>NC_088249.1:66665575-66976646 GCF_036013445.1 Caloenas nicobarica
GGGGAGCGGCGGCCCCGGCTTTGCGCTTCGCAAGATCGCGGCGGCCCAATGGCAGCGGCGGGGCCGGCGGGGGGAGCGGCGGGATTGGTGCAGGAGCTCTGCTGATCCCGGCGGAAACCTCGGCGGGACTGAATGGAGGAGGATGCTGAGCGGGGGGAGGATGCTGGAGGGGGGAGAGGGAGGATGCTGGGGGGGGAGAGGGAGGATGCTGGGGGGGGAGAGGGAGGAGGGGCCGAGCTTCTCACAAAACAGGGTTATGTGCGTGGAGAAAATGCATCAGTGCGGGAGAAAACCAGCCTAGGGGGCACTTCCGAGCAAGCGACGGAGCGATCGCAAGGGCCAGGCAGCGGGAGACAAAGAGAAGGGAGGACATGAGCGCACGCAAAGGGATCAGCTGAGTTAAATCGCGGAAATAATAAAGCTCTTCCCCTCCGGCACATCCCGAAGAAGCGCAGCGACAGGTCCCCCCCTTCCCCTCCTTTGGGCAAGAAGGCAAAGCAGCGAGTTGGCCCCATGGGGAAAGGGGGTGAGAAAGGAGGGGAGTCGGGGGAGCCGGAGGCGCAGATCCGCTTCTACACCTGGGAGGAGATTCAGAAGCACAACCTGAGGACGGACAAGTGGCTGGTGATAGAGCGCAAGGTGTATAATGTCACCAAGTGGGCAAATAGACACCCGGGGGGTCAGCGAGTGATCAGCCACTGCGCCGGCGAAGATGCCACGGTAAGGACAGACACACAGACACACACCCACGGCTGTCAGCCAGCTCCCATCACCAACCTCTGACGGGTCCTGCTGGCTCCTGAGAAGCGAGCCAGCTTTTGGGCAGCCTCTCCCCATCTCTCTAACACCTGCTGTATGCCCAGCTCATCCCTTGCTTTTTAGGAGGAAAAAAAAAAAAAAAAAGAAAGGGTTGCTCCAAATTTGATGCAACTCCTCGGCGATCAGTTCCATTGAGCCGTGGCAATTCGCGGCATCTGGAAGATGGGTTGGTAGAGATTGCTCGGCTTAAATCCCGCTGTTTTTTGTCTTTGTCTCTTGTTTGTGCTGTGCCTTGAGCTGTGAATCCATGAGCAAAGTGTCCCCAAGTCTTCCCTTCTTCGGTGTGTAGCTGGTGACATGCGGAGTCCCAGCAGCCAAGCACAAGAAAGGGTTAACGAGAGGCCGCTCTGTGGTTCAAAGTTGCTTCTGTGAGGAGAGTGAGCTTGAGGCTTTAAAACAAGGAGCTTTTTAGCCTTTTTTCTTTTTTTCCCTTTCCCCCCAGGAGAGAATTCTCTAGAGAATTTAGTTACAGGTTGCTACAGAAAATGAAAAAAAGAAACCCATTTGCTGCTGCTACAGCTGCTCCTGCACTTCAGAGCTGGGTTCAGCTACCGCTCATGTTTCAGCAACTTTAAAAAAATAAAAAAATAAATAAAATAAGCAAAACAAAAACAAACCTTGAAAAAGGAACAAATTGCCTCGGAGATTGTTATCTGCAGTTTCCCTCCAAGCCACCCTCTTCGGAAGTGCATCCAGAGAGCACGTTCTCTCCCCGGGGCATTAGCCCATAGTTAATAAAATTTAAACTGCTTCAGAGCTTTTCCCAATATGTGCATGGGAAGAGGCAGGAGAGACCAAGCTGTAACTTTAACTGTTCGTCTCCCACAGCTTTTAACACCTTAGCGAGGAGCACGCTCTGTGTGTGGCACAATTCTTTGGCAAGAATTACTAACCTTTCCTTTTCCATCCGTCTCCATTTGTTTGTGGTCCATGGCTATTTTCCATTCCTTTCCTTGAAGCACTGAGTCGCGTTTTGGTGTTCCTGCCCCCTTCCAATAAATCCTCTGAATGAATAGCTTTCTCTGTCAAAAAGATGAGCCAGGTTTTACTTTTAGCTGCTTAAACACAGGCCTGCTGAAACCAGAGGAGTTTGACTCCTATCCCCAAGAATTTAACTCCAATATTTCCACTAGAAACCAAAAAGCATCTGCTCTTGCATTTGTCTCGAATCTTTACAGGGGAGAGTGAAACATGGGTTTGGGATTCTACTGCTTGTCCTCTTCCCACCTCCCCAAGTCCATTGCATCCCACTATCCTCTTATGGACTTATCTCCATGAATGCTCTGAAATTGCTCATCACCGCTCTGAGCACTCCAACAGAATTGGCATCTGGTTTCCAGCTTCCCCTGTGGTGAATAACAGTTTACTGCCAAAAAAAATCTCTCTTTCATTCAGGGTGAGAAAAGCCTCGGGCTTGACACTGTCGAGGTTTAAATAACACGTTTTGTTCTGTGTTGCGAGATATCACAACTGGGGGAGCTTAGGAGGAGGAAAAGGCAATGATAAAAATTCAGTTTAACATGTTTACATTCCTAGTTTGTACACGGCTTCTGTTTTTCTCAGATTGTCCTTAGCAGCACATGTAGTCAGGAGCTCCAGCCCAGAAAACGTGCACCGAAGGAACCTCAGCATCTTGTCCATTTATCCTGGACCAGTCCTCCAGAGGACCACGTGTGTCCATCTACCACAGCGCTCCACAGCTCTGCCAGGCCCCCCTAAAGATACCTGCTTGGTGATGTGTGAGCTAATTCAGCTCAGGATGCTCACAAGACATCTAATGGAGAAGCTTCCGTGACAGCTGTTATGTTGAGCATGCTCAGCTCATCAGGTTAGGAGCGCCCAGGCTCGCTGATGCATGAATTTTCCCCACAGGTTCTAGCAATACTGAGCGTTTATTAATTTTAGGCCATACTTTAACGTACTGAGACAACATCCTAGTCTGGGACAACCTGTTCTGGTATCACGTCATGCACTGTTGCCTTCAGAAAATGTTGCAGAGACGTTCAAGGATGTGAAAGAACATCCTTGGTCTAATGGCACTAAGCACTTCAATGACCAGGTGCTGCTCATGCCTCAGTAATACGAAGCTTTTTCCACCGAAAGCAGCTGGAATAATTCCCACTTGCCCAATTCTCATAGGACACTTCAGCTTATTTGACCAGTAGATGACAAAGCTCGGAGGTCAGGTGTAACTATCACACAGTACATCCCAGGGACCATCTTTTGGTTTTTATCTCTAGTACAGAACTGAGGACAATTCCAAAATTCAGGCAGTGTCTTACATTCAGGACCTATTAGTAAAGGAGATGCGTAAGATATAGCTAATAAAAAATAATCCTTCCATTACTATAGCTTTCTGTCTGATGATGGTAAGAGTATCCAGGAGATGTTATTCTCTCTCCTGCTTGGCATTTTTCCTGAAAAAAACATTCTCTACATATGACAATGACATATATATGTATTATTTCTCAAACGAAGGTAAAACTTTACTGCTGCCAGTATTTCCTTCATGGCGCGGGCTTGCGAGAGCAGTGAAGTGGAAGACAGGTGGTGTGGGGTTTTTAAGTAACAACTGTGTTTTGACATGTGTTTGCATTTCTGATCTGTTCCTACCTTTACTTTTCGTCCCATCTGGAAAGAAGTGAGGCTAATAAGTTCAGAGGCAGAGGACAACTCATGGAAAAGTCATTACAGAGCATTTACAAGCGTGTTTAGAAAACAGAGAGGCTTCTGGTAGGGAAGCCCCAGGTAGACAAAAATACCTTTTAGGTGACCAGGCAGAAGCTGCTGTTGTGAGTCACCCCCCAATTAATACAACACAAATCAGCGAGATCTCCAGCACGGAGATCAGGTAGTACCTGGTCAGACCTCTAAAGACTCGTTTCCCCTATTAGTTTAAATTATTTTGAGTTGATATTTAATGCTTCTTATGTGATCACCTTCTTCTTTCTCCTTCTTCCCCTTTTTTCACCCCCAAATTGCAAAACCTTGCAGCAGGTACAGTCAGCTCTTCGCCTCCCCACTCGTCCTGCTCTCCCCTCTTCTTTCGTATCACCTGCAAGTTGTGCCAGGGAAGGAAACTAGAAACCAGACCTAACATTTCAGGGACACATTTATGGGTCCAAGAGCAGAAAATGCTACGAAAACTAGAGCACTGCTAAAAAAGTTTCAAGGCTACTGGTCTGCTACCAGTTCTGCTACAGCCCTCCACTGTAGCCTTGGGCAAATCAGCTCTTTAGCGCATCGTTCCCTGTCTGTACAAGGGAAAGAACTGTATCTTTTAACCGTAGACGGGCTGGGAAGATAACATGAGAGAGGGTGAAGTATGCAGAAATTATAGTAAAGCAAATTAAATTCCTCAAATTAAGGAATGAAGAAATTACCTTTCTCCCCCGCCCTCGTTACTTCCCCTGTAGCCTCTGACATTTTATGGCTTTTATAATCTTCAAATCATCCCACAGAGTTTTGTTTCTCTCTTGCGCTTGTAACTCTTCTCTCCCCCCAGCCCCTCCGCCAATGCTGCATCTCTTAACATCTCATATGTCGTTTCTTTAAGTTAAATGGCTCAGATCAGCTTTCACTCTCCTTTGCCTCCCACAGCAAAACCTCTATGGTCAGAGTATTCTTTTGAAGCTCAATCCAAAGTCTTGGAATCAGGTGAAAGTTCCTGTTGATTGTGGTGGACTTTGGGGCCAAGGTTGTTGGCTGGTATTTTTGAATACCAGCGCTAGACTTTTGATGCAGGTCAACTCCCAGGAGGGTCAGTGAGCACTTCCCAGCCTGTGTTTTCCATCTGGAGCCAGAAATGAGGTTTTAATTGGTCCTTACCATTGTCAGGCAATGGGACAAAGGTGAAAAGGCCGAAGTATGGTACTCATGACTTCTATTTTTGACTATTCTTTCTCTACCAGTCTTAGCACTTCATGTTATTATATCTTTACAGCTCTCCTAGGTGATTTTCTAGAGTTAACTCCAGCTCTGTGCAGTAAGAAAAGGGCAAGGACAGAGTAAAAGTTTCTGACCTTTGTCCACTTTCTGTCCCTACCTCTATTTTGGGGCTAAAATTCAAGCCGTGCCATGCAAAAGGAGGGGTGTGCAACATCTCAGCATGAAATATGTGGTCCCACCAGGCATCTGTAGGACATGGGTAGAGAAAAACACGTGCAAAAGGGAAGGATTCCAGGCAAAAGAAGAGCCAGACAAACCCATGAATGCCAGGATCAAAAAATATTCTACAAACAAGGCTTTGTCCTTCCTTATTGGAAGGCGGCTTGAAAATATGTAAGAAAATTATGATTCCAGATGGGTTTCCCGCTTTCCCAGCCCCAGAAATGTATGCGATAGATTCCATTGCTGAAACTTAACAAGCTATTTATGTCTATTATCACGTTTGAGAGGATACAGAAAATGTAGCCAATGCTCACGGCATGTACTGAACAAAAAATACACAAACAGTCTCACAAAAGATTAATGGGCCTCTTACAAGGACAAGCAGCCATATAACACAACACAATAGAAACGACAATTAGTCTTATCACAGGTATTGATAACTATGAGGTCTTGAAGGCTGTTAAACACAGTAGCATATTTCAGAGTAATGAATAAAGTTGCTTTTTGGTATAACTGCTTTTTTAGCCACTACAGAGTTTGATAACTAGCACTTCAAAGCAATTGCTTAAAGTTCTAGTACACAACCAAGTCTTTGGTTTGTGTCCTTTCTAAGACGTGTTTCTTGAACTTGCATGGAGACAGAATTGCCTGGCTGTAGAATCAAGAAGGGTCAAGATAGCATTCAGTTACAGAAGAAAAAAAAAAAGGGAGAAACACAGTCTCCAAAATGCGGAGTCACCACTTTTTGCTCAGCTGTGTTAGTGCTGGGATCGACAGGTCTGGCCAAAATATCTATTTCTCATATCTGCAGTCATGTCCAGGTTCAGTCACCCCCTCTCCTGAGTTGCCTCCAGCCAGAGGACTTCCGAAGGGTATTTATATCCTCCTGGGGATTTGCACAAACTCCTCTCTGCCTACCTTCTAAGTGAATTAACAGGATTGAGGTATTTAGTTGCTTAGAAAAAAAAATTTCTTGAGGTGCCTTTCACCATATGTCTAGATAGCATCCCTGATCTCACCATTCGCTTCCTACTAGATTAAAAAAAAAAAACCAAACCCCATGGTTCTCTAGTACTGACCAGTGACCACAGAGATGGAAGTCAGGCTGGCACCCTCAACATGGGGGGACAAATAACACAGGAGGACAGCGCTGGAGGTGGATGGGAACGACCCAAGGAGCGGGAAGCAACCGTTTATTTCTGAATCTCACACCGTTACTCGTATTTCCACTCCAGGATGCGTTCCAGGCCTTCCACATCAACCCCACGTTGGTGCAGAAGTTTCTCAAGCCATTACTTATTGGAGAGCTTGCTCCAGGGGAACCCAGCCATGACCGAGATAAAAATGTGAGTATTTGTTTCTGAGCTGGGGCTTATGATGGGTATATCCCATCATTTTTTTTCCCTCCCGGGGTGACCTCCAGGCCACAGGCAGGCAGATTATAAAGGTCTCTTCACTTCTCCAGAGAGGGAGAAAAGTGCTCAGTGAGTGACCATCTCTGTCTAGCAATGTGCACATCCCAGTATAGATGAAAATGCATGTGGGAGGGGGGTGACACATTCAGGCTGGCTGTACAAGCCTTTGCTTTCCCCCAGAGCCACCAACAGCTCTGTCATGGTCATCGCATCCCATCTTCAGCAGCCCATTCCAGGTGCCCAGGCTGGACGGGTCCCATCCTGGTCGGAAATGTCAACTGAGACGCGTGGGCTGGGAAACGTGCACCAGCTCTTGTGAGTGGTGTCCCTCCTGCTATTCCTCCACTTGTCCAACCTCTAAAACGCATCATCGCTTGCCTGTTGTGGGGGGAAGGAGACGAGTAGGCAAAGAAGTCTGAAAAGACTTCTGAACAAGTTCCTCACCACCTCAGCAAGACCTGAATCTCTTTCACTGCTCTGCAGCTTCCTTTGACAGATTAACTCCCAGGGAAAATTCCTCTTTGAGACTCAAACTGGCTTATCCTGCCAAGTCCAGTACCAGCCAAGCTCTGGAGAGCAGTCACATTTGTGCCACGAGCAGTAGGTACCTATGGGCGAGGTGAACCAGACGTCTTGTTTTGGTGGCTGTATTTAAGGAGCAGCAACCCAAGTTCCTTTTCCACCAGCTCAGCATCCTCAGGGCAGCTCTGCATCCCTCCCAGACACTCCGCTCATCCATTATTCAGGCGCTGTGCACGGCATGATGAGCTCTTGCCACGAAACTCAATCCCGTCCCGTTGTTTGTGCCTGGCCATGATTATGATATATCTGCATCACTGACAATAGAGGAGACGACTCCGACCCGCATTAACCCAGGAATGCTCCTCGTGAATGATCGCACAGTAGCCGACCCACGTATTTAAATAGACGATGGGAGCTCTGGTATTGGGTGCTCATCATCTGAGCTCCAGAATGATGCATAAGTAATAGGACTGAATTGTCTCTTTCTCCAGCTGCCTTTTTGATACCTGTAAAGCTCATTCAGAGGAGAGCCATCAGCTGGTGTAACTCTCAACGGAGCCAGGTTGTGCCGCTGATTCACAGCAGCGAGCTTGAATTACTCTCCTAGCCCAAGCTGCGAAAGGTCAGGACGTGGGCTCAGGATGTTTATTCATAGGAGAGTGCTATGAAAACACAGAGGAATTTCTGGAGTGGTCAACTAATGCAAGAACTAGTATGGAACTTAACCTTCCTTCCTCAGACACATTCAGACTCACGAGCTGCACGCTGTGTCTTGTGCATCTATTTTGCAGTCCCAGCTGGTGGAGGATTTCCGAACCCTGAGGAAGACAGCGGAGGACATGAACTTGTTCAGAGCAAGTCCTTTGTTCTTCTCTCTTTACCTGGGCCATATTATTGTGATGGAAGTTTTGGCTTGGCTAATGCTTTCGTACTTCGGTACCGGCTGGATCACAACTCTCATCCTCGCCTGCATCCTTACAACTTCCCAGGTGAGAAGTGGTAGGCATGGAGCGTACTGGCTACACAAATCACTCAGGAGAAGGCCAGTGTGTGCTAAACTTTTCATATTACATTAATTACCAGTGCAAAACATTAATGTCAGTGAAAAATATTCACGACATACCTGCTACTGTGGTGCTTTCTGGCCACCCCTGCCCACCGCTGATTGTGACTCACGTGTTTTCCTCATGTCTTTGACCTTTCCTTGCACATCTTGGTGGATCTGGTAGTGTTAGGTTTGTGGTTGAACTCGATCTTGAGGGTCTTTTCCAACCTAAATGATTCTATGATTCTGTGTCCCCCTCTCAGAAGGAAAACAGAGATCTTCACCTTCTCACTTCAATTCATTCCCTCTCTTGCTCACACTCACAATTTGCCTTCTATCTGCGTTTCCTTTCGTGCTTAGCTCTGATTTCAAACACCGTCCTAACTACTTTATTTCCCTTCATCCCAGGCCCAGGCAGGGTGGCTGCAACACGATTTTGGACACCTCTCTGTCTTCAAGAAGTCTTCTTGGAACCACATCGTCCACAAGTTTGTCATAGGACACCTGAAGGTAAAGGGTGTGATGGACCCAGGGCACTGTGGCAACAGCCGCAGTCACTTGGTCTATGTCAAGGTAGCAAACTGCAGCATTTCCGCAGCGAGCAGGCGCACAGAGGAGAAGTTAGTGGCCGTTGCACATGGAGCCGTTGTGCTGAAGAGAGAAGAGGGCACAGCCGTAGCTGGTAGAGAACACAGCAGTTCCACAAGCTTCAGTGGAACCACGCCAATCTATAGCAGCTGAGGACAAAGCTTGTTAAATTGCATAAAACCCGATTTTAACATCACATTTTTGCCATGCCCTCCACCTCCTTCACACTGAGGTATATTATTTTTTCAAATGTCCCGTCCTGCTACATCCCATCCATTCGAGATGCCTTCAGAACTTCTATCCTGGGCAAGGTCCAGTGCAGTCCAGGCATCTCAGCATCCACCTGCTGTAGGAACTTATAGAGGTTGGGACATAACTTTGTCCATTCTCCCAAACCCATTTCATCTTGCCTGGCTCCTCATGGGCACAGGCAGTAGAGGCAAATTGGTATAATAATCAATAAAGCAGCAAGAGGGTTTGGGGACGAACCTGGTGGCGTTAGACTCGACGATCTTAAGGGTCTTTTCCAACCTAAATGATTTTATGATTCAGCTACTAACAACAACACCACATGTGGGAAGACATGGTGACATGCAACTCACTCAAAATATATTTATTCCCTGATCTTTCCATATGGATGATCCTCAGTGAGGGCAAACCAGCCCTCTGAAACCAGCAGTCTCATAGCAACCGACAGCTCACACACTTACTGCTCATCGCTATTTCAAAAGCAAATAGCAGCTTGGCCATAATCAGAGTTCCGCTGGTTTAGTTTATATAAATGAATGGGTAATCCTACCGTCAGAACTGTACTTTTCCATGGGTTAACTCCTTATTCCTGTATCTGCCCAGGGTGCCTCTGCCAACTGGTGGAACCATCGTCACTTCCAACACCACGCCAAGCCCAACATATTCAAGAAGGACCCAGATGTGAACATGCTGCATGTATTTGTCCTCGGAGATACGCAGCCTGTTGAGGTAAGGGACAGTGGGGAAAGTGTGGAAAACTGTTGTCCTAAAGGGCTTCAGAGAATGCTTGCGAGAAAACAAGAGTTGGCCGTATTGGTAGACGTGAATTACACAGCCAAGGCTTCCAGGAATGCTGAAAAAGGAAATGTTTCATCCAGGGATTTCATCTGTCTGTGTTGTCTGACAGGAGTTTGGCCATCACACCCTCCCAAATCTTGGGCTGCAGAGCAAGATTTGTTGTCTGTTTCCCTATCCATTTGCTGTGTTGACCACAGCAAAAAGAATTTTGGGGTGGCTTGGGAAAAGCGATGAAGATGGGACTGGAAAGAAAGCAGAAAGCTGTTTTAGACAACTTCATCCTACTGGCTTGAAATATCAATAAGAGGAGAACATATGGCGTTCCTCAGTAATTCATCACAAACATTTCAAAACTGACTTTCTGTTTCCCCAGAAAAATATATTTCAATCTTAATCCAGCTGTGCTCCAGGTAACTTGGACAAGGTCCTCTCCACTGCAGCCTTTGCCATGCAGTTGAGGGGATATTGCTCGCATAAGCAACACCTTTTTACATTATCTATATATTGTGATGCTGCACGTGAAATAACAGGCTATGTTAAGGTATTTTAGTTCAATCTGTCCTGCTAGAGCCAAAATATTTACTGTCTATTGTATAACAACCTACACAAAGGACATAAACCATGCACCATCCTTGGTCTTTTTTTACAAAGGAACAAGGAGTTCTCGTTTAAAAAAAAAAAAAAAATATATATATATATAATCTGCAGTAAGGACAATATAGGGGAATACAATATTAAAAAGTTAATGGTTTCTCAGCCAGCTTTTGTACCACTAAAAAGTAACTCCAGACACATGTAGGGTACATACGTGCTGGTATATGCACATGTATGGACAACATTTGCACACACAGAAGTTTCAAGCGGCAAAAGGGCTCTTATATTTGACTAAAGTGAAAACCTCCTGGAGTATAAAAAAGCCATTATCTAGAAGATATAAATCAATATCATGCTCTTAATTGTGGAAAATCTTCTGCCTGATAGCTGAGTTTAAAAGCAGACAGTGGTTCTACGACTTGAAGGGAAAACTAAGAATGTAGATATTTCTGACAACAAGGAAAACTGGATCTCCTTCCTCCAAAATATCTGAAATGTTAGGCCAGCACCAGTTTATCCAAATCCTCATCCACACCGGTATACAATCCTTTTCCAGGTGATGCTAAGCACACAGGCTTTCAGAGCTCAGACCAGAGGGAATGATGTGGCTGATTTACTGGTGCTACAAGAGATAACTTTATTGGGAAGTTGCTCTGCTAGAAGCAAAAAATGCAGGTTCACAGCAATCCAGGTTCTCCATGCATTACCTCCCTGTGAGCATTCCCAGAGCTCAGAAAAGACACTTGTTTGTAGCTCTAGATATTTCACTAAGGGGATGAGGTTAAGAGACCAGGTGTTCTTGGTTCCTTCTTTTCACTGAAAAGAAATGGGCACCTGCAAAAATGCAGCAACTCAAGGTCCAAACCTGTGTTTGGAGAAACTTCTCTGCATCTGCTGTCTGTAGGTGGGCCATAGTAACACAGGAATCGGTGCAGAGCAGCTCTCAAGTAAATGGAAATTATCTGAATATCAAGCAAGAAGGCTTTAAAACAGAATTTACACGTAGCACAATTACAAAGTCAAGATATTTAACCACACCAAAGCACTTTGTACCTTTACTGGGGAGGGAATTTAGTTAAAACTCCACAGTCAATAAATAAGAAATATTGCAGGGAATCTTCTCTTACGTGTGAGTATCATAATCCAAGCCTGAGCTTTCTCTGTGTCCCGCAGTACGGCAAGAAGAAGCTGAAGTACCTGCCCTACAACCACCAGCACGAGTACTTCTTCCTCAGTGAGTATCTGCCCTGCGCTTTTCCTTTTTCCCTGAATGCCACTTGACCTTTTCAGGAGGTCTCAACTCATCCTTCCCTTCGTCAGGACCACCATCCCCTGTGCAAGCCCCAAAATCGGTTCCGTAGATTCTTTCCCTAGAACCAGTCCCAAGTCACTGGCTCGTCTTTCCAGCCCTCTGACGGCCAAAATGTTTCCCTTTGCTTTGCAGTCTTCCCGCCTCTGCTCATCCCTGTGTATTTCCAAATCCAAATTATCTCCACCATGATCAGGCGCAGGTTCTGGGCGGTGAGTGAAACGTTCCCTCGATCTTTACGGGGTCCGGCTGGCTCGTAAGAATTCACACTTGAGTAAGGAGGGTGGGCAGGGGTCACACTTTGCTCTACCAGTTATCCAGCATCCCTAACACGACCACCAAGGACATGTTCTATGAGACAGCCAAAGTGATGCCTGATGTCTCCTCTCTTCCCCTAGGACCTCGCCTGGGCCATCAGCTACTACATGCGTTACTTCATCACATACATCCCATTCTATGGCGTTCTGGGATCCCTGTCTCTCCTCACTTTCGTCAGGTAGGAGAAAAGGGCATCCCCACTGCTGTCCCCTCCCTGCAGAGCCAGAGGAACCAAGCCTCAGCTTGGCCTTCCATTTTTGGGGTTCTCTGCAGTCATTGACCTCATTGTGCGTCACCTTGGCTATTCCCACTGCTTCACTTTCCTCTGATCACCTCCCAGTTCCACCTCCGCTCTGCAGAGCTGGTTCTGGTGCTCAGCATCACCCCTGGCCCTGGTGATGGCTCAGCCAGGATCCTCCGTTCTTCCCTCACTCCCCGTTCTCACACGCTGCCAACAGATCCCAACAGATTTATGCTTTTTTTTCCCCACTTTGGTCAGTGTTGGACCTTTTTTGCATAAAAAGAAAAGGCATCAGGCGTACAAAAACCTTCACAGTATTAGAACTTTTGCCTCCACAAAATCTAATGTCACTGTTCATTGTTTCAGTTTGCATAGCTTCAAAACACTTTGGACCTAAGGAAAACAAGAGATTCTAAAGACATATATTTGTCTAAGTGCCTAGCCAACCTTTTCAGTCTGAAATCACGTTGAAAAACTTTTAGAACCATAGAACAGTTTGGGTTGGAAGGGACCTTCAAAGGCCATCTAGTCCAAACCACATGCAATGCGCAGGGACATCTCCAACTAGATCAGGTTGCTCAGAACCCCAACGACCAACCTGTTATTTCCAACACGTCCATATATTAAGCTAAAAGTGAAATAAGGCAAAATTGCAAATTCAGACCATCTGTTCCTTCAGAAAACAAGCCTAAAGACTAGAAGGAGGATGCTTCTGCACACCTGCCTTGTCAACACACATCTAAGTCTCAGCACAGAGAAACTACTTGGAGTAAATAAAGAGAAGAAAGTGAATTTCTGTAGGCTATTGTACAGGTGCTAAAAAATGCAGTTATATACCATAAGCAATAAATAAGCCACTCTAAAGCAATACCCAGCCCAGCGCAGAGTTGAGACTTATAGTAAACGTACTGAGAAAGAGGGATATTTAATTCCATACCTTGGAAAAATACTTTCCTCACAGGTTGCATCTCCTGTTGCTCCTGGAAAATCGGAGTCTATTTAGCTCGTATCCCAGTCTGCTATATCAATTATTGTGCTTTTTACCTGTTTGTTTTTGAAGGTTTCTGGAGAGTCACTGGTTTGTGTGGGTCACCCAGATGAATCACATCCCAATGGAAATCGATTCTGAGAAGCACAGAGACTGGCTGAGCTCTCAGGTAACCTGGAAGGGAAAGAAAACCTCTGACTCAGCCCGAAACAAATTACAAATTTACTCCAAGAGTGGGTGGGTTACCACTATCCCCAGGTATATGGTCTCTGTCCATGACCTTTCCCATAAAGATATTCTCCCCAGAGCCAGCAATGCTGAGTTAAGAAATGGAAGTCCAAACTCTGTTGATTAATTTTATAACCAAAAGATTCCTTCAGATTTGAGGCAGTATCAGCTTCAAGCTGCATGATTCGGCTTTCCCGTGTGGTCTATTTTGGCTTATGCTTACAAGCAAATAGAAGAACCCCAATGAAAATCAAAGCTGAAAAGAGAGCTTAATATATTTCTAAAGTTTATATTTCAGCAACAAGGACTGAAATTAAAAAAAAGCTCCTTTCTACATCTTTTTAATGCCTGGTCAGACAAATCCACCTTTTATTTACAGTGGTCCAAGCCCTATTCAGACCTAGAGGATAATGAGAGCAACTTCGACACAGGCCATATGAATTTGGTATAACTGAGCTGAGAGAAGAACTCATCTCATGCGTTAATTAGTATAATTAGTATCTGCAGTTGTAATGGGTCCTTGAAGGTGAGCTTTCAAAGTCTGGCAGTCAACTTCTCTCCCTTTTGCTAAAAGCACTAAAGCCCTTTTTTTAAAGTGCTAAAAACACTTCTTTGTGCTAAAAGCACTATTCAGGAAAGCACCTGAGCACTTGTTTTAAATTTAACATGTGAATAGAGTCACTGAAGTCATGGGAGGGTTCAAATGTTCACCTTAAGCTTTTGCTTAAGCACTTTATGCAACTGGAATTTGTAGCCAGAGAGAGGTTGTGAGAATGAGAGATTTGGGGAGGGGGATTATAAGAGATATATTGGGTGGGAGGGAGAGACAGAAAAAAATGTGTGTGATAAAGAGGTAAATCTCTTTGATACCGATGTGGTTTTATGATGCATCTTGAGGGGCTGAGGAGAGTGTGTCTCCTATGGTTACTATGCAGAAATCACAGTGTAAGAGGATTTTAAGCAAGACTACCTGATTTTACAATCATCGATAGCAAGACTAGCTAAGAAATATTTCCAGAATCTTCAGATCTTGCACTTCAGGCAAACCAGGCAATAACCAGATGGGATGGGGAAAGCAGGTTTGCTGTGTCCATACATTTTTCCTCCCCCATTTTCCACCTTGGTACCGTTGTTAACCATCTGATCTTCAACAGGAGAGGCTGAGATTTAGTCTGTACTTGGACTGATATGTGACTTGTCACCAAATGTCCAAACTGCCTCCTTATATTGTCCCCTTAAGCCCTGAAGGAGGATTAAAGTTCCTTTTGCTGCAACAAGCCGTCTCAGTGCAGCGGTTTTCTGCACAGCAGTGCAGCAAGACACGCACCAGCCCCTGCCAGCAGCAAGAGGAGCTTCGTTCTGATTTTTAGGGTGAGACTTCAACTAATTTTCACCGCTGCTTTCCTTTCTCCGCAGCTGGCAGCCACGTGCAATATCGAGCAGTCCTTTTTCAACGACTGGTTCACCGGGCACCTGAACTTTCAGATCGAGCACCAGTGAGTATGGACCCAGCATCGTTTGGCTGTTACCGAGTTGTCACAAGACTGGACCTGAGGGCAGGGGAAGTTTCTAAAGGCACGTGTGTGGGAGGGGGCAGGATTTTTGGAGCTCTGCAACATGCCAAGGAAAGAGTCCGAGACTACTGGGAGTCATAGTCTTGCTTCTGCTACAGGCATGGCATCTCTCTTGCTACCAAATACTTCAGCTTTCACTCCCACAATTTTAATTTGGGGTTTAATTAGGAGTCAGTGGTACAAATCTACCAGTTACAATGGCTACGGACTCATATCCTCAGCTAATGACTAACTTGAGTAGCTATTGCAGAGGTCTCTCCCTGAAGCTCGGGATAACGGTGTGGGTACCGTCTTCCAGGAAAGATATTAAAACCAGGGCCATACGGACCATTTGTTTTCAGTGACAACAAAAAAATGTAGAAGAGGTAAAAGGGTAAAGCTGAGTGGTTTGGAAGTCAGCTTGGGAAACCTCCATGGAACGGCACAGGGCAAGGTGATCCCAAATTCTTCTTTACCTGATTTGCTGTGTTCCCTGAGCTTCCAGAGATGGGAAATCAATGCGTTCAGTTTTCACAAGCCTCCTTGAAGCAAAGGGCTGTAAATCACAGGCACCTCTCTGTGCCTCTCTTGCTTTTGTCTGCTTGTAGATCTTGAGGAGGTGGCTTCAATAATTAGCCCCCATGAGGAGGCAGACACAGATGCTCATCCCTTGGGGTTAATCTCCGGAGTTTTCTCAGGTTTGTTTTCTCTTCCTCTGTTCCAGCCTGTTTCCAACGATGCCACGGCACAATTTCTGGAAGGTGAAACCTTTGGTGAAGTCATTGTGTGCCAAGTATGGAGTCCAATACGAAGAGAAGCCTCTTGGAAAAGCATTCGTAGACATCGTTGGGTAAGGCCCTCGTATCATCTGCGGCTTGCAATTCAGTGTTACATGAACGCCCTGTATTTTCTAGCACACAGAGAATTCAGGATACTATAGACCCTTCAGGAATACCACGCCGATACGTTGTAATCTGGTGTCACCACATTAATAATCTTCATGTCGCAGCCCAAGGAACACCTACAGAAATGCTGACCCGCAGCAGAAATGACACAGCTCCACTAATGTAGTAGACTAATGCCAGGTGACAACAGACGGGAAACTGCTTCGCTGCATCATGGGGGAAGAAATAATTCCCCCCCAGAGCAGCTTCTGCAACCCGAGCGCCGCTATCAAAGTACCCAAGTCCTTAGCGAGCATCTAGATGAGTACTAACCTGATCTAATAGGGACCTTTTACATCATACCTTTTTTAGAACACCTTTTTTAATATGCTCTGTTTAAGATAACCTTTTTTAAATGCTGACGATTCTTGCTTTTGGGAGCTGGCAGCACATATTCAGTCTGTAAACTGAGATAAATCAAGAGAACGAGTCAGGTTGCAGCATGCGCTGTTTCCCATTTGAGCCCTGCCAGCAGAAAAAGGTTATTCCCTATGGGTTTAGTTGAAGACCGGTCTAATAATCCTTGTCAGACAGCCTCTGTGTTAATGTTTCTGTCTCAATTACTCCAAGGAGAATAATTCATGACAGGGAACATGAGAAAGTATTGTACAGTCAAGAGATCTCCACTCTCAAACCATTCTAAGCAAATGCAAATTAAAGCAGGTTGTCCCCAATGTGCAGAAAGGCTGAAAACTGGCTCAAAACCTGCTTTAGTCCTCTCATCTAGTTAGCACAGGAAAATAAACACAATACTGAGACCCAGGGGTTGATGCCCAACATCCCACCGTATGGTGCCCATCATAAGTTTTCAGGAACCATCTCAGCAGTTATTTGCCCTCTCAATAGAAGGATCATCTCCTGTAAACAATATAAAGCTACATTTCCAGCCTCCAGATCACATTGTGTTTGTCAGGAGACTTTTGGGCCCAAAACCAGCTCGGATTTGATACAGAATATTTGTGGAAGTGATGCAGACGGGGAAATTCTGCTTGAGAATCCCCAGGGGGGGAGTGGGGAGCCCAGGCAATTCTGCTCTGCTCTTTATTCATGGCCAGAGGGGCTACACAAGTGAAGTTCTTGCTCACTGGGTCTCAAACCGGTCACTTTGGGGGCTTAAAGGGCTCTTGCTGTATTTACTATACGGGGGAAAGACATTCAGTGTCCTAAGGATTTGTATTGAAATTCAGTAACGTGTTTCTGCGTAGGAAAAAAATGACAGAGGGAAGATTCACAGCCGAAAAACACCCTTATTTTTATTTTCTTTCCACAGGTCCTTAAAGAAATCTGGAGATCTATGGCTGGATGCTTACCTCCATAAGTGAACATGAATCTTAATGGGGAGGTGTGAGTGACCGGGAGGGACGGGGGGGTGCGCGGGGGGGGAAAATCACACGCGTGTCTTTTACTCTCAGATTTCAGTCTATACAGATTTCGGTCTATATCTACGGGCACAGTCGGAGGGGACCTTCCTCTCTTGTGAACTGCTACTGATATGGGCTCGGGCAACCTGTTAAATCCAGACAGATTTTAAAATGTGCTTCTGAGGATGAGAAGCGATGCCAGTCTCGCACAGAACAGAAGGTTGGGAGAGGATGGAGAGGAGGAGTGTTTAAAAGAAGGGGCATTAATATCCCACCTTGACCTTCTCTTCACAAGATTCAGTCTAGTTCTACCTAAACCCCTCAAGGCCCTGATTCCCAGACACCTCAGACTTGTTAGGCTTCAGTGAGTATTTACAGCCCAAGGACACCCCAGTCGGTTTATGCATCTTTCCCATGTTTGAGCTCAGCACAGAGTTTCATTTTGTTATCAAGGAAAAAAATAACGTGGCTCCCTCCTTTCCCTCCCTCCTTTCTTTCTCTAATCATAGCATCACTTTAGGAAAAGCTGTGATACTGACCCTGGACAACTAATGTGTAACCGCCTCTCAGGAGGGTTAATATAGCTGTATTTTTATGAGCAGCCCCTTTTTCCAAGGGTCTGTGGAAGATCTTTGGGCTTGAAGAGCAAAATGTCTCCTTTAGGAGAGGGTCTATTTTTAATGAGCAGCAGGTCTGGCATAGCATTATGGCTGTTAGTAAATTCCACAAAAGACCAAAATAAGGCACATAAGCAAAACTTACTAATTGCTCGCGAGTGCTCCCGTGTAATCACAAACGGTCTTTTCAGCAGAGCGGTTGGGCCGCGTGCTGCAGAAAAATGACATTTCTGCCTATTTGCACACGCCTGGCAGAAACCAAACCTCTTTCTGTTTGTCAGAGGCCGGGGGCAATGGGACTGTTTATCCTTCTCTTGGGAACAATCAGCGAAGAAAAGGGGTTCTCCCTGCAAAAGGAGGAGCTGCCCAACCATTTGACTTGGTCCCCCAGCCTTTCGAGGGGGCAGCTGGAAACAGAATTAACCAGGCAGTGCTGGTGCTATGAAACCTTCTGGAGAACTCTCTTACAAGTTGTCTAAAACTCTTATTTTTCTGCCTAACACCTAATTACTGAAATCCATTAATGGCTTATCGGGAGATACGGTTGAACAGCTTCCCGGTGCTCCTGTAACAGGCAACCTGATCCCAAATAAATCAAGGGCTTTAGATTCAGTTGTAATACAACCGAAGAGACCTACCCACCCTTTAGTTCAGGATAAAGGGCCGTGGTTTCAGAAGCAGCCTCCAGTTCCAGCAGCTGCCTCGTTGCTCGCTCAGCACACTCAATACTCTGGTTATTAGGCAATGACTTTGCACGCCTTGTTACTCTGCTCCGCTCTGAAACTGGATCCTCTCTGGGAAACTGTTGAATGCTCGTAGAATGCCACAAAACCAGCAAGGTTCTTCATGCACAGAGAGAACCCCAGGACTGTGGCCAGCCACTTCACAAAATCAATGTATTCCACCACCCCCTGCCCTCTTGGGAGAATAAGATGAGAATGATTCTTTGCTTACAGCTGTGGAAGCCATAGGCAGGACTGCAATTTAAGCCAGAGAGTAATAACTTAAGGTTTGTAAAGGGCTTATTGTGGTGTTCTTGCCCATCGTTAAGATGGCAACACCTGAATATCACTATGAATGGTCAGGATGAAAAGCTACTGTCTCCAGGGTGTCTGAAGCTCAAACAGACTGAGCAAATTTTATAGTTGTTTTCTAATAGCATAAAGAATAACGTCCTTCCAGCCAGGTAGTAACGGGATTGTGGCTAACATTGTAAAACTGCCTTAATATGTGCATCTCTTTTTCTGACTCCTCGAATGTATCTTGCTGTCTCTGCTCCAGCAAAGACGACCACAAGCACACAGTAACATCAGCACTGCCACCTTTTAAATATCCAGCTTATTTTTCTGACAGTTTGTGTATTTTCACCCCTCCAGTTCTCATTTCCAGAGCAAGTATTTCCTCAACTACAGATGCCTCTTCCTCCTTAGAGCTGTCCCCTCTTCCCTCTCTTACCTTTCTTCTTGGGAAACTGTTTGCTTTTTAACACCTAGAGAAACTGCAGCAGACTGACAGCTTGGCCTAGGTAAATAGTCCGGGTTTAGCAGCTTGGCTTTCCTGCTTGCCACTGACCAGTCTACTGGAAGGACTGTTTTTCTGCTAAAAACCCCAAGTACTGCCAACACAACAGCCTGGTGTAATAGGAGACGGCAGCTACTACTGATGGCGAACTTGAAACGTTCAAGGAGAGCAACCACGCTACAAGATCTGCAGAAGGAAAGACCAGCTCTTAGGCAAATGAGCATGTTTTCCCCCCAAGATCTTGGCAGAAGATACAAAAGGGAAGAAAGGAAGGACAGGAGATATCTTGATATTAGCTCTTCCCCAGTGACTTGCTTCTTTCAGACTCTCAAAAGATTCCCTTTTCATGAAAAATGTTCAGTTGCTCAAACCCAGAAATAAAAACTGTGCAATGCTATAGTCAGAACCGATTTTCAAGTGTCATGCATTGTCCTTGCTGTTGCAAGATAAGAAAAGGTCTGTTCCGCACAGAATAGGTCACCAGCCCTTTGTAACCTGCAGTGTATTTTTCTTATTCATTGTACTTACATGCACAAAAAGTTTGCCTGGTGAAAAAATAAGATGCCAGTTACTTTTTCAGGCAAAGCCTCTCTGGTTCATATAGTTTCTTCCCCTCCCTCCAAAAAGTCCCAGCCCTCTATTTTGGAATTCAAACTGTGGGGTACACGCTTTGATGTACAAGTTCTCCATCATTTCACCAGAGTGGGTCGAACAGATCCCTGAGAAAAAGCCCTCAAAGCCTGGAGCAGTCTGTTACAATTTTAAGCAGCACCGAAGTGAAATTAGGTTTACAGGAGAGATTTCAGAAGTTTCAGTAAAACTGCAAACTTAAGCGGATATAAAGTTCGCATGACCTTGCTTGGCTTTATCTCCAACCTGGCCAAAACGCAGCCATCCATCACACATCAGCATCCCTCGCAGGTTACAATTAGCCATCGAAATAGTTCAAACACCAAACACCAAGTACAGCTTTGCCCAGCTTTCTGAGGACTGTAATTAACTAGTTTCTCTGAAAATAATGAGGCGAAATCTTGTATGCATTCCCTGTCATTAAAGGTCATTCATTTGCACTGTGCTGAGACACAAACACAGAAAAAAAGAAATCTGTAACACATGCTGGGAGCCTGCCAGGGTTTATTTAACCCAGTGTCTAAACCACGTCATTGGCTACGTGAGCACTTGGCAACGGCGGGAGGCCGCGAGCTGGAAACACAGAGTTTGTTTCAGGGCAGATAATAAAACAATAGGCAGGAAAGTACCGGATTTGCTTCTTTTCAGTCATTTGTTAGTGCAGACTAGAGTGAAAACTGGAGGACCAGGATGGGCAAAGAGAATTGGCAGCAAAAGACATGAGCTGAAGCAGGAGAGAGACGGGCATGTGTTTTGGGAGAAGTACAGAGACGGGAAAAACGTGAGAACAGAACCAGCTGGGGGGGGATGTGTGACAGGGTGGGAAAAAAAATACCAAGGGGATGGAGAGAAGAAAAAGCAACTTGAAATCAGGTGTCCCATATTCTCCCCTTAACCGCTGTTATTGATATCTGCCTGGACAACAGGTTATGCCAGAGACACGAGGCAGGAAAGGGCAGAGCGTGGGCTCAGAGGTGGTGGCAGAGGTTGGACACGTCGTGGGGAGCTGGATCTTGTGTTGAGCTGGTCCTACCCAGCCCTGGGAGCCGGGACGGCGCAGGGTGACACACACAGTCCCGCTCAATAGAGCATCTCCACCCCCTGCAAAGCTTGTGCTGGTCCTGCTCGCTGGCTTAAGTAGGTTAAAGCTGCAGTGCAGACCTTCAGCGACAAAAATTAACTTCACTGAAGGCCGTGGGTCTGTGCCAGGTTTGGGAGCTAACATGAAATCCAGCCCTGTGTTCCCAGGCAGAGGCACAACAGGAATTAGGGCGTTTAAACACTGAGATTTTTTTCCTTTAAGCATGGATATGAGGAGTCTAAGATCCAAACTGCTCACTGAAATAGGGCTTGGGAAGCCCAGAGCACCAGCAGAGCCTCACCAGGACATCTCCTTGCTACAGGTGCTGATTACTGGCTGGATTTTAGGTCTTCATTAGGGCAAAGACATCCTTTTCTTTCTGTAACAAGTTGCCATGTCCTAGCCACAGCCTCTTCTACTAGATGCTTTCCTAAGAAAGCCTTCCTAACAGAGCCCTAATATTTCAAATGTTTTCTAGGAGTTGCTGAAATATCAAAAACACATTCATTGCAGGACAAGCTCCTGATTATTTCATTCTTAAAAAAGATATATATTCCAGTAACTCAAAAAACCCAGTTTTGTGTATTCTGCTGCTCAATAAAACCGTAACTATTTGTTGACCATAAAAATGCTTTATGTATTTTTTCCAGTCACACTCAGAGCCACTGTGGTGCTCAAAGAACCTGTTTCTCTTGGAGCATCTTCTGCAATGCAACCCCACTAGCAGGTACCATGGAGAAGCCAACTAAGCTGTTATAGCGAGGACATGTCACCATCCAGGTCTGGCTCTGAGACCAAGAACATGTGTTCGGATTCAGAATTCTTAAAAGATCAGGGTGAGGTTTGGCAAAAAGGGTGACTCAAGTCTGAATTTCAGCTTTAGTCTTGGAATTGCCATTCTCATCAGTTCAAAATCAGATCCTAGAGCAAGAACTGTAAGAACAAAGTAGAAGAAACTCTAGAAAAGGATCTGGGATCAGACTTGATGACTATGGCTTCCCTTGTTTTTCCTTTTTTTTCTTTTTAATAGAGGAGCTCTTAGCTAGTGAGTGTGGAAGGTCCTTTTTCCGCTTCACAAGTTGAAATTGGTGAAATTACTTTTATAGCACTGACTTTTATCGCACAGGTTTCTTTGTCAGCCTCCACAAAGCCCAGGAACAACGGCACTGCTTACCCTCATCTTGGGAACAAACGCCAAAGAAATTGAAATCTTCCTGTAAAAAAGATTTTCCAGGCCACTCGGGAAAGCAGCTGAGAACAAAATTGATGTGAAAACTTCTCCAGAAGCCTCTTACAATTTGCCTAGACCTCGGTTTTCTGCCCATTCATGGCTCATCCAGAGGTGTGGTGAGCAGCTCGCAGCAGCTTTTCTGACCAACGACTTGATCCAGCACTTCAGTGCGCTTGAGGTCAACCCACCGGTGGAATTGAGGTCACCACAACCAGTGGAACTGAGGCCAGCCCAGAGGCTTTAACAGAACCAGGAGACTGTTAGCTCTTGCAAATAAACCCATTTGACCCGTGTCACCATTTAGAGGAGCACACAACAATGGATAGAGGCTGGGAGCAGGAAGCACATAGGCTGTCCCAGGTCAGGAGAAAAAATGATAATCAGGAAAGGCCAGTCGATGGTTATCTGGTACCTTAAATCAATACTACAGTTTTTCAGAGTACACATTAATAGCTTCATAGGTGAAGTCATCCTGCACAGAAAATGCTCCATGAGAAGCCACAGAACTCAGAACAGAAAACGACCCCACCTTGCCCCATTATTAGGACTTTTATTTGATCCTAGAATGAACACATTCCCCTAATACAAACACAGGAAGCTCTTACACAAAAATAAACTGTTGAAAATTGATATTTCACCTGGCTTCCTTCCCTGGGAGCGCAACTGTTCCCAGAATCTCTGAGCATCCCAACGCAACGCGGTTTGAACCTCCAGGCATCCCAACGCAACGCGGTTTGAACCTCCAGGCATCCCAACGCAACATGGTTTGAACCGCCGGGCATCCCAACGCAACGCGGCTTGAACCGCCGGGCATCCCAACGCAACGCGGCTTGAACCGCCGGGCATCCCAACGCAACGCGGCTTGAACGGCCGGGCATCCCAACGCAACGCGGCTTGAACCGCCGGGCATCCCAACGCAACGCGGCTTGAACCGCCGGGCATCCCAACGCAACGCGGCTTGAACCGCCGGGCGTCCCAACGCAACGCGGCTTGAACCGCCGGGCGTCCCAACGCAACGCGGCTTGAACCGCCGGGCGTCCCAACGCAACGCGGCTTGAACCGCCGGGCGTCCCAACGCAACGCGGTTTGAACCTCCGGGCATCCCAACACAACGCGGCTTGAACCGCCGGGCATCCCAACACAACGCGGCTTGAACCGCTGGGCGTCCCAACGCAACGTGGTTCAAAAGGGAGGAAGGACGTGATAGTTCTGAGTCCACATGGATTAAGATGCCAACACTCCAGCCACATCTCACAGCCATGCCAAAACACTCTCTGCTTTTACACACTGTTTGTATTTCTGCTGGGAATCCACAGGTATTAGTTGAAATGTGGCAAACCAGCCAGTTTTCCAAGTTTTATCTTCCACAAGCTTAGGCTCAGCTTATCCAAAGTCCAGCTCATCCATTTTTTATTTATCTAACTTCAAGTGTCAGTGAGTTGTGACAGACTAAACCTACCATGGGGTAGTTGAAATTAAGCTTTTTCAATTCCTTCCCTCCCTTGAAATTAGCACAAGGACGGTAAGGAATCTAAGGCATCAAAACAACATAAAATACACCTAATAGTCTTATGTTAAATACTTATATACCAGCCATCGAGCTCATCAGTTCCAACTCTATTTTTAGCTACTTGATGGCCTAAAAAGTCAAGATTTATGATTGGCAAGATCTAGAAAGAAGCCTTCATCCGTGAGCAATATTGCTTAAAAAAAAAAAAATAAAAAATCTGTTTTACTTACTCTGCAACGGCCCAATTACAGATGTCTCAGGAAACTGTATGTTTCACAACACACCTGGGATGCAGCAGCAACATAGTAGGAAATGTGTTCATGGTGCTCACGTATACATTTTTTCCCAGATAGTGCCAGAAAGTAGCTCCTTTCTTGCAACAGGGGTTTAAATTCTGTTCAGAAAAGTCAACGACAAGTTAAGCCTCTGAAAAAACTCAGTTTTTAGCTCAGAATTTGTGCTGGGGTTACATCATATTATCTTATGTTTTATTGGGCAGCTTGACAAATCTGTCTGAATTCCACCAGTATAATACAGAAACATTTTCATAGTGCGTCCTGCTTATACTGTCCCTCTCTCCTGGGACCTGTACCCTGTTCTACATTGATGATACTGATGGGTACAGGTGAAGGTGCGAGCCTCTTGTAAAGCAAATATTTCATTCACATTCCCAGACAGAGAATCATCTGTTTGAAACCCATGTTATAAATAGTATTAAGAGAATAATACAAAATTCCAGAAGTCAAAAGCAAGCCGGGAGGTGAATCATTCCCCCATGGCAACCCTAACACTGTCCTGGGACAGATCTATTAATATTTAATAAAACATCATCTTCCTTTGCGCGGCATGGTGGTGGTAATAAACATGTCCAACCCTTCCAGCACCCCAGAAATTTCACTGTTCAAACATCCTAAGGTCTGAAACAAAATGAAGACGTTACGATCCTCCAGGATCCCCTGAAACGTCAGTTGTTTAACAACCTGAAGTCACTTTTCGCTGGAAGTGGGTGTTTTTAGAAGGACCTCAATCCCCAGCCACTGCAGGAATCCAGCGATGGAAGGAGACACCGTCTGAAGCACAAGACACACGAGGAATATTTTGCAGAATTCTGACCAGAGAAGAGGAAGCAAGAAGAGGAATTGAGAAGAGGAAATGAGAAGAGGAAACGAGAAGAGGAGGAGAGAAGAGGAAGCGAGAAGAGGAAGAGAAAAGACTCTGCAAAGTCCTTTCAGAAAGGCCGTGGGAAGCCTTTCAAAGAACATGAATTTTACGATGCTGCCTGGCCTCTTGCTGATGAATGAGACGGGGAGGAGGGGATAATGATGAAAAGGTCTCCTTTGTGTACAGAAGTTATTATTTTCACATGCCGCTTGCTGACAGAATTAGGATGGGTGTGGATTTTGTTTTCCAAACACTGCCCAGAAACAACATGAAAACTATTATTCCAATAAGAGCTACAGAACAAGCTCATTTATTTCCCAGTTCAGACTGAGAAATCCACTGGGTCCAACATAAATATGCTATGGAGGTTGCATATTTATATATCTTTCCTATAAAGGAATCTTTTCTACATGGATTATGGACTGGTCCATGAATTGTCTAAATTCACCTTGTTTCTTTGAGCAACTCAAGCTGAGAATCGGAGGCATAGAAAAGAATGATTTTAAAATCAGTCTTCTGTAATTCCAAATAAAGGTATGTAGCAGACACCCATTTCAATGGAGGTTTATAGGAAAACACAGTGATAGTAGCCCAAAAGTTCACAGATCCAGAAAAGCAGCTTCAATATATTTACTACATACTTCTATTGTCCCTATAAATATAAAGCAAAATGACCAAAGTGTCGGTCCAATTATTACTGTAGCATATCAATTATATTATAATAACCAACACATAAATCTACTTGTGAGCAGTGCATTATCGAACAGTGTATTTTTTTAAATGCATTTTTTTGATAAAGCTTCTCCAGCTCCTTGCAGAAGAACATTCAGCCCTGTGCTAAGAGCCAGCGTTAGAAATGTTGCTGCTGAACAGTAAAATTAACGACTGGAAATGGGAACAGAGGCGGAAAACCTGTTGGCAAGGGAAACAACTACCGAAGTGCATTCCGGTAAAAACAAACTGCGAGCACCCAACTGACCAGCAAGGTGAAATGCAGAAAAATCCTCAGATCTGGGATGCTCTTCTGTGATATGCATGGAATGATGTACCTTGAAATTTAAAGTTATTTTCTGAAATATCACGGTGTAAATTGGATGATTATGGATTGTGGATTATGGATTATTGATGATAAATTGAGTTTCATGGTAAGGAGTGCTATGTGTCGACAGCTATATAAAATTGAACCATAAAATTAAAATGTTTACACTTTTTACCTTCAAGGCACTGTTTTTTGTAGCCTCAATGAGAAGATGGGCTCCTTGTCAACCAGGCATTAAATTCAAAGCCTTCTCTAGTTGCTGAACAAGTCCTGAATTACAGCTTTCCTCTGTATTAAAATGTTTTTTCTAGCACCCCAGGCAGACAAACTGTCCATCAGCCTCCTGCAGAAACCAACAGCGTGTGGACCCAGTTCCAGATGTCTGGTGAGGAGCCCAGTGTCGTTGGAGAAACGTTTGCAGAAACTCGCAATAACTTCTGTTGCGTTGCTTGGTCAGAATCAGCCAGCTGGTTTGGGATGAAAGGTGGGGTTGGTTTGTTTCGGGGTTGGTTTGTTTGGGTTTATTTTGGTTTGGGTTTTTTTGGTTTAGTTTTCGTGGTTTTTTTTTTTTTTAGCCTGGGTTGATTGTGAGCTACCAAAAGATATGGGCATCAAGTACTCAGGATGCCAACACAAATGGCTATATCCTGCTACAACTACACCGATCCTGAGACAAATACATCATTTTTAGGCTGTACCTATACTTGGGGACTCCACGCAAGCCAGCAAGCTGTGTTATAAATAAAAGCGCTAATTAACCCTCATGGAGGTTGCAAATACGAGCCTCGCTGATGCTAATGACAACTGCTTTCTTTTTCGTAAGAGAGCTCTTCCACCCACTGCTAACAACTGGTATTTAAGTATCACACACAGGTTACTCAGGTCAAGCCAAAAAAAAGCCAAGGGAGGCTCAGAAGAAATTCAAAATTCTCAGGAAATTAGTGGGGAAAAAAAAGTCAATGAGCAGGGTCCTCGCATGGAAGCACCACCCTTGCCCGAAGCATCGTTCTTAGCACAATTAGACAACTATGCAACTTATTGGCCAGGTGCTGAATTTGTAGATGACAATGAGAAGATAAATCACGGTAATTGCTTGTGATTGCACACATCCTCATTGAAATGGGTGGGGCTGGTTTCCTTGTCTGATTAATTTAATTAAATTATCTTGTGCTCAGATCTCTGTTCCTCTGCTGTATTAAGCAGTGACCCGTTTTGTATAAACCGTAGGAACCAACCTGCACTTTCTCCTCTGTGATTTTTCTCTTATTTTCACAATTACCAGCACAAAGCCAGAGCCCACTCGCATGGGTCTAATTGTAAAGAATGCCTGATAGTCTTTAGGTCCAGCTCAAACCAACTTTCTTCATGAGTCTCATGTCAGCCCTTGTTTGTGCCATTTCACTGCCCTTCGGCCAGATGTTGATATAGCAGCTTCGGAAAATGTTTCAGGTCCCTTCTGTTCCAAACAACATCCTGGATCACGAAAGTGTATTTGGGAGATTTTGGGAGTCCCTGCCCATGAAGAGGTAAAAGTGTCAGACCAAAAGAACACGCTTAGCAGAATAATTAGACTGATGATAATACCATTAGAATTAGCCCTGAAAAAATAACTTATTAAAAAACAAAAAATTCCTTACTTACAGATGCCTCAGAAAGCCTGAAAATTTGGTTTCTGAGTCTGCAGAAGATGCTGTTGGTTTCTCAACTGGAGCCAATTCCTCCTTCTGCCTGGTCCTGTGGGTAACTCCAGATCAATCACTTCCAGTTGCAATTATCGCCTTCCGCAAGTCTGCTGACCTTTAGGCCACACTCATGACTCCAAATGGACCTAACGAGCAAAACCTATTCTTCACCATCACCCAGGAGGGAAAAAAAAAAATCAAGTCTAATATAAATGAAGGTGCTGCTGCCAATACCAATTCCAGTCCCTTGCTCATTCTTGTCTCCCAGTCATGCTGAAGTTCACAAAGTGCTAAAATTAAATATCTTATTTGGTAAAGGTATGTAACTGAAATGCAATCCAACATCACTAGAGGGCAAGGTATCGTTAGGATGACTTTAAGGCTACAATATTCGTTTAGTGTAGCAGCATTCCATCATCATGATTCCTTTCACATCACCGAAAAAAAAAAATCAACACTTTGCCTAATAACAAAATGTCTGGGCTTGAATATTACAGCATGAGATTCTGTCTCTCATCTTGGACAAGTCAGGAACTAGAAGGCCTTTAAAAGTCCCTTCCAACCCAAACCATTCTATGACTCCATGAAATGTTATGTCTGCATAACTGAAAAAATCCATACATAAAAAGCAAAGAGACGTTGCATCAGTCGGCTCTGTGATGCACAAATGAATCACGCACAGAACTGGGGACAGAGATTAAGAAGCAATTTCCTTTCCAACGTCTCTGTAACCACCTCTGAACAGAAAGGAGCCACTTTCAAGGTCTCAACTGAAATATTTTGTAAATGTACCCAAGTTTCAGGTGTGCTGTTGCCAAGACAGCAAGAGGGCAAGTGGGAGTGTGGCGGCACACGTGCTGCAGTAAGAAGGTTCAAGATATTTGTGCATTTTGAACATGTGAAGCCAGGCTTTTAAAAATCAGAATAATGAAGAGAAGCCAGTGACACAACTTCTGACAACAGCAAAATTATTTCTGGGTTTTCAAAACCGAGTCAGATAAGGCACTGACCGGCCTGACCTAACATGTAGTCCAGGGAGCTGAACTAAATTACCTCGAGAGTTTCCTTCCTTCTTTGAAAATATCCTGTGAAATGAAATAACCATCTGCTGCAAAAAGGGTTTTATCCCACCGATCAGTCATGGACCCAGTAACACCAGCCCTAAGCCATAACATTTGGAGGACTATGAGCCACAAGGAAATTCCCAAAACCTCACAGCGTCACTGAGGATTTTAAAGAGCTTGTTGTAGTGTCTGAGGTGTCTAAATGAGTTGTCAGACCAAGAGACCCTTTGCAAACCAGGAGTGAAACTCATGGATGTGTGACGGTCTGGTCAGAAGAATGAGGGGCTGGAAAACAACCTAAACGGGCGGTTAAACGTGAGGTCTTCTCTCAGGTACATTCATATCATTTTCGTGCTAGACCAACAAGATTTGGTCCTCATGACCCCTCTGTTAGTGTTCCTAGCATAGAAAAGTCTTAGGTTTAACGCAAACCAGGCTTTTTGTGCGGTCCCAACACTTCACCTGCCCAAAAGAACTCGCGTCGTCCCCTTGTGGGACCAGCCGACACCGCTGCAATTCTCACCGAAATGTTATTTCTCAAGCCCAGTTTGGCTGAAAGTTGGATTAGGGCTTCATTCCTTATCATCTTAGTCAGCTGTCATTGAGCGGGTGGCCTGGCAAAGGGGAAGGTCACCAAAGGCAATGGACAGGTCACCTCTTCCAGCCCCAGCCGCAATTCTGACGCAGGAAGAGCAAAGGTGTCTTCGAACCATGACTGACATACATGTATGTTGGCATGAGGCATCTCAAATTGACTCTAAGGTGATTAGCGGGGCAGAATTAGCACAATGAGCCAGGGGAATTAAGGACGGAGAGCTGTCCTTGAGCCAATACCACGTCTATGTCTGCCAGAGGAAAACCTGCCGCTCCAGAACTCAAATGGAAGCATAAATAGGAAAAATTTGAAGTCTCTGGCATTGTACATTGAGTTAAAAAGCTCATGAGGTTCTGTGTGCCCAAACAAATATCACCAAAAGCTTTTGAAGTAGCATGTGAACAAGTGCTGGAGTTTTCCCTGCAAAGCTTTCTAGGGACCACCTCCCATTCCTCTGTCGGCTTCCTTTTCACAGCCCCATAGGGAGCTGTTTTGTCGCTTACTATTAATATTACTCCTGCACAAATTGCTGTGAACCACTTTTCCATCACTGAAGTTACTTGTATGCAACCAGATGTGTACCAATGACCCAACTTACCCTGCTCAGCTAGCCCAGTCTGGTATCTCCTCCTCCAAGGGGACGTGTTTCAAGTTCAACCTGGCCAAAAGGAAGCGAAGAATTACCTTTTCCTTCCCAAGTTTGCCCTGCTGTCTCTGCTCCATCATCCGAGCTAATGGTATCACATCTCCCAAGCCAAGGCATCACTGTCAATTCAGATTTGCCTTTCTTCCCCTCACATCCAGCCCACAACTAGATCAAGCCTCATTTTCTCTACGTTTTCTTTCCCTTCTAATCCATCCCCAAAGGAGCTCTTTCACTTCTCTCTTCTTCACGTTGTCCACTGCATACCTGTCATCTCACCAGTGAAATCATCCCGAGCTGCTATGAATTGTCCCACCACCTCGCATCACACCAGCGATCCAGCACAAATTCCCCTCCAGGGGTCTGAGCCACTCAGTCTTCCTTCTTTTCTCCGATTTCACAGAATCATTTTGGTTGGAAAAGACCTTCAAGATTATGGAGTCCAACCATTAACCCAACACTGCCAAGTCCACCACTGCCCCACGTCCCTGAGAACCTCGTGTCCGTCTGTCCAACCCCTCCAGGGATGGTGACTCCAGCACTGCCCTGGGCAGCCTGTTCCAATGCCCCACAGCCCTTTGGGGAAGAAATTGTTCCCCAGATCCAACCTCAACCTCCCCTGGCGCAACTTGAGGCCGTTTCCTCTCATCCCATCACTTGTTGCTTGGGAGAAGAGACAAATACCCTCCTCACTACAACCTCCTTTCAGAAGGAGATAAGGTCTCCCCTCAGCTCCTGTTCTCCAGCTGAACCCCCAGCTCCCTCAGCCGCCCCCATCACCCTTGTGCTCCAGCCCCTCACCAGCTCCGTTCCCTTCTCTGAACTCAGCACCTCGAGGGCTTGCTTGGCGTGAGGGGCCCAAAATTGACCCCAGGATTCGAGGTGCACCTCCTTTCACATTCCCTCTCTTGTCTCCCGACACTGCTCACTAAACACGCTATTTAAAGCTTTCCCTGTTCTTCACTTTGATGCCTTCTGCCACACTGTGTGCCCAGAGCCCCTTATAGGAGGGACCTCACCATCCACTGAGCCCTGTCCACTTGACCTCAACACAAAGTAGGCACCAACACCCCTTCTGCTTGGCTTAACCCCCAGCGACAGGCACGCAACTATAGCGTTTCGCTGCTGGCCACAACTTGAAGAGTATCATCACAGCAGGGCTAGGAGGCCCTTTGGTGTCTACCCAACTCATCTCTTGCAAGCAGGACCCCCTGGGGGCCTGTCCTGGCTTCTGACAGTCCTGCAAACGTTACGTTGACCGGTACAAAGTCCACCCGCCTTAACAGGCTGGCTAGAGTCAACGTTTCAGCTCGAGCACAATCGCCCTCATGCAGATGTGGAAATATTGACCTGATAAACAGCAAAACGGGCCACTCGGCTACCAGCACCGGTGGCACCACTGCGGCTGCTCCTATAAGGAACGTGCTGCCTCAGCAGAGCTGCCCAGCCCCAGCTCGCGGTGACACATGCGCATGGTGACTTGTGCCAGGACGTTGACTTGGTCCTGGCAGGGCCTCGCTCCCCGAATTTCTGAAAGGGCTGGAATTTCCCCAGCACTGCTTATTCTGCAGTAGTCCTCGCCGGTTTTGTCATAAAAGTAGGTTACTACTTGTCACGAAAGCTTTGAAATAACTGACTTTTTTTGGAGGCCATCTGCTTACCTTCTCCTTGCTCTGTACCTGAAACAAACCAACCTTTTATTTGTTGGTTCCTGGAATCATGTATATCTCTCTGTGCGTGTGGAGGCAGCCTGACCAACTGTGCAAAGACAGCCTGATTTACAGCCCTGTGCAAACCTGGAGTAACGTTGAAGGCAGGGCAAAGGACGGGACCAGCAGACCCAGGGAATTGCCGTGAGCAAGCAAATCTCTAGGTCCCTTATCCTGGTTTCTCTCTTCTTGCCATTCAAAGTCTCCTAGATTCTGCACTTAAACATCTATTAACATCTAAGTACCTGAAATCCTCTCTGATGGTTTTGCCCTTTGTCCTTCAGGCAAGACAAACACATCTAGGAAGGCAGATGTTTGAACTACCACCCCTTTGAAGCTCTTTTTTTGGTCTAGGACAAGCTAGCAGGCACTACGTTGTGGGGCAAATACATGGAGAAATGCTCTTCATCCAGCAGCACAGACAAAAAAAAACAGAGATTCTGTTCAAAGAACACGGAGAGGTTCTGGAAACTGGACCGTGGTTTATTGGCGAGAGGAAGGACAGCAGAAAAAGCTCAGGTGGCAGAGGTGGGCAGATGGCAACAGGGACAGGGCTGATGTCCTCTCAGACCATAGAAGCTTTGGAGCCAACGACACGGTTCTTCTACCAGCCACAGAGAAGCTTCTAAACCACAATCCCTATGGGCTCCAGTGAGGAGGTGACACCTACAGACCCAGACACAACGAGACATTCACAGGCTCATCCCTCTGCAACGTTCCTCAGGCTTAACCGAGAATCCCTTAAAGAAATCCAAATCCTTCCTTTTCTTTCCACATCAGCCTCGTTCCCCAGTCACCCAAGGAGACTGGTACCCATCTAACCCCAGTTCCCGTTGCCTGCAGCGGGTGGAAGCTGCAGAAACACCCCTGCGAGGGGCTGCACAAACACCCCTGCGAGGGGCTGCACAAACACCCCTGCGAGGGGCTGCACAAACACCCCTGCGAGGAGCTGCACAAACACCCCTGCGAGGGGCTGCACAAACACCCCTGCGAGGGGCTGCACAAACACCCCTGCCAGGGGCTGCACAAACACCCCTGCGAGGGGCTGCACAAACACCCCTGCGAGGGGCTGCACAAACACCCCTGCGAGGGGCTGCACAAACACCCCTGCCAGGGGCTGCACAAACACCCCTGCCAGGGGCTGCACAAACACCCCTGCCAGGGGCTGCAGGAGCCAGGGCAGGTGTGATGCCAGGTAGGGGACCCTGGAGATGCTCCATTCTCGCAGGGTGGACAGTCCCTGCCTGGTCTGTCTGTGCCCTCTTGTGGCTGCTAGACATGCTGCACAGGGCGGGATGAACCTCCTGTGAAGAATTATTACAGGCTCTGTAGGATCCTAAAAATAAAAATAAAATGGACATCCCACTCTGGAGACAGCTCTCCATACAAAATGTAGTTGCTTAATGCAGGAAAACAGAGGAGCTGAAAAGCACAAAGCAACTTTAGAATCATCTGAGCACAGAAAACAGCCGATGCTGGATGCACCAGGGAAGGGATGTGGAGATGTTGAGTTTGGCAGGAGGACACTCTTCAAGGTCCACCTTGTCCCAAGAAACACTTGGGATAAACTCTGTTTGCTACCAAAACACCGTCACTTAGTCCCCTGGCAAAGGCAGGGAGCTACAGAAAGGACAGACTGAGCAAGAAAAGCATTAAAAATCCCTTAAAGCTTTAAAAACCCTTAGGACACGCAGTGGGCAAGAGGAGCACAGAGCGCGATACCAGTCGAACTCTGCTCTTGGCTATTGAACCCACACCCCCCCAACCAACCCAACCCCAGAACGCCAACCAGACCTTTAAAGACGTTAATAACAAATGTTTATTTTCCATTTAATAAAGAGCAGGGTGCAACCATCCCGCCGTTAACAGACTGACTTCATATTCACTTAGAAATTGTTCTCTCTGCTTTCTTTGAAATGTAAGACAACCTTATACGCTGCATTTCTCTAATTCCTTCCACCTCAAAGTGCTTTACAAAGTGACACTGGGGCTGGGAAATTAAAAAAAGAAAAATGTCACAAACCAAACCATCTCCTCCACAGAGAGCCCATCTCATTCCCAGTGCTGCAATGCAGCCACGTCTGTTGTGCAATGTCGCAGCTGATAGCACAGGACACGTAGAGATAAGGAGGAACAGATGCAAGGAGAAACTGCCAGGGAACAGAATTTACCTGAGCTGAAATCTTCAACTGGGAAAAGACATTTCTATTTTCCCCTCTGGAAAACTTGATGTCAAATCGCCACAATTCCGCAGCCACCACCAAAAGAGATGCAGGTTTATCACCAGCTCAAGACCCAACCAGACTCTCACCCAAAGATGCATTTTCCAGGTTTTTACTCCACATTGGAAACATATTCCTTTGGTGAAAAGCAGATGTACATACCCATCTACTTAGGGGGAGCAGCATCACTTGGGGCACTCAGCTGTGGGAAGTAAAGGCAGAACTGGGGTGTTAACAACTGGGACTCGTGGCTCAGCCCTTTCTGAGGCGGATTCAAAGCTTTTGTTGTGAGGAATGTGTTCTCCCAGCTCTGGGGATGACAACTCATGTTTCACATAGCTACTAACCCTCAGCAAACAATACCATGTGCCTGTATAGCCATAAGGAAAGGGTATTTTAAGTGTGCTCAGGGACAGGAAAGCTTGTGCTCATCAGGGTCTTCCACAGAAGGTTCTCAGATATGCTGTGAAGCTGTCCTTGTATTAGGTTCCCAACCAAAACCCTTTGTTTCCCCCATCTATTCCTCCCTCCCCTGGACAAGAACCCAGCGGCTCTGTTGGTTTTCTTCCACTGAAGATACAGAGCTCCTACTGTAGCATCTCCCAGGAGAGGATAAAACTTAATGGAGATGGTGATGGGGTTCTGGGCACCGACTTGCTAAGACGATGGCAGAGGGACAGGGTGACAGGCCAGGCAAGAGCACAGAAATATCACACGAGGTGAAACCTCCAGGGTGGGTTGTGGCTGAGCTGATTTCACAGACACTGGGGGGGGGGAAAAAAAAAAAAGGGCTAAATTGGCTATAAAACACTGTCATGGCTTTAACACAGTTTGGCAGACAAGCCTGGGCCTGAGCCCAAGCTAGAGCTGACCTCAGCTTTAGGGACATCCTTCCCAGCAGGTTTTGAAGCTGACAGGAACCACAGCAGCCCAGGAGAAGCTGGGTTTCCCAGTGGATGTGCATCTCTAGGTCTGGTCTAACACTGGGGAAGAAATCTCGGGGCCTTAAGACTGCCCAGCCTGGGCACGCTCCTCCTGGAGACAAAGGACCCAGCCTGGGATCACAGTTTCCATCTAAACAGTCAGAACAATACTGCCCAAAGCTCCTTCACAGCAGAAACAGCTCAAAAGCATCTGTTTGTGGGTGAGGTTTGGATCTAAGAGCACCACGGGGGATGGACTTCTGCACCAAGGACTGTCGGAATCTCTAGACCAGGAGAGAACATCCCGCAGCCAGCTGCGAGTTTGGCAATTTCCCCACTCATTTTCTTCTGCCCAAGGCCCCAGGTGCAAAGCTCCGGCCTCTGCTCCGGCTGTTCCCCCGGCCTGGATTCCCCCAGTGCCAAATCACAAGCTAAAAAACACAGAAACAAATCCCTCTTTGTGACTCAGTTGGCAGAAAGCTTCTCTTGCAGACTCCTTTAAAAGGAGCGAGTACCTGGAAACAGGCTGCTCATGTCTCTCCAGAAGATTATTGTGTGCTGCTGGCGGTTACAGGGTCGTTTGCGGATAAGTGGCCAGCAGGACCTTGGTGTATGGCTGGACACAGCACCCTTCACCCCAAAGAACGAGTGGAACAGCTGGACAGACAGCCAGCATCTGTCCTGAAAGAGTTGCTTACAAAGAGAAGGCTGCGGGACTCCTGTGTTGCACAGGGCTGACCTCAGACTATGCCAAAGCAGAGTGCATATAAAAACAAAAGGTTTAAAAAAAAAAAAAAAAAAAAAAAGGATATACACTGCGTATAGGAGACTCCGTAGAGCAGAGTCTATTGGCGGCCACCCCAGCGCGGCCGGGCCAGCCCAGCTGCCGGGGCAGCTCCGTTCCAGTCACAGCTGGAGAAGTGGGACAGCTGAAGGTGGAACTTGTGCTTCTCGCTCCTTGATCGGCGTCAGGCGGCGGGAGGATGAGGAGGGAGCAAAGCCCGCTGCAGGAGAGGCGCCGCGTTCAGCTGTTTGGCAAACAGCGTTTGACGAGCCGTTCGTTCAGGAGCAGTTTCCCTCCGCGCTTACATCTCGCTGGGATAAAACCCGAGTTTGGCCAAGGACATCTCCCTCCGGAGCCGCATGACCTCCCAGAACATCAGCTCCACTGCAAAACAAGAAGGGAGTAGAGAAGAGGAGGAAAAAAAAAAACAAAATAAAATGAATTGGTAAGCGAGGCACAGCTGGACGCCCCCTCATGTTGGGCTGTGCTCTCAGTGCAGCCCGGCCAGGTGCATCCCCAAGTGGCGGAAACAAAGATAGACTTGCAGAATCATGAAATAGTTTGGGTTGCAGGGTCCTTCCCAGCTCCCCCAGTGCCCCCCCTGCCATGGGCAGGGACGTCTGCACCAGCTCAGGTTGCTCAGAGCCCCGTCCAGCCTGGCCGGGGATGTCTCCAGGGATGGTTCATCCATCACCTCTCTGGCCAACCTGGGCCAGAGTTTTTGTTCCCATATTTTACCACCCTCATTGCAAAAAATCTCTCATGTCTAGAGGAAGACATGGAGGGTCCAGCAGGATAAGCCCATCAGGTCACCCCTTACCAGCTCCACCCCGAGGAAAACCTCCCAACAAGCTGATAAGCAAAGAATAAGCGCGTCTCTTCTTCCCGCTCATGCCTTTGTTGTCATTTCACCGTTTCTCAAAGACACAGGGAATACCCCAAGCCTGTCACGTTGAACAGGACCTCTTAATTCCTCCCAATGTCCCACAGAAAGCATCCCCTCTTACCATCCTGCCGCACCAAGCCCTGCTGGATATAGCGAATGTAGGTGAAAAAGTTGCACACCGCTGTGATCTGAGGGAGGGAAGGAAAATTAAACAAAAAAGGAGTCAGCTATAGAACTTGCTTTGCCTGTCAAGAGACTTCCACAGCACCCAGCAGGAGAGCTCGGGGTTCAGCACCTGAAAAATAAATTATTATAGTACCACATACCACCAGATGGAAAGAAATAAGAAGAAAGCGGGTTAAACATAATAAAAATCAAAGTTCTAGGCACCTGCAAGCCCATCCCAAGATATTACACTGCCCATGAGACATACTGTGGAAGAACTGCAGCCTAACGTAGATCTGAGACGTGAGTGATCACCACTGAATGTGGGAGCAAAGTCCATGATCTTCCTTCAAGGAGCAGTTCCTGACTGCATTAAAATCTCTGGAGTTAAAGGTTTGTGCAGAGAGCGTGTGTGCAGGGAGGTACAGGGGTTCACGACACATTAGAGTACTTCGGTGCAAGTAGCAAAAATTAGTCAACTTAAGTTCATGCCCAAACCCAACTTTTTGTCTCAGAAGAGTCACATGTTGCAGGATCAGCTCTTCTGATGTGCAACTCGGGAAAGAATAAACTTCTACAACGCTCCGTTGAATCAGAGCCCCAACAGTGACATTAACAGATCATTGACCTTGTCCCTTCCCTCCAAAGAAAGGACAGCTTGTTCTCAGAACCATCCGAGTTACTGATCTGTACCGGAACAGTAACCAGAGCCAGCACTTAAAGAGCAGAAAATCACAGTGTTCTACAAAGGAGGATTAAAAAAATAATAATAAAGCAAAACAATCAAAGCCCTGTACTGATCGGACCATGGAAAGCGAACACTCTGAAGGAACATAAGGCAGAGCCGGAGACCTCGTCATCAATGAAGAGCCACCTCGACTTCAGGAACAAACCCAAGTCCCACAGGTCTCTGTCTGTTTGAGGGCTGACCCAAGGGCTCCTCCACCTCGGGGTGTGGGAGCGGTTTTGGAGGGTTGAGGCACCCTGGGAAGGTGGAAGACTCACCCTGGCCCTGCAGGATGGTGAAATGTAGTAGTAATTCCCCGAATCCCCCAGCATGATGCGGTGCTTGCAGGTCCTGGGGAGGCCACTCAGAGCACATTTCCTGCAGACAAAGAAAAAAAACCACTTAAACCCTCAGCAATCTAACGACAGAGCAGAGCACAAGCAATCCAACAACCTCAAGACTGTCCCCAAGAGATGGAAGGGGGAGCTCAGAAGCCAGATGCTGTGTCATTTCAGCATGAAGAAGAAAAAACCTTGGCTTGTGTGAGCTTTTTCTCAAAAGATCCCATAAATGGCACGTTTAGGAGACCTCAGGCTAAGTATCTGGAACCAGTAATCACTCCGTGCCCAAGCAAACCAAGGCTGTGCCCCTTCCCTGACCAAACCTGGGCTCAAAACAGGTAAATCCGGCATTTGAGCAGAGGTGCTCACGCTGAGAGCCCAAACCAAGCTGCACTGCAGCCTTTTTAGGCTCCTATTAATTAATTTGAGCCTGAATTGAAGCTCCTCTAGTTGAGGCCACACGGAGTGGCTTTGTACTGACTTCAGGGGGCTTTGGAGAAGTCCTGCAGCTCCTCACAATCGACCCCTTTTTATGCAGATGGGGAAGAAGTTCGGCTTCACAATTGTAAGGAGATTGAAGGAAACAGACTTTTCAAGACGGCTCAGCTCCCAGGAAAGCCACCAAAAGACATAATGAGTAAAGGGTGAGGCATGTCTCTATTTTCTTGGCACTTCCTTCCATTATTTGCAAGACGAATAGTGCTTGTTTTCCACCGTTATCAAGGCAAATATCAGCTAAGCGCGGAAGCACGGGCTGGAAGTGTTCAGACGCAACGAGAAGTAATCATTGCCCGAATGTTAACACAACTTACAGGGATCAAATCCTCAGAAGGTGCAGGATAAGCGATGCTTTTGTCAACAAGATGCCTTTAAGAGGTCCTGAGTTTGAGTATTGCAGCACACTGGGGAAAAACAGACTCCTGCTGGTTGCTCTCGGCTTGGTTGGTACCACTTGGTGCAACCCCAGTTATTACAACAGTAGGTAGAAGTAACCTAAACCACAGAGCTTGGACACCTGCCCTCAACACTCAACATACCCCAGGGCACTTTTCCAGACATGTCATTGTGAAAATCAGATGTCCCCAGCACCTCCTGGCCAGCATTTTGCTCTGACAGGTAACATTGCTTAGTGGTCAACTCAGTCCCTGCCTGTCTAGAGTCCCCAAACTGTTGCAAAAATCATTGTTTTGCATCTGGGAAACAAAGGGGAGCAAATTCCTTTTGGGTCCTTTATTGCCAAGAGCAAGATTTCCCTACCGTCCTGCCTGGGTGGGTTAAAAAGTTAGTTTAGTTCAGCTCTAGCCTCAAAGCTGCTGAATTACACTAAGTTAGTAACTCGTTAATGGATTAGAGATCTTTGATCACTGACTGAAAAATAAATAGTTCACTTACGTTACAATTTGTGACCGGAACCCACTGTGAAGACACATACACACACACACACAAAAAAAATCAAAAGGAAACTGGTAAGGATAAATACAGGATGGGTTGTTTTTGGAACAGGCCTGACACATACTCGTGGAACAATCTGCCCAGAGACGAGACAAAACGCAGAAGAGAGTGGTAGGAAACCTGTACGTGAGCAGCTTTCACTGTTACAGGAACACCTCCGCTTAGAAGGTGCTCTGCTTGAAGGCGAGGGAGGGAAGAACAAAGAGAGAAAACCCTGACTGAACTCAAATCCAACAGCTGAATAAAATCCCCTGTCTTGGCCTGGCATGTCGCGTCACTCCTGCTTGTGCTCCTCATCTTTGGGGCGATCTCAAGTCGTCTGACAAGCTCTGGAGCAGCGATAGCCCCGATCCTGATGGCAAGGCGGCAGCGTCAGGTGGGGAAGGTGACACACAGCAGCGGGACATCCCCTCCGGCCTACGCTCAATGCCACCCAGTGCACCGGCAAGGCCCGGAGTGCAACGTGAGCTTCCAAGATGGAAGAACACAAGATAACGCAGCTCTGACTTAATCCTTTCGCCCTGGGTTATGCACAAACGCACCCTCAGAGAACATTAAACAAGTTGCCACCTTGAGGGGAAAAATAACCACCTTTCCCAAGCCAAGGGCACCAACACGTCGCCAGGTTATTGGCCAAAATAATCAACTCCAGCGCATCAGCTGGGCTGAGCTAATTCCCCTTCTCATGTAACGAGTTGAGCTGAACCGCCGCAGGTCAGAGATTAAGAAAAGGCTCAGCTAAGCCCCTGCAACTGTTCAACCCGACTGAGCGAGGCCTGGCCGAGCTCGCCAGATGGCACAAAAAACCAAAAGAGAGCAGAAATAAGTATTGAATTAATTTAGAGGGGATTTGTAATCTTAATGATGGCTCTGGAAATAAATTTAATTTCTTTTATTAACTATGTGACCAGAAGTATACGCAGCAGGAATAAGGCTTCCCGCACAGCATTTCTGCTCTTCTGGTGCTATTAGGATATCTGCCATTGTGTGAATAAGGCCGTAACAAGCTCTGTGTTTTCATTTCAATTCAGGTGAGACTACTAATGGGTTACTGAGGCTGACTTTTGTATTCCAGAATCGGAAATGTTGATACATTTACAGTAAAACTGGAATACACGGTTTCGGTTTTGAAAGCACCTTATTAGGTTATTTGGCATAAACTACCCATAACCTGAATTTCTTGGCATTTGGTATACTGAATTGTTCAGTCAAATTTATAGATTGAATCCATACTATTGAATTTATTCTAAGTACATTGCTTCTGGTTTTATGCTGTTCCAGTTCAATATACTCCCCAGTAAACAAGTAACACATACAAAGCTTGAATTTGAATGATTAATGTTTGTTTAATGATGTAGAGAGGTGTTCTATATAAAAACTTGCTGTCAAATTTTAATACTTTGAGAGCCTTACTTTGGTCCACCGCACTCTTCTGCCGACACCTTCACCACAGGCAGCGCCTGGGAAGCAACCGGCTCGATGGTGAGCGTGTTCTGCTCCACGGCTACTCGCACCAGCTCCGACAGCTGCGGCAAACAGAAATTACACGGATACGCAAAGGTCACCTAGAGAAAGGCGCAACTCGGGTGCTGCCAGACTGTGTGTCCTCCCCTTCCAGCACTCACCTCCTGCTTAGTGAAGTCCAGACAAGGTCCCACGTCTTCTCGATAAATCCTGTCCAGGAAAGAGCAGGATTTATGCAAAGTTGGAGATTCCTTCCAGGCTTGGAACTCAGCAAATAAAATGGAGTCGACCTGCAGCAAGTGTCCAAGAAGAGTGGGATGAGGGAAGGTGGGTGGAGAGATACCATATCAGAAAATCTCTGTTACCGTGCCGGTAACCTAACCACGAAACATCTGGAAGGCTCAGACATCACAGAAGTGTCTGAGGGAAGCTGGCTCGCTCCAAGGACATTTCCTCTGCCACCCATCAGCAGTTCTGTGCCACTGACACAGCCATACTGGGCTTATTCTGCAAGGAAAAGACTGCTCTAGAAAATGATGAACTGGAAAAAGCCACTAATAAATAGCCATCAAAAACCAGCCATCAGCAGAACTACCTTCAGTGAGCCCAAGCGTGAGCTCACAACATCATCCAGCGCGTTAAAACCCGCTCCGAGCCCAGAACTCTGGTGTTTGGGGAGTCGCAGATGTAACGGGAATGCTGGGCAGCCACACAGGCTTGCAGAGGTAAGCTGGGTTTAGGAAAGGAGGTCTCTCAAAGGGAACTCCAAGAGCAGGAACAGCTGTCCCTGTTCCAACATCTGCTCGTGGCCTGTTACAGCCGGGCACACAAGTGTTACCACTGCTCAGCAAAAAGGGACCCGGGGACAGAGCTTGTTCCCATCCCCTGAGCTGCCTCCATCCCTGTCTGGCTGAAAATAACTGCAGCCCTGGAGATTCTCCAGGACCTGACAATTAAACCCCGGATCCATCATTAGCCAAAGCACCAACCTGACTGACAGGGCATCTCCTTAAGAGGCCAGCGAATCCTGTTAAAGCTGCCAAAAGGAAAAACAAAACTAAAAGAAACCCCGCGGAGCGACACAAAGAATGTGAGTGAAGAAAGCTGAAAAAGGTTTGGGTTCGAGCTACAGAGACTGCTCACCTGGTACCAGGCTTCAAGATGGGAAAACGAATTGAGAAAGAAAAAAAAAAAAGAAAAACACACAAAACCAAAACAAATTCAAAAATGGAGGTTAGCATAAAAGGAAGCTAGGACTGAAAGGCTGGAAGTGCGAGAGGCAGACGGGTCCCAACCCTCCCCAGTTACCTGCCGCAAGGAGGAGGAAGCACCTGCCCCCACGTCCTGCCAGCCGGGTTCATAGGTGATGTGGACGGACTTCCCAGGGAGGAGACAGAGGAGCAGAGAGAGGAGAGCGGGGAACCCAGACTTGGAGGGCAGAGGAAGGAAAGACAGGGAAGGAAAAGGTTTAGAGAGATGAGCAAGAAAGGGAGGTAAAAAACACGAGACAAAACAGAAGGCCCATCTCCTCCCTTCCGGGGAGCTAAACCTGCTGCTCAAGACATCCCAGGGCCACAAGCAACACTTCAGCTTGAGGTGCAAAAAGGGAACAGAAATTCTGGCATTTTTAGGCTCAGTTTAGGATGGGGCACATTTTTTTCCCCAGAGCACCAAGTCTCCGAATGCCAGGTTCCCTTTCATCACCTCCCACACAGGCCACTAAGGAATTCAAGACAGAAATTAACAACTTAACCCTTGATAATATAAAATTATTGGTCACTTTGGAAGCTGCAGCCCCAGGAATTTAAGCCCTGGGATATCTGCGCCCTGTGGAAGTCACCCACACAAAGAAATGCCAGGTCCAACTCCTTAACAAGCGAGTCACTTACAAGAGCCAGCATTTCTCCAAAGATCGTCAACACGAGCTTTGCTGAGACTGAGCCCAGAACAGCAAAACGAGGGGAAAGTTGTCTCTGCTTATTGTAGGCAGAGGGCGACTTCTACAGGGCGGTCAGCGCTTCACCAAACCGGGCTCCCAGTTTGGAGCTTCCCTGTTCTGACCGGAGGAATGGTCAATGTTGGAGAGGTCACCTTAAAAAGATTAAAACCTTCTTCTTCCCGGCCCTCAAAGCAGCTTCCAGCTGACCACACTTGACTCCAACTTCCAGAGCATCTGGACTGTTCCCTGCTTGGCCAGGAGAAACCAGAGCATCAGGCCTTCCCAGTTACTGATTTTTTCCTTTGGCTTTCTTTTTGACTCCTCTCTGGCTGCGAACAGAGCTACACAACTTCGCCTCTCGTTGCTGTGGCTGTCTCAGGACAACGGCTACAGCCGACGTTGCCTGAAGCATTTGGTCCAAACTCCAGCAACAAGAACGCTGCGCAGAAGCTGACAAGGCACGTTCACTGAATCCACTGCCAAAAGCAGACGTTACCGGTGTTTCCAGCACAGTCCTGTTTGGTCAGAGTGTTAATCTCAAAATTCCTGCGTACGTCCTCACACCAGCCAAGTGACCAGGTACCTTTGTGTTCCCTCAATAATTCTTCATCACAGAGGCTGCAGCTCCCAGAAAAATCACTAGGGAGATGTATTCCCCCAGTCATTTTCATTCTTCCTGACCAAAGCCATAAGCTCCATCCTTTTTGCTCCCCAGGACAGCTGTGCACACATCTGGCAAGGGGAACGTTCCCAGACAGAAAGGTTGTGCAAGCAGGGAGAAGTGTTCCTTACACCATGGTCACAGCAGGTGGGGACTATCGAAAGATCAACTAAAGGGAATCAAACACTGTCTCTCTGAAAGATATTCACAAACGCTCAGGGTGCTTCTCTGCTCAGCTCCTTCCAGTGAGGAAGGAATTAAATGTAACTAATTAACCATGCGCTCTGCAAAAAGAAGAAGAGCGACATGCCCAAGAACACAGAACAAGTGACAGAGACTACAAGTCGATAGAGACGTCCTGGCGCCGAAGCCAAACTAGGCAGAGAGAAAAAAAACCAACAGCAAATCACGCCAAGACTCAACTGCCAAGGTGCAGAGCAACCGGCTTCTGCCCAGCAGCTCCTGACACATCCACCCCAGCACCGGTAGCTCCTGGACCTGTCCATGCACCCCAGGGATCCCCCAACTGCTTCCTCTAGCCCTTGTCCTGACACAGCCTTCAACGTGCTCCCCAGAACCCCCCACAAACGGAAACCCTCCAGCGCCTGCCTCAGCACAAATTTGGGGAACAAGCCACACGGCTGCACGAACAGCTTCTCCCAACGCTGAAACCGCAGAGCTCTCCGGGAAACCCAAGTCAGACTCGGCTCCCGGAGCGCGGTGCCGGCGGCGGCTCCAGGGCTGATGCAGGGAATGGTCCTCACCCACCTCCTTGCGCTCGTGACTGACGGGCTCTGGGGCCGCGTTCTGGCTGGCAGCCGAGACCACGGCGCTGCTGGTGCTCTTGTTTCGCCCGTGGCCCTTCCTGAAGCCGGCTTTAGAAGGGCTCTGGAGCTGAGGGTGCAGCTCGCGGTTCGGGGAGGAAGGTGTGGATGTGATCACCAGCGTCTTCAGAGCCGTCACCTCCGCCTGCAGCATGTCGATCTGAGGAGACAAGGCGAGAGCCACCAGCACCATCAGAACCCGCTGAGCTCGAGTTTGCTGCACCCCAAACACTAAAGCCACAGGAACCAGCTGCAAGCGCGGCCGTGAAGCCTTCACCCCCCTCTCCCAAACGCCCACCGTCACCCAGAATTTTAAAGAGGGCTGAACAGCAGCTGTTTGGGAACCCGTCCCTCTGCTCCTCTGTCTGAGCACATTTTGCACCAGGCTCTTTTTAGACCCCAAAACCCAGAAGAAATTTCTCTCTCCTCAAGAAGGAACCCGCTGAGCAGCCCTGTGACGCAGCCTGCTCAGGAAATCCCAGCTCTGCTCTACCCATCCCCACAACCGCGGCAATTAAACAGCGAATCGCTTCTCGATGGCTCCCCTGGCATCCACTTCTCAAAGGGGAGCTGGATCAGATGCCTCTTCCCCCTCACTCAGTGTCTGCTGGAGAGGGAACAGAGTGAACGCAGCATCTCAGAGCGACCGACCTGCAGGCGCTTTGCCCTCCGCCGGCCACCACACAGCGCCGTGGCCAGGCTGGGCAGGAACGGTACTGACTTAACACAAAAATAAAGTCACAGAAAGCGCGGTTCTCACCTTCCCTCGTGCCTCCCTCAGCTGTTTCTCCGACGCCGCCTGTTTAGTGTTTGCTTCTCTCACCATCTTGTGCGCCTCCTGCGCCAGAGAGAATTTCAGTTTGCCCGTTGCAGCCTCAACTCATAAATGCATCGCTCCAGGCCCGAGCTCCACCGTACCACAGGCTGGGGGACAGACATCACCGCCACATCCCAGCGTTTCACTCTGTCAGCTGGGGAGAGCTTTCCCCCCAGGATTTCCCAGAGAAGGCTTTGAGCGCCAGAGCCTGGAGCGCATCCCCCTTCTAGGAGCGGAGTTGGCTAAATTAAAGAGTTCAGCTGCCCGAGTCCAAGGTCACCTCTCCCACTGATAGGGGCTGCTGTGGAGAAAGCCAGAAGCCAGGGCCTGCCCCTCTTTGCCCTTAGGAATCGCTTTAAGGCCGAGGTTTTAACATGAGCACCCAGCTGTGCTACACCGAAGCGCCCAGTCCAACACCTCTGGACTCTGACCTCGGCTCAGCCTCGCTACGCTGCCTTCCCGGCTGGACCTCAGTCCTGCGCTGTCACCGCAGGCTCGCTGGTTGATCACTGGACTGTTTTCTGACCCCGACTGCCGCCTGTGGCGGAGATCCCGATCCAGACTTGCTGCCTCACATCTTGGTTCCTCACCGGTGAGGTCACTGCTCTCGCCTGACTTTGTTGCTGCACTTTGCTCCCACTTCTCTCGAGGAGCAGCCGGGCCTCCCTGTGACACAGCAGGAGCCGTAGCTCAGGCGGGGACCAAACGGTAGAGCCTGGCTTAACATCTCCCATGGAAGAGGGAAGCGTGAGAGCCCCAGCTGGGGCCTCCCCGCAGCGCTGCCTGGAAACCGTCTGCCCAAGGCCGCCAAAGGAAGGGGACAGCCCTCGGCTACGTTATCTCTAAGTTCAGTTTATCTTTGTGCAGCCAAATCTCCAGGAGGGGGATGCTCTCTTGGCCCCCGCGCTCAGCGCCAGCCTGCATTTCAAAGGCACAGACGGGCTCCGGCTTTTCTCACTGCCCAGTCAGATCCAGACATCAGAGCTGGTGGTAAATGGGATTTTGCCGGGACAGAGTTTGGCAAGAATCACTTTAGAAAAAAACCAAAACCAAAACCAAACAACCTTCTGAACACTCAGTGGAGCAGAGGAGTATCCAGCTTGTTCCTACCCAAGCAAGGGCTGACACAAGCCAGGGAATCATCTCTGTTACAGAGCTGGCACAGGAGAGGGACCGGGAGCTAAGCTTAGCTCCAGCTACAGGCATCCCCACATCTGTTTTTGCTGCCAGATGTACAGACCCATAACTGCTGTGCTCTTCATGCCACCCCACGGCTGCTAAAGGGGAAAGAAAAGCACGTAAATGCTCCCCAGGAGCAGGTAGGAGCCCCTGCTCTGAGGCTCTGCCTGCTGCACTGCCCAGCTCTGCTTCTGCGAGAGGGAAAGAACACGGGAAAGGAGGAAAATGTGGGAGGGGATGGCTGGAAGTTCAGGGGAAGCCTGTCTTAAAGGAGTAGGATGTAAGCTTAGCTTAAGAAAGGCTGGGAGAAGGAAGAGGGTGGTACCTCAAACAGGCTAGCTGTTAACTCCTCGAGCTCCTGCTCCAGTTGTTCTCTGACTTTGGACAATCTCTCACATTCTTTGTCCTTCAGCTTCAGCTCCTGTTGAGGAAACGGAAAGGGATGCGCGAGCTCAGCGCAGACCCCCACCCGGCAATCACCACCTTTCCTCCCCATCACCGCACGGATCCCGTCGCTGAGCTCCACGCCACGCTCCGTGTCGCCAAAGCCATCCCTCCACAAGCTGCATCTGGCTTTTCAGGCTGGAATTGCTCATTTGCCATTAGCAAGGAGGCTTCACAGTAAGCACTGCTGCCTCAAGCTGCTTGCTGCAGCGTTTCCAGGGCTAATTTGGACGTCGGCACGTGTTTGGGTCAACCTAGCAAGCGACGTCCTGCTCCAAAGCACTTTATGGCCACCTCGGCTCAATCTCTCCCCTCTTCTGGCTGCTCCGCAGGGCGGCACAACCACTTTCAGACCCTGCTCCCCTCAGCACTGCCTCTAAGAAACCCCCCGCCCTGCCCAAATCTGCGCCACCACCCTCAGGTGTCCTCACAAACCCCGGGCTTTACCTTTTGTGCTTTGTGCAGCTCCTCCTTCAGGAATTCAGAGCCTTTCTCACGGATCTCCACGGAAGAGCTGCGCAGACGGGACACGCTGAGCTGCTCGGCGGTCTGGGTCTCATCCGCGCCTCCAGCACCTTGGCCCCCCGTCTCGGGCTCCTCCTTGCTGCCTTTGGATGGCATCAGTGTCTTCCAGGGTCCCACGGCTGGTTGCTTCTGGGTGTCTTCTTCAAAAGTGACCTGGCTGTGTGGAACGAGCACAGTGAAACTTTATATGGTGGCGATTCACGGCTTTCCTCTAACATTCGCAACAAATCCACATCCAGCCTCTTCTCCAGGATGAACACCCCAACTCTCTCAGCCTGTCCTCACAGCAGAGCTGTTCCAGCCTCGGATCATTTTTGTGGCCCGTCTCCACAGACTAGCACAGCCCCTGGAAGAGGCTGATGAACTTAGGAGGCTTTGCAGCTGTTGGGATCTTACAAGAAGAAAACAGAGGCTTGAGAGCCTGCACGGTAGGACATCGCAGCGTCCTGGGGCGCATGCATCACCCTTTCTTCATGCAAACTGTCCCCATGTGGTCACTCATTTGAAGTCAGCGGGAGGATGATCAAGCGGAAGGTTTCTATTGCGTCCGGCGCTATGGATTAACCCGCTGCCGGTTATCGCTGGGCCAGCAGCCTGCGCCGAGCCGTGGGGCTGCCCCCTCGTACGCACAGCACCGGCCCCTCATCCCACACGCTCCTTCTGGCTCCTGCTTCTTGCCTCTACCTCCTCCTGCAGAGAACCCATCACCTTCCTCTGGTTAGGTTCGCTTTCTGCTCCTCTCCTTTCCCAATTTCTGCATTTTCCTCTCCCGAATTCACCCTGCGTCCTGCGTCCCTGCCTTGCTCTGACTCCAGCCCCATGCTGGGCTTATCTCCTCAGCCACGTCCAGCTCAGAAGAGCCTTGCTCTTCTCCCCCATCTCACCCAAACACAAGAAACAGCCAAACCGTGACACCCAACGGCTGACAGACCTTCTCCTAGGCTACACAACCCAGCAACAGCGTGGTGCTATTAAACCACTTTTTTCCACTCAAATTGCCTCTTTCCAGCCCACCAAAGCTGCCATGAGCGACGGCTGTCCACAGTCACCTCTCCAAGAGGGAAAGAAGCAGCAGGTAGGTGGAAAAATCACACAGGGCAAACTCTTGGTGATACAACTAAATTTGGAAGTGGGGGAAATAACATAAAAAGGTGCTTTGGGGCAAAGGCAAGAAAATAAAATTAGTTTCGGCCAGAGGTAAAAAGGACAGACAGTGCCTCCAAGCAAGCAAAGATAATTCGTCTTGAGCTCCTCAGCGTGCTGGGACTGCTTGATAAAAAGCAATTTGCACAAACACGGAGGGACACGCCTGAGCGAGCGAGCCAGGACCAGCAGGAACTCCCGGACATCTACAGCTGGAGGTGCAGGAGAACACACGAGTGTGAACCACACGGAGTTCCGAGCGTGCGGGGCTCGCTCCATCCAGCCAGGCTGCTCTGACCGGTCAAACACAGCAAAGGCAGAACTGCACGGAAGAAATTAAATGGTTAAAGGTCAAGAATAGCTAACGGGGATCGCTTACCTGAACAGTGAGATCACTAACGGGATGAGGAGGTCTCCAAAGGGCTCCGAACACTAAGGAAGGGGAGGGATCATGCAAGAGAATGATCCGAAGGAAGGATTTAAACCCATAGCAGGGAGGTGAGCACATAATGAGACCGGTTCATCCCTGTCACTGGGATCAGGGAAAGTTCTCTGCAACGGATTTGCCACGGGGCAGGGGAAGAGCACCAAACAGAGAGGTTTGCTCAACAGCTAAAGCATTTTTCAGGTGGCAGAGTGGGCGCCCTCTCCGCTGTGGACTTTTGAGATTAGATAAAGTCACAGAGAACACATTTCTCCAGGTTCTCCTGCATTAGAGGGGAAAAAACAGCAGCCAGTCTGAGCACCTCCAGCTTCTGTGATTAGCACAAAAAAACCCCCAGAGCACAAAGGAAAAGCTAGATTCAAACCAAGCAGCTAGTAAAAAATTATAATAAAGCAGCAGCAAAGAAAAGGGACATTTCAACAGCCCACTAAACTATTAAGACAGCAAATCTAACCCGTACATAACAGGAAAAAAAAACCAAAACAAAACAGTGTTGGTTTTTTACGATTCTCAAGTTCTCAGACGAAAGCTGTTTGCCTTGGGAGACAGGTATTCCAGGGTATTTCCACACGCTGTGGAAGAAAACTGGAGGACACAGAGGAATGGAACAGTCCCACCCATGCTCCCTAGTGCCAAGGGACCTAAAAACCCATCCTAAAAATCATCCCATTTTTAATGACGGAATAGCACATTCTCCACGCTGTGCAAACAGAATCCCCGCAAAAGCCTCAGCAGTGCTGGCTTCTGCCCACAAAAACCCCAATCTCGAAGCTGGGACTTTGAAATAAACCCCCGCAAAGAGTAAAATACCACCACATTCCCTTGCACTCTCTTGCTATTGCTGCTCTGACTGGCAGCTTTCTCAGGAAAATGCATCATATCCTAAAGGTCCCAACGCGAGAAACGCAAACCTACACAAAAAAAACCCAAAAAAAACCCCCCAACTTTCTAAAGTTGGATTCTGTAGAAAAAGCAAAAAAATGTGCAGGATCCGCACTTTTTCCAGCGGGCCCCACACGTTTCCCGCAGGGCTGACGCCACAGAGTTATTTCCCGTAGCGACAGCCCGCGGGGTCTCTCCAGGTTCATCCCTTGAGCTCAGATTTGCAAAGACGACCCGGCTTCTCCATCCCGATGGCGAGAGAATCCCCACCGTACGGCACCGGCACCGCTCGCAAAACTTTCCTGCAAAGCGTTTTGTCTGCTCTATTATAACATAAATCACAGCTCGCGACTCTTATGTGCGTCTCCATCAGCCGCTGTGTCCTGATGTCTGCTGCTGGACGCGGGACATCCTTACAGAGCCTTAATTGACATGACAAATACAGGTCTGGGGACTGGGGTTTGCAGTTGCAGGGACTCAAGGTGTTAAAAATGAAAGAAGAAAAAAAAAAAAAGAAAAAGAAGCAAAAGCAACGGGAGCCCAAGGGGAGGCTCAGCCCGGGCTGCTCCCGGCCAGACACCCCCATCCCCGCCCCCGCCGAGCCTCGGGGATCGCTCAGCCCGTTTCCCCCGCTCCAGGTCCCCCGGTACCGCCCGGTCGCCCCCCCACCCCCGCCACCGGCCAGACCCCGCCGCTACCGCTGCCTCCAGCCCGGGGGGCCGGGCGGCCGGACCTACCCCCGCCGCATGCTGGGTCCCGCTGCTGCTCAGGGCGGAGGAGCCGCCGCCGCCGCCGCCGCCCCCATGGCCGCAGCCGGAGCCGCTCCCGGGGCTGGGGCGGCGCCGCAAGGACGCGCTCCCGCCGCCCGCGGGGGGGAACGGCGGGGCCGCCACGTGACCCCGGCGCGGCGGGCGGGCGCGCATGCGCGGAGCCAACGGGCGGGACCGGGGTTCGGGACCGGGGTTCGGGACCGGGGTTCGGGACCGGGGTTCGGGACCGGGGTTCGGGACCGGGGTTCGGGACCGGGGTTCGGGACCGGGGTTCGGGACCGGGGTTCGGGACCGGGGTTCGGGACCGGGGTTCGGGACCGGGGTTCGGGACCGGGGTCCCTCTCCCGCAGCCCGGTGCTGGGAGGCTGATGGAAGGCGGGGTGGGTTCGTACCCGCGGGGCCACCCGGGAGCCCCGGACCCGCTGCGGCGGGGGATGCTGCGCTGGGGCCGGTGTCCCATCCCCTCGGCTGGTCGCCGGGTGCGATGGTTTGATCAGCCCGATGGTGCTTTGAGTTGGGGGTGTTCAGCCTGGGGAAGAGGAGGCTCCGGGGAGACATTACTGCAGCCTTTCCGTGCTTAAAAGGTGCATACTCGTCCTGAAAGCTTTTTCCTCGCTCGTTTTGCTCCACTAGCACAGGAGGGCAAAAAGCATCAGCCCCAGGTAATTCCTAGGGTGTTTGGAAATGATTCATCCACTCCACAGCCCACCACACTGGACCAAAACCAGCCTCGTCCCTTGCAGGCCACCCTCAGATATGTCTTCCAGATCAGTCCTTCCCCATATTTCCCATTTTCCTACCTTGCCCTGGAGTTTGCTCCAGGCAGCGCTGTCCCCCCCGAGCCTTCGCACACCGGGGCAGCTCCAACCCCGGCCCCAGCTGCCCCATCCTCTTCCTCACTGCCAGACACAATGCCAAAAGCAGGGAAATTAGAGCTGGTGTTCCTTGTACCCACTGCGGATACAACACATGGAGCAACTCCCTGTCCCAGCTTCTCCTGGGTGTCCGTGTCCTCTACAGCCCTGCCCTGCCCCACGGCCAGGACCCACGGTGACAACAGCGGCCGACCCCATGCTCAGAAATCTCAGAGGGGTTTGTGTTGATGGCTGTAACCTTGGTTATCTTCAGGGAGCTTTTGGGAGGAGGGGAAAGACCTTCAGCTTTGCAAGACAGCACCAGAAAGTCATTAGTCTTTGTAATTATTAACTCCAAAGTCCTGGCTGGCAGGGGCGGAGGGTCCTCAGATAAGAAAGGTAGAACTTCCAGGATCCAACAAAGGCAGGAAGAAAAGAGAACTGATAATGCAGACAGGAAGCATGAAGAGAGGATGTGGTGGGGATGCTGAACCCCAGCCGCTTGCAAAAAATAACTGGTCACAAGGTGAGAGGGGCACATGTTCCCCCTTGCTCCCAGCCCCGAAGGACAGGCAGAGCTATTGAGGAAACCTGGGCAGACCCTGAGGTGTCTCCGTAACCTGATGGATGGATGGGCTCAGCACACATCACTCCCAAGCAGAGGGTTATCACGCAAGCTGCCGCCTTCTCCATGCCCTCTGCACAACGCTACTTGACCCCCAGGCCACAGAATCATAAAATCATAGAATAGTTTGGGTTGGAAGGGACCTTCAAAGGTTGTCTAGTCCAACCAGGTCGTGTTGTGAAGTGTCTCAAAGTGTCCAGCCCAGCAGCTGGTGACACACGGACTCAACTCCAGGGAACCTTCAAGTCTCAGTGCAGTTGGGAGCTCTAACCCAGCACCCTCGTCTCACACTGCGCAAGCACTTCGCTCTCTCCCACATTATTTCCCACTTACATTTCATGTAAGCTGAAAAAAGAACAACCAAAAATAAAATCACTGACCTCTGGGTAATGAAGTCATAAAATCCACTTTGCCTCCTGCAAGTCTCCCAGTGAGGTGCATACCTGACGTGCTACCTCCCCACTGCCACAGGTGGTTTTAGTCACTCTTTTTCCCCCCATATCTTCCCCATTTCCACTGCCTCTCCTCCCCCACTTGTACCTGCTCACCCCTCTCCTCTCACATCACTCCTGCAGATCCTCAGCAGGACTCAGAATCCTGAGTTTGGGTCAAAGAAGGTGCAAGACTGACCTGCAGAGCAAAAGCAACGCTTAGCTAGGACACCCTGCCCAGCACAAATGGATGTTACCAGTCATGGGAGAGGGCTCGGGCCTCCTCTGGGTTGCCTTGGCTGCTCAGGGATTCAGACCCTGGTGCAATTTAAAAAAAAATAAAGAGAGAGAGAAAGAAAATTTAAAAAGGATTTTTTAAAAAGAGAGAAAAAAGGGGGGAAAGGGGAGAAAAAAAAGAGAAGAAAAAGGAGAAAAGGAGAAAAACAGAGAAAGAAGAAAAAAAGGAGAAAAAAGAGAAAGAAGAAAAAAGGAGAAAAAGAGAAGCAAAAGGAAAAAGGGGAAAAGGAAAAAAAAAGGAAAAAGAAGAACGGGGGGAGAAGAGGGGGGGAAAGGGGGGGAAGAGAGGAGGAAAGTGGGGGGGAAGGGGGGGGGAAGGAGGGGGGGAAAAGAGGAAAAAAGACAAAAGAAAGGAAAAAAAATCCAGACACAGGCTGTGAAGGAAAGGAGTAACAGGGCTTATCTTAGATCTTGGAAAGCAGGACTACAGCCCTGACCCAGCAAATTGCCCAGAGCGGATGTTATTGCCATGAAAATGAGAATGAAAACAAATGGCCTAAAACTCCGGGCTCCATCCACCCACTCGCTCCCCTCCCCTGGCTCCGCCAGCTGTGCAGCGTGTTTGCTCGACCGGCTGCAACACCTTCAGCAGCCGCCCTCTGGGATCTCTGGGGTCTAAGATCTGCGGTTTCATGGAAGGGATCTGCCCTGACCACCCAGCAAAGTGCAGCCCCTGTTCCAGGGCAAGAGGTTGGAAGGAAAAGACCGAAAAAGCTTAATTCTGTCCTCCTGGGGCAGCAGCGCTGGGATGCTGGGATGGATGCGGCTAAGAGCAATCGCATCCCTGCGCAGAGACCCAGCAGAAACGCTGCTGTTCCTGCTGGTTCTCAGCTGCAGACAGCGGCAGAGAGCGACCTCCCGCTCAGCAGCACCCTAGGTGAGCTCTGAAGGTCCCTTCCGACCCAAACTGTTCTATGATCCTTGGAAAAAAGGGCTCAGCCTGAACCCAGCTGGAAAAGGGAAGAGCAGCTGGGAAACTCAGAGAGAAAGGAGCTCCCTCGGTTTTTTAGGAAGATCTTCCTTTCTCCTGGCTGATTTGGTCACTTTATCCAACCAGAGGCTTCTCAGCTCCGCATCCTTCCCGCAACGTCTGTAAGGAGGCAGCAGGCAGTGCCTACAGGTGATGTCCAGGACCAACACATTTGGTCCTCGCTTTGGAAGATGATCCCCACTATAGTGGCTAAAGCATGAAAAAGAGGACCTCGGTGAGGATTCTGTCCTCCTTTTCGTGTCGGTACAAACTGAACTAAGCAATATCAGAGGGAAAAAGAGGGATATGCGACCCTGCAGGCTCCTGGGAGTGGAAATGAAGAGGGTCAGGCAGAGGTTGGCACTTGGGTTGCAGGGAGATACAGAAACATCAAAGCAATAGGGAGATGTCACGCTCACATGCTGCTGATCTCTCCTGGGCAAAGATGTGTCAGGAAGCGATGGCAAAAAATTAAAAAATGAAAAAGTCCCGTGACGTACAGTCAGTTTGTCCGATTTCTGAGCTGTTTGGCCAGGATTCATGGACATCCTGCAGGCTGGTCCGTGCCATCCCAAACGGCTGCTCATACACACATGTGCCAGCTCCACCCTAGAGCTGGGAGCTTAGAGGTACCAGATGGCTCTTGATTTGCCACAGAACTGGAAAAAAAGCCCAGACAAAGACACTTTTAAAAAAGCAGCAGAGCTGGCAGGGATGCAGCTTATTCCACTAGAGCAGCAAGTTACCCCCTCCCTATGTCAGAACAGCACATAAATAAATTAACGATAATTTAAAATAATAATTAAAATTAACTACCACACTGAGGCAAGTGCTACGCAGGGGGCAGGCAGCACCCTTAGCGGGAACCCAGCTCTCAGGGCGCCCCCCGGGTGTGCAGAATTAGTGATGAATCCCACAGCATAAGGGAAAGAAATCTGAGCGTCCTCACAAGAGCACTGATGGTCACCGCATCCTATTCAAATATTCATGGCCAGCTCAAACCTCAGAGTAAATCCTGTCTGTGCAAAACAGCACCTTCTTGGGTATTTTCCACATTTTTTTCTTTTTTTTTTCTTTTTTTTTCTTTTTTTTTTAATTACATCAGATTCGATGCAAGAATGTCAGTTTGAGAGATATCCCTGACCTCAGCTGCCTCTGTGTCTATCTCAGCACTGAAACCAGAGAAGGAAAAGGGGTTTCACCAAGCTTCGGGATCCACAGTGTCCTTCTGAGAAAAGCACTTGTTATTTTCTTGGAGAACACGAGGAGGGCACCGTGCCTTCCCAGAGACAGCTGGAGATAACTCAGCACAGAGAGCGGCCCAAAGCGCTTCCCAAAGCGGGGATTTGCTTCCCGTCATGTTAACTCCATCTCTGCCTCTGTAAAATGGGGAAAATGAGCATGGTTCCAGGGCTGGGAGGCTGAAGATGGATGTCAGCACCTCCTTATGACTTTTGAAAGTCTCTTCCAACCCGAACTGTTCCACGATTCCGCACAAGGCAGGCTTTCAGGCGGGCATCTTCCTCAAGGGCTGAGGCCACAGGGGACATGAAAAGAGATCCATGCTGCTAGACCTTGAATTATTTACTTTCATATTAAATTCCACAAATATTTCAGGCTGTCCCAACAGCAGCTCTGAGCCGCAGGAGCTGCCAGCGGAGCTGCTCTCAGAGGAGGGCAGCAGAGTCCCCCAGATGCCACCACAATGAGCAGGACACTTGAGGTTAGTCCCCAGGGAGCACCTGAGCAAAACCAGCAAATGCCTCTCCCAAACCATTTTTGTCCCTCTGACACTTATTGGGATGAGGACTCAGGCACTGAGACCCTCAAGAACTGCCTCAGCCTGCTTGTCCGCTAATTCCTTCTCTCTGGATACCTCCCCAAAGGGGAGGACCGAAACATGCAGCAGAGCCCTTGTGTGGACCACCTCACCTTCAGAGGGTCCATCCCCGTGCTCTCCCAGCTCTTACCCCCACTTGCAGAGCTCTTTGGCGTTTCAAGACATCGTTATGGTCCTGAATCATTTAGGGGCTCTGGCCCAGCCCTGTGATCCTGGCCATAAAAGGGCTTTTTGGGAGCAGCTGCAACCTAGGAGCAAAGTTTCAGGGACCTCACCGCAAGCACAGCCCCGTAACAGAGCAGATGACACAGCAGAATCACAGAATCATTTTGGTTGGAAGAGACCCTCGAGACCATCGAGTCCAACCGTTCCCCCAGCCCTGGCACTGCCCCATGTCCTGAGAACCTCGTGTCCGTCTGTCCAACCCCTCCAGGGATGGTGACTCCAGCACTGCCCTGGGCAGCCTGTTCCAATGGCCCACAGCCCTTTGGGGAAGAAATTGTTCCTAAATCCAACCTCAACCTCCCCTGGCGCAACTTGAGGCTGTTTGCTCTTGTCCTATCCATTGTTACTTGGGAGAAGAGACCAACCCCTTCCATGCTACAAAACTACGTGCTCCTTCAGTCAGTAGGATGGGTTTGCTGTGGCTGGGCCAGTGAGGCAACCCCATACTCATTAGCCCTCAGCCATTGATAAGAGCCCTTATCTAGTTCCACACCTTGAATATGAGGCTCTCCCAGGAGCCCTCCATGTGCCCGTGCTTCTCTCAGGTCTGTATCTCACGCTGCAGAAGCATCGTGCTGCCTTTTCTCTGTGTTGCCCTCGCATTTACCCAGAGCAAGCCAGCCCAGGGATGCAGAACGTCCATGCAGGAATGTCCCTGGTAAGTCCAAGTGCTGCAGGTCCATCTGTTTCCCCTGCAATTATACCCATTCTAACGTATAGTGTGGCAGCCTCCCAATTGCATGACCAGATGTGGTAACTTACTCCCACCAGATGTGTGCCCATGTCCTTCTGCATCTCATGCGACCCAATATAGAGCAGCTCCCACCCAAAGACAGTCAGAACTCTATGATTTTGGTGCCAGGTAGCAGAAACAAAGTTTGTTCCTTTCATTGTTTGTTGAAAAAGAATGAGCACCGGAGGTAATCCAACACACTACAGCCCACACCAGGATTAAAAACTCGGATGCTGGCACTGAGTCCCACGTTTTAAATTATCGTCTTCCCCCCATTGACAGCAATTCCCAGAACTCTACCAGAAACTCAGCATCAGAGAGATGCCAGGCAGCATCTGCTTCAGAAGAGTCAAACAACACCCTCCGCTTGTCTGTGCTCAGCCACACAGAAAGGAAAAACTTTCAGTTTGGACAAATGAATCCCCGCTGCTGATGATAAACAAGTGTCAAAGACCACAAGAGAAAGTAGGTTATTAAAAGAACTGGCTCTTAGTTTAATTTCACTGGAAACTTCACTGCCTGCTTGCTGGAAAGAGCAGTGGAAAAACCACACGTGGCAACCCCGCAGAGCTTCACCGAGGAGCCCAGATCTCCTTCTGCTCTTACCTGCAGGAATCAGACCTGAGTTCACCCTCCCACAGTGTCCCACCGCTGGCCAGCAGGCTCAGAGCCCGCTCACAAAGCTGGGGCCAGGTGGTGAGACAGGGCCATGGCTTGGCTTGAAGTTCAGAGCAGCTCTGCAAGAGCAGGCTGGAGGAAATATTGGTGTTTAGGGGGCAGGTGCTGTGACCTCGGGCAATAGAAAGAGCTTCCCAAAGGAGATGGGAGGACACGGGTGTCCTCCTGGAGATGTCCTGTGCTGATGGGGACACAGTGGCTGCCCAGGAGCCTGCTGTGAGTGAAGAGTTGAAGACAAATTTGGTGAGAAAGGATTTTGATTCAGAGCCTCATGGAAGGGAAAAGACTTGACAGGAGAGATTGCAATGGAAGGGAAGGATGGTCACAATTGCGAGGGACGGGTTGGCAGCAGAAAAGGGACTGGAGACCCTGGAGAGACAGAGGCAAGGAGTTGTCTGGTTCGGTGGAGGCTTGAGGACAAGGGCAAGCCTTGTTTCCCAGAGCAGGATGCAAGAAAGAGCAGTGATGGCCCCAAGTGCTGCTGGAGAAGCAAGTGGAAAAAAAAGTGAACACACAGAATGAGTCTCAGGAAGCCGGTGGCAGGGTAGAAGTCCCCAGCATCCAAACCACAGCTGGAAGAGATGGCAAACTCATCCAGGGACAGCGGAGATGGTGAGGAGGTAGAGAGAAACATCCAAGAGCCAGGCAGAGCATGGGCCAGGTGTTTCACCCGCCCAAGGGCGACCCATTTTCCAGCCTCGGTGGAAAATTCCAGCCCTACTTAATCTCCTGGGGTTCCTGTAAGATTGTGATGGGGAGAAAGGGACAAAACAGGAAAGAATTAGAAGGAAAAATGCCTCTCTGCTGGCAGCCACCATGGCTGTGCCAGGAGTTTGCAGCAGCGGTTGCGGAGCAGCCAGCTCTGCCTCCCCCTCCTCCGGCCGCCTCTATAAACACGCAGGGCTTACTCAGAAGATTAGAAGGGAAACGGGGCAAAAGACAACAGAGTCTCTTTTGTAATGGGGAGGGATTACGGCATCAAGTGACCGGCTGCAGCTCCCGAGTGGGTTTCAGGCTCCTTAGCGCACCGCGTCCGCCAGGTTCAATCCCTCCGTCAGCCAAGGGGGCACGGGGAGGCGGACCGTGGCGGGGGCCACAAAGGAGCCAGCAAGGACACGTGTGGGACCAAACCTCCGCAGGCTCCAGCGCGGCGCGGGAGCCCGTGACTGTAAGTATCTCGTCCTCCCAGAAGCAGATAGATTCCACCAAAGCTCTCCCTCCCTATCCGTGACCCTTCTCTCGCTCCGTCCGTCCGCTCCACCTGCTGCTTCTCCTTCTTTGCAATCGCCGCTCGTGTCTGTTTGCCCGTTTTCTGCGGCGGGTGATGCGCCTGACGCAGGTTTGCTCTGGCGGCATCTTGGTCGCTGTGAATTCCCACAGCGTGATGAGTCAGTCGACCTCCGAGCGCGATGGTTTGTGCGGACGGACCAGGCAGGGGATGCACGGGCATCGCACGGCGGGTGGCTCTCCCTCCGCACACCGGCTCCGGTGCGTCACCCCCCACCGCGTACCTCCTCCCCAAATGGGACTTTGAGTGTCCCAGCTGCCGAGGGACATCCCAGGGCCGCCCCGCACCGGTGGGCAGGAAAGTGCCGTAACCATTCCAGGCTGGAGGAAAAAACAGTGGGAAAAGCCCCATATCCCGCACCACAGCAGAAACGTATAGAAGTGGGTGACATCCATTATTTACACGGACAAGAGCTGGAGTTTTCCATGTTTGGTAAAAAGTGAATGTGTATTTGAATTACGCAACGAAGAATCTCCCTAAGCGCTTTCAACACCCAAAGGATCGAGAAAACAGATGGTTTTCTGTATGCAGCCCCCAACAAATTGCTGGGTGTTTGCATACATTTCCCACCTGCAGAGCCCAAGCATGTGCAGGCTGCAGGGCAGTTAAGAAACGCTCCTTAAGTCCTGTGCACTGGTCAGAAATACACACAGAAACTGCATCAATGTGCAGGAAGCTCTAGTGAAAAGTGCATTTGTGCAGCTGGGGAGCCCGCGGCAGGGCAGGTACCAGCTTTACTCCTCCGATATAACTCCCCAAGTCCCTGCTCACAGGTTATAAACCCAAAGGAGGAGCAGCACCGAAAAGCCAAAGCCAGGACAAAGATGCTGTTTAGTTGCGGTAGCCAACAAGACAGGGTTTGCTGGTTTTATTTGCAGACGGGGACCCGAGTTGTCCCCACCTCACTGTTGATCTTTCTCTGAGATGTTTAAAAGAGAAGCGTGGACGCAAACTTACCTGCAGAGCAGGAAGATCTGAATTGTCCCTTGAAGTGCTTCTTCATCTCCATCATTCAGGGAAGAGCCCAAGGCCCCATAATTATTAACATTATTGCCTCTGTTAGACAGCAGTGTCTGCAGCATCCTGGTCACAGGGTAGGATTTAGAAATACCTATAGTTTCACACTGGATAATTATTTATAAACCAAGGGATCACTCACTTATCTGCCTGGCATGGACTACACTGGTCTGCTTTTCGTTTGGTTGGTTTTTACAAATTTAGTTTTATACGCGTGCGAGTCTGCTTATTAATTGATGATAAAGAATAATTTATCTGGGGTTAGGCTAGAAGAAGTGGCAATGGGAATGCTGCACTACTGGGAAACATTTAACAAGCCTGAATGACTTTTTTTTTACCCAGCGTGATTTATTGTGCAACGTATGGTTGAAGGAGAGGGGAGGTGGAGTTGCTGGAATTTGTGCTCTGTGAGCCTGGCAAATAGACCTTAGCCCAAATTTAAAGGCAACTATATTTGTTGGGCAAGCATTAGCAAAGCTGTCAGATCTCCAGGGGTACCTTCATCTGGACCAGTACCAAGAAATCTCTACTTTCTGGGGTTTTCCTTTCCCCTTTCCCCTTTCCTTTTTGTTTTTTTCCCCATCAGTATTCCAGAAAGACACTTCCCAACACGCAGATTTACAGAAACGACATATTTGAAACAAGTACTATTAAAAAAGAAAAAAAAATAATGTAAAGCGACTTTGGACTTTGTGACCCTGAAAATTATTCCTAAACAACTGTTTTGCGGGAAGGCACGTGGGCTCTGTCTGCTCCGACCACCCGGCTCCGCTTGAACGCTGAGAATCAAACACCAGAAACCAAGGGGGCTCCACCAGAATGTGTGCTCTCTGTCATTGTAACCAGCTCACATGCAGCTCAAAGACAGGAAAAAAGGGGCGAGCTCATCAAATTAATTGCCTGCCATGAAGTTCCTCCTGGTTTGCTGTGTCAATGACTTCATCTTAACCTGTCTTTTGATCTCAACTTTCCTTCCTTCCTTCCTTCCCGTCCTTCCTTTCTCTCTTTCTCAACATCTGCTCATTTTGTGTCCCCACGAGGACCCGTGATGACGGTGACATACACCAACCGGGTGGCTGACGCCCGCCTGGGCACCTTCTCCCAGCTCCTGCTCCAGTGGAAAGGAAGCATCTACAAACTTCTCTACTCCGAGTTCCTTATTTTTGTCTCTCTCTACTTCACCATCAGCCTTGTCTACAGGTAAGCATCACTACACCCTTACACAAATGCAGCCCGTCACTCTCAGGCTGTCCTGGAGCAGGAGAACTGGGCAACACAGCGTTGGGACAGTGATCCTGGTGAAGAGGAGCTTCCTCCTGTTCCCAGGAGGAAAAGAAAGGTCCTTCCTCACTGCTCCACTATGGCTTAGCAGCTGATAAATCTCATTTTTCTGTCCTGGGAAGCAGCACGGTTTCTCTTCCTTGGGATGAAGAGGTGCGTTTGATGATTGCCTACAGAAGAACAGTGTGGAGATCAAGTCCTGGAGATGTCCCACCGTGGGGAGCTTTAGGAGAGAGTTTCCCTTGTTACACAACAGGCGATGCCTTGGGTAGAACCACAGAATGGTTTGTGTTGCAGGGCCCTCCCCAGCTCCCCCAGTGCCCCCCCTGCCCTGAGCAGGGACATCCGCACCAGCCCAGGGTGCTCAGAGCCCCGTCCAGCCTGGCCTGGGATGTCTCCAGGGATGGTTCATCCACCGCCTCTCTGGGTACATTTCTGGGAGCAGACATCAGCTCTGGGACCACAGATCTTTGATAAGGCAGCCCTGTGGCTGTTTTGGTTTTGGTGAGGAAAAACAAGGAGTCCCTTTAGCTGGTTTAATCCCAGATGCAGCACAGAGGTAGGAAAGAAGCTACAAGAAAGAGGCAGGAACCCACATCATAAGAGCAGAGCTTGGACTGATATTTTGCAGGATATTAAGTGACTTGTGGTGCACATCCAAGCTCTGTGGCAAACCCTGATAGAATAATAGAATCATTTTGGTTGAAAAAGACCCTAAAGATTGAGTCCAACCATTAACCCAGCCCTGGCACTGCCCCACGTCGTGAGAACCTCATCTCCATCTGTCCAACCCCTCCAGGGATGGCGACTCCAGCACTGCCCTGGGCAGCCTGTTCCAATGCCCCACAGCCCTTTGGGGAAGAAATTGTTCCAAGATCCAACCTCACCCTCCCCTGGCGCAACTTGAGGCCGTTTCCTCTGGTCCTGTTGCTCACTACACTTCTCTGAGGCTGATGCTGCTGTTTTTCCCTTTTAGGCTGATCCTGACCGAGAGCCAAAGGCTGATGTTTGAGAAGCTGGCGCTCTACTGCAACAGCTACGCTGAGCTGATCCCCGTGTCCTTCGTGCTGGGTAAGGAGCTCTGTCTGCAAACACACAGGGAGGGGAAGGGGACGGCGTTTCTTCTCCCTGGTTTGATACAGCCCCACAGGAAGGCAGGATTCGCTGAGCAGATCCCTCCCTCTGCCTTTGCAAAACCCTTCAAGCAGAATCCATCATTCCACGTGGCAGATGTGAGGTGCGGCCCCAGCACACGGCTTGCGCTGCCCAGGCGTTCCGGCGTGTTCTGGGTTCTGCCAGGATGGCAGGGAACAAGTAGCACCAAAGAAAATGTGAAACCCAGACTCTGAGTTTAGCATGGAGATCTGAATTGTCTTCCATGATGCTCGCACCCCATACGAGCAAGACCAGCCTTCCTACACATGAACACTTACATCTCCCTCTCTTTTAGGTGCATAGAATCATAGAATGGTTTGAATTGGAAGGGACCTTCCCAGGTCACCCGGTGCCTCCCTGCCATGAGCAGGGACATCTGCACCAGCTCAGGTTGCTCAGAGCCCCGTCCAGCCTGGCCTGGGATGTCTCCAGGGATGGTTCAGCCACCACCTCTCTGGCCAACCGGGGCCAGGCTCCCACCACCCTCATCATAAAAAACCACCCAGGGTTTCTTGGCTTCTGCTTTTGTGGGCAACATCCTGAGCATATTCACCTAAAATGTTGATTTCCAACAGGAAATTTACAGACATCAATTATTTGTTTGTATGGGGTTAGGCTTGTGTGCTACCTTCTGTAAATATTAAATATTATGTAAATATTATGGCTCACCTCTCTGGGTGACCTGGGCCAGGGTCTCACCAACCTCAGAGTAAAGAATTTCTTCCTCATGTCCAGCCTGAATCTCCTCTCTTTCAGTTTAAAACCGTCACCCCTTGCCCTATCACAACAGGTCCTGCCAAAAAGTCTGTCCCCACCTTTCTTATTGGCCCCTTTCAAGTACAGAACTGCCACAATAAGGTCTCCCTGGAGCCTTCTCCAGGCTGAACAACCCCGACCCTCTCAGCCTGTCCTCAAAATATTCCCTTATAGGAATATAGGAATAGGATGGCTAACCTGTCCAGCTCACCTCCAGGTTTCTACGTGGCTCTGGTGGTGTCCCGCTGGTGGGCTCAGTACGAGAGCATCCCCTGGCCCGACCGCATCATGAACTTGGTCTCCTGCAACGTGGACGGGGAGGACGAGTACGGGCGGCTCCTGCGTCGCACCCTCATGCGCTACAGCAACCTGTGCGGCGTGCTCATCTTGCGCTCCGTCAGCACCGCCGTCTACAAGCGCTTCCCCAGCATGGAGCACGTCGTGAGGGCAGGTCGGTACCAGCAGGCAGCAGCACCTTGCTGCTGGTTTTTGGGGGGTAAAGAGCCCTGGAAATGGCCAGATGACCTCCAGAGTGCACATGGGGTAGCGCTGCAAGGTGCTCGGCTGATGTCCGCAGCGGGTGCTGAGCATCTGCTCGTGCTCCTGCTCTGCTTTTCTGAGATAATCAACTGTTTGTTGCCCTACTGCACAGCAAGCTTGTTGCTACTAACGTTTGGAAGGCTTGTTTCAAAGGTGAAGGGTCCCTGCCCAAATTTTTTACGTAAGGAAAGTACCACAATCTAGTTTGTGAATGCAGCTATGCTGCAGGTCACTGGTTGATCAGAGGAGGGTAACTGGGGTGCAGCGGCTTCACTGGGAGCTGCTCACCCTGCGTGGTAGGAGAAAAGCTCTCTGTAGCATTCATAAATAACTCCGTGCACAGATCTGTAGTAGAGCACGAGCAGATCCCTGCCCAGTGGAACGTTTGTCCTTCTTCGGAGCAACAGTTTTCCACTGGACAGGTGGGAACTGGAGCCTCAGACCGACCTTAACTGCTGGGCTCCCTGAATCCCCCTGGAGATGCTCCCCAGGGTACAACGTTTCCCAGTCTGCCCAAAAGGAGACGTCTGCACCTGCTGTAATCAACTGGGTTCCCTTTGCAAGCCAGAGGGAGAAACAGGCGCTTCTAGGGCACGACTTATCCCATTCTCAACACACGTCTAAGTGCACCAGGCAATTGCACTTCATCTCCCTGCTGACTGTGATCTGATCAGATATGCTGCAGACATCCAAAATTAAATGAGATGAAACCTGCCTCTCACACTTCTGTAAGTCAATGTTTTAACCAGAAGACTTGCTCTCCCCTTATGTGTCTTCCAAAGCCTCAACGCCTTGGTCTTTGCTATGATTTTTAGGGAGAGCTAGGGTGACCACCTGAGATTTAGGTCCTATCAGGTCGGTTATTTCTGCCCTCCATGGCCATCCCTCTCCCACCTCCTCTCTTCCACCCAGGCCTCATGACACCAGAAGAGCACAAGAAGTTCGAGAGCTTGAATTCCCCCCACAACAAGTTCTGGATCCCGTGTGTGTGGTTCTCCAACCTGGCTGTGAAGGCGAGGAACGAGGGGAGGATCCGGGACAGCGTGCTGCTCCAAGGCATCCTCAACGTGAGTCACAGAGGCGATGGGCACCTGTTTGAGATCCTTGTCCAGTCCTCTCGGTGGAAATACAGGTATTTCCAGAGGCCGGGCAACAGGAATGGTGAGGTAGGACAGCAAGCCAGGTTGGTCCCTGGGGATATTGTACGAATTTTGATGGGAAATAGCCCCACTGCCACTCTCCAGATCATGACAGAACAGAGATTTTCACGGCTTGCTGACGCGGTAGCAATGTCACATTTACTAGAGGCGAGGAGAATGTGACGTTTTTCTCAAATGTGGGACTGGGAGGGACCACAGGACTCACATCTAGGTGTGGGGACGGGAGACACCCCCGTAGCAGGTCCCGGATCAGCCTTTCTCCAGCCTGCACGCCCTCCAGAGCGGCCAACAACAGTGGCCAGCGGAGCTCTCTGGGACACAGACAAAAAGCTGCAAGGAAGCACGTACCTGAAGGAGACCAGGAGAGGTGAAAAGCATCCCCAACAAGCAAGGTCCCTGCAGAAAACTTCACCATTGAAAACTTTTAGTCCTGGGAAGCAGGCCATGCTCTGCAGGCAAGACCTGGCAATGATCCCTGCCCAGCCGCAGAGAAAAACCATCCGGAGCAGCTCGTCCTTCCTGGGATTCACGTGCAGAGAAAATCACGTTGTTTCTGTTGCCTGGAGTGAGATTCGTGTGCCCAGAGAGCGAGATCTCCCTCTGGGCTGTTTATCTAGACTCACTATGTGGTGAGGAGAGAGCAATGAATCCTCCTGAGAGGTCCTTTGCTTAAACTGTTGGCTGCTCGTTTTGCGAGGAGACAAAATTCTGCTACGAAGTGAGCAAAAAGGGATCGTGGGCTCGGATGGAGACACCCAGGAGTTCCTCCAGGGTAAACACAGGACCCTGATGATGGTCTGTGGCACCAAGGGAGCAGGAGGCCTGGGTGAGCTGGAGAAATGAAGCGCAATAAAGCTGGAGAAGCTCAGCATCCCCAAAGAGATGGAAATTGGTGCTGACAGCCCGTTTCTTTTCCCCGCTGCAGGAGCTGAACACCTTGCGCAGCCAGTGCGGGCGACTCTACGGCTACGACTGGATCAGCATCCCCCTGGTTTACACGCAGGTGAGATGGGATCCCCCACACCTCCTGCGACAAGGAGCACCCCGTTACACCTACATGCTGACACGAGATACACCTGGACCCCTCATCCCCACCTACGCATCGGCTCTTGCAGATGGAGCTCATCCCCAGCCTTATTTCCACAACCCAGACACAACCACCTCTACAGAAACGCACCGCCCAGGGATGACTAACCGTGATTCGTGTATGTGGAAAACACAGATATTTGCAGACCTACTCCCTGCACTGCCTTACGGTTTCTCCCTGCTCAGCAGAGCCGAGATCTCTCTGGCAGCTCTGATGGATTTGTGCCATGTGCGCATCCTCAGCTCTTTAATATTAATAACCCTTTAATATTAATAACTCTTCCAATACAAACCCAGACAGACGCTTCGGCACCAACTTGCCCCTTTGTCTCGCACAATCCAGCTGCTCAGATCACACCAACGCACCCTCCGTGAAACGGGAACCGTTTCCCTTCACGCGGCGCTGAAGGTTAACGGGGAACACCTTGGGAAACTCTATTCCTGCGCAAACCAGCGTCCTGCACACAAAAGCAAGATCATAGCTTGTCTCTGCCCCCTCTGCAGCACAAAACCCACATTTTTTTTTTTTTTTTTTAATAGGTGCCCATCAACAATGCAAACTCTGTCATTCCAAGCACTTTATCCCCTGCCCATCACAAAGCAGCCCTGTTCCCTGCAAGGCTCGCTTGAGAGTCTCGTGACGCTGGGTTTTGAACCCCCTTGCTCGTTGCGTCAAGAAACCACGCGAGAGCCGCGGCTGCTTCTCATTTGAAGAGGGGAAGTTCCCAGTCCCCTGATTACACAGGAAAAAGCCAAAACTCTTTGTAGCCTGAAATCCGGGCAGGCGAGCAGGCAAATATAAAAAAGGCCCAGCATGAGGATGAGGAAAGAGCCAGTTCAGAGCTGGCAGCGCTGCCAAGGTTCCCATCCCCGACTGGGAAGCGGCTGCCAGCACAGACTGAGCCATGAGAGGTGATGGCAGGAAAGAAAGGAGCTCACAGACCCCTTAGTTCAGCAGCAGAACAAACCTGCAGCCACATGTGGGTTGTTTAAGCTCTTTCCATCCAGGATATCACGTGCTTTCCTCTGCCACTGTCTTTGTTACACCTACACAGATGTCATTCCAGAGACAGCACGGAATGAAATACGGTGTATGTAACAGCTGAAGGGCAAAGGATGTATTTAAAGCTTTCTGCACCTTCCTGCAACAAGCAGAGAAGCCTGTCGTAACTAAACCCAAGGCTTTCAAAAGGCCAGAGAGCCGGCAGCTCCGCAGCAGCTCGCTGCTCTTTGGAGACGTGTGGGGTGGAACCAAAAGGAGATGCTGGGAACTCAAGCTCCTCTGGTGTGTCCCTGGCGTCTTTCCCAGGTGGTGACCGTGGCCGTTTACAGCTTCTTCCTGGCCTGTCTGATCGGGCGGCAGTTCCTGGATCCAGAAAAAGCGTATCCTGGCCACGAACTAGATCTCTTCGTGCCCGTCTTTACATTTTTGCAGTTCTTCTTCTACGCTGGCTGGTTAAAGGTAAGTCTAAGAAAATACATCTGGAGCTGGAATCTGACCCAGCCACGGGTTTTTCCCAGTGTGTGCTCACCAGGGACCCAGCCGCATTCTTTGGCCCGCGGGCAACATGCCCGGTGCTGGCAGATAAGAGGGTATTGCTGAGAATTTCCCAAGTTTCTGAGCATCTCACCCTGGAGATCAGCTCCCAAGAAGCTTTGGTTCGGGCTAGTTCAGGGAAAAAGAGAGACAGTGGGCTACGCTTTACCCGCAGTGATGGTCTAGGGCTGTGTGAGCAAGGGGCCTGTATCTCTGCGTACCTATGTCACCCTGCCAAGCCTCCATTAACCCATCCCGTTTTGGGAGGAACAGCAAACTGAAGGGACATCACACTTCTCCCCGCAGGGAGAGGGGCAGGTATGACCGTGATAACTTTTGCGACGCGCTTCTCCACGTGCAGGTGGCCGAGCAGCTCATCAATCCTTTTGGGGAGGACGACGACGACTTTGAAACCAACTGGCTGATCGACAGGAACCTGCAGGTAAAGCCAAGGCAGGACCCTCCAGCTGAGCCCGACCTGCAGAGGGACACTGAGGCAGGAACCACACCGGGGGGTGTAGGGAGTCAGAACAGTCACAAAGTTCTCCTGCAAAACCTCTGCCACCCGCCTCCCAGGCCTGCGACGGGGGGGAAAAGCAGCCCTTGGTACCCTTGAGCTTTCCGGAGGTGTTTCCTGCACGTTAAGCTCAGGATCTCCAGATGGAGAGCAGGAGGAGAGCATAAGGCTCACGTGATGGATCCAAACTGTTTCACACCCTCGTTAGCTTTAAATGATGCATCATTCCTGCCTCTCCTGGAGCTTTTTCCACCCTGTTTCTATCCAAAACTGCCTCCTCTGCTTTCTCCCATGCAAGAGCTCTCCACCTTCAGCCCTTCCTAACACCGAGCACATTGCTTTCCTGCCTCCTTCAGCATCACTTCTCTTTCAATTAATGAAATCTGTGTGAAAAACAACCCAAGCGACAGGAAACCACAAAGCAAACCCAGCCACTTGCCTCACTTGCACGCTACGTTGCTTCCTCCTGCCCTGCGTTCCTTTCTCCACCGATAACAGGCTCGTGTAACGCTGCTCACCCCGTGTGACACTCCTGCTGTCCCCGGCAGGTGTCCCTGATGGCGGTGGACGAGATGCATCAAGATTTGCCCGTTCTGGAGAAGGACCTGTACTGGAACGAGCCTGACCCCCAGCCGCCCTACACCGCAGCCACCGCCGAGTACAAGCGCCCATCGTTCCTTGGCTCAACTTTCGATATCAGGTGAGAGCAGCCACGGGGTGTCAGGACAGTCCACATTTACACCTTGGATCAAGTCTTGTGCAGGGTATTATACTCAAGGAGTAAGAGCCTCTCCGCCAGAAACCACATCCTTTTGCAGCTGCGTAACGGCCCCTTTTGCCTTTCCCCAGCATGCAGAAAGAAGAGATGGAGTTCCAGCCTCTGGAGCAAATTAAAGAGAACGAGGAAGCCAACCACTCCACGCCGTTACTGGGACACCTGGGCCGCCTCCTCGGTGTCCAGTCACCGAGCTTCTCCCGGTCCTCGTCCCGGATGAACCTGCTGCGCCGGCGGGGAGACCCCACGTCCCCCTTCTCCCATTACACATACCAAGACATGGGCAAGCCCGGGAGCCCTTGCAGCATCAACCGGCCCAGGGGAGACTCCAGCTCGCAGGACCAGTGGGACAGCGAGGAAGGAAAACTCAGGGAGTTCGACGCCTTCATGTCAACCCCGTTTTACGAAAGGCCGGGTTTCTACAGCGCTCCGCAAACGCCCATCAGCTCCATCCCCATGATTTTCCCTTCCAGACGCCAAGGCCGCAAGAAGCCGCCTGCGCTCTCCAGCATCGCTGCGTGCTCGACTTCTCTTAAGGATGTCATTGTCAACTCCTCACCTTCCAGAGCCAGCGATACGTATAAGAGCCAGAGCTCCATTGGCTCGGGCGCAAAGGAAACATTTATTTGGCCAACAGACCGGAGCAAAGGTCCTGAGTCACTGATTGAAACAGCAGAAGAAAAGAGCAGCTCTAACAGTAAAAGCAGAGAAGCTGCCACCACGGCAAGTCCGGGAGCTCAGTCCACAGCATCAGACAGCCCCAAATTCCCCTTCTTGGCAGAGTCCCCAGAGCATGAGAAGCAGGGCAGCTTCAAGAGTCTGAAGAGCTTGAAAGCTTCCCACCCGCCCTGGCTAAACCTGGAGAACACAGCATCGGCCACCCCCAATTCCGAGCATTCGAGTGCCTTTCACACCCCTAGTAACAAAACGCCCGGCGGCAGCACCTCCCTCTGCTTCTCCTTCACCCCTGTGACATCTCCAGTGCTGCAGAGATCTGCCATGGGGAACACGGGCCCTGATGCTCGCAGCTTGAGTTTAGAAGATGCAGCCAGCGCTCCAGAGCATCATCCAGTAGAGGTGTCCAGGACCACGAGAGATACTGGAAATGGAAACGCTAATACACCGTATACAAAAGAAACAAGAAGAGCAGAAAGTCCGTCCCCCAATGACTCCGGCATCTCTCTGGCCGAAGGCGACTACGTGGGGCTGATGGAGGTGATAATGGAGACCAGCGAAAGCACGTGTGAAGAACAGACAGATCAGTGCAGCTAAAGGAGACCAAGACACACGCAATTCTGTTGAGATCCCTGCCGTATTAGTGATATTGCAGTATCTTCACACCCGGCCACACTGGCACTCACCCAAACAAAAGGGTGGTGCAGCCAAACTACTGCTGGAACACACAGCTAAAGCCCAGCCTAGGCTAAAGCCAGCACTAATGACCTGCTGCTACTGGGCTCGGGTATGGTAGCAGGCACAACTAACAAAAAAATCAATAAAACCCCCCTCCAATGTAGCAAAGAACAAATCAGACTGAGTATTAAGTATTGCAGATACCCAACAGAGGAGAAATAGCTCAGCAGGTACCAGCCTGAAGGACCAGGAGTACAGATGCAGCCCAAACCTAAAGAGAAATATAGTTATTAATGATCACTCCCCCCTCATCACCACAGCAAGAATCAGAACTTGAGCTTTACGGTAACGTTTGGCACAAGGCCCATCACAAGTCTCAGGCAGGACTTGCACCACTGCCAGGATAACCCAGGGAAGGGACTGAAGCAAATCACATCATTTGTGGTGCAGACACACAGTGCTTCTTCAAGTCACACCAAGCTGGTGTTTTCCAGCTCTGGAAATGTGATGGGATAAGGCAGGGCAACCATCTATTTTTAAAGAGTGGCTGCAGTTCAAAGATATTTGCCCAGCACATTGCTCCCTTTTGAAGTTTCACATCACATCTGCCATTGATTTGACAGTGCTCAAAGTCATCTGGATGGCAGCAAACAATACAGCTGAGTTTTTACTGTCTTCCCTAAGAAAATAAAAGGCTAAAGTCCAGGATCATCTGTTTTGTTTCCTCATTTTAGTTTCCACACAATTTAGAGAAACCACAAAACTTCTCCTGTTTTAAGGAAGAGGCTTCAGAAACAGCTGCAAATCTCCCATATGACAGGGGGCACATGACAAAAAAAAAAAAACACAGCAAAAAAACCAAACAAAACACTCCCAAACCCAAGCTCTACATCCCATCTTCCTTCTGATGCCTTCACAACAGCCACTGGTCTGCTCTGCTGTCCTGCTAGACCCAGGCAGATGTCACCAGCACCTTCTGCATGTCCCCATAACATCCTTGGGGCAGCTCCCACAGCACCACTGCTTTTATAAAAAAACACTAAGCAAGCAAAACCTGATTACTCTAATAAATTGGACATGAATGAAGGAATATAAGGTATCTTGACTGTCCCAACAGAGCCAACAGCACAATCCTCTCGCACCCGAGACAAACACAAAAAGCCAACTTGAACCAAGTCACTTTATTGGATGGAGGGCGATACACAAAACACAAGAGAAAAGAAGGGTGATATTTGGTACAGAGTATTAGAACTGTTTATCTAAATAGCTGAAGATGCATGCACGGCTGGACAGTAACGTAGGAGTCCCACTGCAACGCGCAGGGCGGCTCTCGGCCAGGCTTCAGCTGTGGTTGTCGCCGTCCCCGAGGGTGTGCTTGTCGAACAGGTACTCGGCCATGCCGTACTTCGGGGCCCCCATCTTCCGCAGGTTGGTAACATGGTCACCCAGCTCTTTGATGGCTTTCACCTGCTCATCCAGGTAGTGAGTCTCAATGAAGTCGCACAACTGAAAGGGAGACAAAAAGTTTGAATTTAGGCCTGAACACAAGTTATCCTGCTGGAGCAGCGGCTGAAATTCTACCACTCCTCTCCAGGGACAGGAGAGGATACAGAAAATGGCAATTTTAAAGCTGCAGAAGATACGCAAGAGGAAGAAGCCTTTAGTTTTTGCCTCAGCAATGCTAGAACCAAGATTAAAGTGAGGCAGGCAGGCTTATCTAGGCACGCTTGCCCCAGAGCCCCACAGTACAATGTCAACTCCAAGTCCCCTCTATTCCTCACTACAAGCAGCAAAGTCCCTGAACACATTCAGAAGCCCCCACTGCGTAGCACTCTAATTCATGACTATGAGGATTTACACCTCTAGAATGGTCCAGCCATTTTATTTTTTATTTAAAGAGTCCCTCTAACTTATCCAAGATGCTTCCAAAAGTACTTTGATTCAGACAGATGCCAAGCTCTTCCTGATACTAAGCAGCCTCAATCCAGCCTTGCTAATAACTTGCACCTGTGAAGAAATTTGTGTTTTCAGACACTGTATTTATTCTGAAGTGTCAGGGCTTTTATAACATTCAGAAGCAACTCCAAAAAAGTAGTCTTATGACAAAGGCCTTACAAGCATCTGTTGGTTTAAAGTTAGAACTCATCCTCCCTCCCAGAAACAAGCCTTCTCTATATAGAGCTTAATACACTTATTTTATTCAAAACACTGTTCACATGAGTGCTCTCTGCTCCAAAGAACAACAGAAGGGTTTGAGGAAAGCTCTGCAAGGCACATCTCAGCCACCCTAACACACTGCAACTCACCCTCCTGGAAAAAAATGGCAATAATCCTAACAAATAACTAAGGTAAAGCCTGAGACCTGGGTCTGTCCCTTTGGAAAGGCTACACCACTAGTTCACACCCTTTTTTCTCCCCACACAGAACTTGCCCCTAACCCCACATGATTACACACATACGAGCCCCCTCATTGCACAGTCACATTCTCAGCTTCAGCATTTACTTACATGTGGATCATTCTTTTCAGTTGCCAGTTTGTGCAGCTCCAGCAGTGACTGGTTCACATTCTTCTCCAGGTGCAGGGCGCACTCCATTGCAGTGAGGCCATTCTCCCAGTCATCACGATCTGGCTTCTAGAAGCAGAAAGCACATGGCCACATTTTCTGTAAGTACTAGCACACCATTAGGGAATAAAGTCTTTTACATCAAAGTCCGTTTAGATCAAGTTCAGGCATTTAGGTATCTTCAAAAATTTGGCAGACACAGTGCACACACAGAACTGAACACACACTCCAAGCCCCAGACCTTTCCCCATTCCCCATGTTTTCTTCATTTTATGTTCTGAGCTCTTGTAGACAAGACAGCTAACAAAGCTGCTGTCTTCCTCCTCCCATTATAATCTAGTGGTTGAAATACCTGTCTAAGTAGGCAATGGGCACAATCTTAGAAATTAAGCAGTTAAGACATGAGTACAGGCAAGTCTGATCTTCAGCTCAAACTGCCCAGTACAGTCTGGTGTTTACAAGTGCTCAGACTTACCAGTGAACAAGTGAATTCTTCTAAAGTGCTCCCCGCTTTGCTATTTTCCCCATGAAAAGTTATCCTGTATTAAACTAGCCCTATGACATTGTTTACTTTCTACTGTTCCAAATATCTAATTAGAGCAACTTGAAGAAAACAGTGCTATGAAATCTTGCCGTGAGACACCACAAGCAATTGGAAACTTGAGATTTCGTGTTCCCACGGCAAACAAGTCAAGAGTTCTCTACAAAACAGTAGAGAGAGCAGAGAAGGCTCTTGCCATTGAATTTAAGATAAATGAACCGGCTGTGTTGTAGTTACCCTCACTCCACAGCAAATCACCTAGGGCCAGGCATCTTCTTACACAGGAAGGAAGGACTTGTTAATCAACCAGCACGAATTATCAAATTACTATGCATCTCTAGATTTCGGGCTGAGCGCCACGCACAGATCACAGCAACGCATTTGCTTATCTACTGTCAGCTGTTGCTCCTTTTAGGAGAGGACCCACAGGGAAATTCATCCCCTTCCAGCCCCAAGACAGACCACAAGTCTAGTTCTGCATCAGACAGGACAACCGAAAGCTCTGCTCCTCACCTTGATGTCCTGCAAGAAGATGCGTCCACCCCTCTGATTCTGGAGCTTCATCAGTTTCTCAGCATGCTCGCGTTCCTCATGGGACTGATGCAGGAAGTACTTGGCGAAGTTCTTCAGTGCCACATCATCCCGGTCAAAATAGTAGGACTGAAAAATAAGAATTCATACACTCAAATCCCCAAGTCTTGCTCCAGCAGCCACACAAAGCCAAGTCTGTGCTGTGACCTCGGGTATGTCTCCTATCTGAGGGGATGGCTGAAGTCCAAGCTCAGGCTGGCAGCAACACCAGCAACAGCAAGGCAGAGTAGCAAAACTCTTCCCTTAGTCACAAGTTTCCTGACTAGGATTAAATGTTAACCTTTATCCCTACCACAGGCACCAGGGACACAAATATTTGTGGTTCAGTTCTGAAGATAAAAAACCCCACACCTCAGATACCTGTTCATCTCAGCACCAAATGCCTCAAGCACATCAGACCTGACAAGCCTTTTTCAAGGCTAAATCTTCACTGCTCCCTTTGTTTGCCTGAGTTTGTTTACAATGATCACAAGTCAAGGTTCTGACTTGCACACTCAGTTAAGCGTGACCAAGAACTTTAAGGTACTCCAGCAGTAAACCTCCCAATGCTTCCCCGGGCTCATCAGTGATTAGACTAAGCAACACACTTTCTACTTTTGGAGAAAAAAAATAGTATCACATTAAAAAGACAAAAGATAAATTGAACTAAAATATATATATATATATTCAATAGCAAACACAAAATCATCTTTCTTGAAAACCAAAAAAAAACCTGTGGCAGCAGTTAGAAGCCATCACACAGCTGGTCTGTTCTATGGTTACAGCCACCAGGCAGGATTCAATGGAAAGCTTTGTACCAACTGCCAGTTATTTACCAGACAAACTGCTACAGAATTCTTTGCTCTTCAAGCAGCAGCCTGGAGGTTCAAGGCAAGACACTGGTGCTTGTGTGCCACTATCATCCATCAACATCATTACATCCAGCTTGTAGCTGAGGTTTAGACCTTCATAGTAACACAGGAGCAAGTTCTACACCAAAGCGCCACTAGAAAGTCTCAAGTTACCTGCATGTCTAAAGCACCAAGATTGCTGTGCAGAGGTCAGAGCTGCTGTTTGGACCAAAGTTACTCATCTGGCTATGGCTAAAATTAGTTTTGTGCCAAGAGAAACACGTAAACACAGCGCCAAGGAAACCGTGAATTCCTACCAATTCATTTCATAAACTATGAACTTCGCCTCAAGAGACACGAATTCCTGCGGGAAAGGTGCCAATCGCTTTGTTAGTCAAGTCCTGCTATCCAGCCCATCCCCAAGGGCAGAGCCGCCTGGAAGCTGCTGAGCTGTGCTGATAACGAGCCCGCCAAGGGCAACGGGCAGAGAGCGGTTAACGTGTGACTCGAGTTCGCCAGCGAGATAAGAGCCTCACCCATAGAAAACAAGCGGCCGCCCCACCCCCGGGGGAAGGCTCAGAACGCCCCGAGGCGAGGGGGGAAGGAGCGGGGAAGGAGGAGAAGGGGGAAAGGAGGAGGGGAGGGAGCGCGGCTGCACCCGCAGGCACCGCCCGGCCCTCGGGAACTCCCGGCCCGCTCCCTCGGGCAGCGCCAGCAACCCGCCCAGGGCCCAAACACAAGGCAGGCCGCAGGGGGTGGGCGCGTCTGCCCCCGAGCCTGGCCTAACTCCCTCGGAACACTAGTCTAAACCCCGCCCCCCCAGTAAACGCTGGCCTAAGCCCCCCCGCCCCCAACACTAGCCTAAACCCTTCCCCCCGCCCCGAACACTGGCCTAAACCCTCCTCCCTCCCCGCAACGCTGGCCTAAACCGCCCCCCACCTCCCCAACACTGGCCTAACCCGCCCCCCCACCCCCCCAACACTGGCCTAACCCCCCCACTGCCCGAACAGGCACAGGCCCGAATCGCGACGCCCCAACCTCCTTTCCCCACTAGCAGGCCCCACACCTCCCCCTCACTTCCCCGTCCCCCAGGCCCCCCCGCTCACCATGCTGAGATACACGTAGGACGCGTAGAGCTCCAGGTTGATCTGCCGGTTGACGGCGGCTTCGCAGTCCTGGTGGTAGTTCTGGCGCACCTGGGAAGTGGGCGCTGCCATGGCGTTACCTTAAGGTGTTGAGTCGGTAGATTCGACAGCGGATGAAGTGGTGGTGGTGGGGGCGGCGGGCCCGAGCGCGGCCGGTTCCGTCCAAGCACTGTTGACGCAGGAACCCGCTCTGCTCGCCTCGCCGACGCGTTCTGAGCGACGGCGGCTCCGCGCCGGCCCTTTTATAGTCGACGCGGCGTCCGCGCGCAAGACCCCGCCCCTCCCCGCGAGCGCGGAGGGGGCGTGGCCTCGCCGCCGCTCTTCTGCTGGCCCAGCGTGACTCAGCACCTCCCCCGACGGCGCGTGCCTCGCCCCCCCCCCTCCAGTGGGCGTGGCCCGCGCGCGCCCCTTCCCCCAGCGACGCTCCCCAATATGGCGGCGGGTCAGGGTTATTGGGGGGACCCTGGTACCCACCCGCCTTCCACCCCAAAACTGCCGCCAAGTTGAGCCAAGCCCCGTCCCAGCCTAATCCTGGGAGCCGGGGGTGTCCCTCTGCCAGAGCGCGGGGCTGCTGGCACCGCAGGGAGGGCGCAGGCCTGGGGAAGAGGCCCGGAGAGCGAAGCGCGTCGTGGGCCTGTGTGAGAAACAAATGCATTTGTTCATCAAATAAAAACAGCCTCAGAGCCTTTAAACTTTATTAGTAAACGTTCGAGTTGCTTAACTTACACAGCGTTGGGAGGGAAGACATTGACGCCATGGTGGATGGTATTTTTTGTCCTTTTAGTTGAAGTGGTACTGGGTATAAAAGCTCAGCTGGGTGTCAGTGGCAGCTCTGGTTTGCTGTCTCAATAAAGCGGCCGGTACCCAGTGGTGAGACCAGGTGGGTTTTCAGAGTTCTACGACCAGCTCCTCCGTTGGAAACTGCCTTTAAAACGATCCTAAGAAATACAGCAAACAAAGCGCAAAACCCTCGGTTAGTCTGATGAGCCAAGCAAACACAAGTGAACAAACAACTGAACTCTTCCAACTTGCTCCACGTTATTTACGGGCACCAGCGCGATGGCTCTTGGTGTTTGATAACGACCTGGGGAAGGAAACACTGGATTTTAGTACCCATGATGACTAAAGGCACTGTACTCAAGAAAGCTGGTGAGAAACCACCATTTCTGGCCCTCCGATGTTGGATTTGCGTGGCGGTGAGGATACGACCTTATAGTCAGTTCAAACATAATAAAGAGGCAATTGAGAAATCAAAGGCCAAATGGAAAAAAAGAGCCTTCTGATAATGAGGTGATTATTTCAGCAGCTTTTATACTGCCAAAGGCATTGAGTTTGTGTGGTCATTTATGGTCAATAAACATTGGATTCATTTACTTTCTGGTTCCTGAAATTTTAGGAAGATGGTGAGTGCAGCCTCAAGGGCTGAAAACATCCTGCTTGAACTGAGATAATCCCATAACATCAGGCTCCCACAGTCTTGGCTTTTACTAAGACAATGTTAATGTTGAAATTCATAAGACATATTAAAAGCTACTGAGCCTGTAAACTCAGATTAAATCAATTTTCCTCTAATCAGATTTTTCTACTAAGTTTTACTCGGTCTTTGCACCTTCTTGGCAATGTGGGATTTCCCATGCGTAACTGCAGAGGTGTCTGGCTGTGAGTAAAGGGCAGCGCGAGGCTCGTGTCAGCACGACGGCGCTTTTCGGGGCGCCCAAAGGGAACACACAGCCTTTGGCTTCCCTTGTTTTACTGTTTTCTGTCACTTCTGTCGGTTAACCGTCAGAAGTCATTAAGATCTGCACATTAATGTGGGTCATACCTATCGCTTCGGCAGCCTGCCAGGTACATTTGAAATCTCATGTTCCCCTCCCACACAAATGCTTATGTAAAAAAAAAAAAAAAAAAAAAAGTTCTAACTGCTGGTCAGACGTGCATTCCTGTTTTCGTTCTGTAGTATTTTCACCACTATTTGGCTGACGAGGTTTGCCAAACGTTAAGAGTTGTCCTTGAACCTACAAAAGACTAAGCCATTTATTTGATGTTACGTTTGCGGTTCATTCTCTCTTTCCACCAAACCTTTTTGCCCGTGACTAAGCCACACTTGGAATTATCAGAATGAAGTCGCCCAGCGGCTTATAGATTGCAAACTACTCCTTTTTATTTTTGCCAGTCTCATCCTGACCAAACCAGCATAAATCCTCATTATATTGTTTCATGAAAAGGCTGCGCAACACCAAAATTTGTAAGTAATTAAGCAAAAAGTCTGTGAATAAAAGAAGTATTTCCTCTGTGCTTGGACAGTCTGTGCCACCCATGATTAAATGTCAGTAAGATTAGGGAAGTTCTACATTTTGCTTCCTGGATCAACTGCAAGTTGCACAAACACGCACATTATTTTTGATGACAGCAGATTTCTGTGGCCAGAATGGGAAATACTGGGTTGCACAGCCATGCATGTTGATAACTTCGTGACCAATACAGTGTTTGACACTCTGTTCTCACAAGAGTTTAAGTCCAGCTTGTACCCAGACCTTTTCTGTTGATTGTGCAACTACTGTCACATTGTGCTTTAATTTTTACTTTATTTCATTCTGTTTTCTTATGGCTTGGTTTAAGCCTTCTTTTCTCTTGTCCCTTTCTTCCTGAATAATGCCTTTCCAAGCATTCTTTGGAAGAAGCCTGCTAAAGCATTTCCATACTCAGGCTGGACTGCCCATCAAATGACATTCATTTTTTGCAGCTGACAATGCTTCACACGCTACCTTCTATCATATTATTTTCAGTAGCTAATAGTTAATTGCACGCTTGACCATTAATCCTTAAACTGTTTGAATAAGAGGGGAGATCCTGGCCTTTCTCATTCAAATCCAGTACATTAAAGATGTCAGTGTATGCAGGAAAAAGAGCCTGGTAATCCAAATTACTTTTTTTTCCAGTACACTTTACACACTAACATCACAGCTGCCCAGGGACTGCTCCATCCTCTGCATGTGCAGCGTTATTTTGAAGTTATGTTAGCTCTCAGCTGCTTCATTGGTCTGTAGTAGATGCCCACAGTCAAAAATCAATGTATTGTCTGCCTACACGAGCTTCAAATTGTTGAAGACAAGCCTTGTTTTCCCTTGGACAAGATCCCGCCAGAAACAATGGAGCAAACTCTCTTGTTGTTTACAGCTTGGCTATTACAGACCCGAACATCAGCTAGTTTAGGGACAGCAATGCTCAGCTTCCTCATCTGACAGCTGGAGAGGACAATTTAGTGTGTAAAAAATAATCAGAGCTTATTTGATGAATGTTTCCATAAATATACAGAAAATTATTAAGTCAGAGAACTGGTGGATGCGGTCCAGATACACCTGGATGCAGAAAATCCTCCAAGATTCGTTTGTACACACCTCAGAGTATCTCAGCAGAGTATCTCATAAATCGCGTGTCTGTGTGTGTGTGTCTGTCTGTCTGTGGAAAAGGGGGTCCCAGCCTGGGCCAAGGGGAAATAGTTGTTCATTTGGGAGCCCGGAGTGGGTTTTTAAGAGGACATGACACATGGTTACAGCAAGTTTGTGCAGAGAGGGCCATGCGGAGCATCGGGCAGCAAGAGTGTGTGATGTTGGCAAAGACTTTGCACAGGGTGAGGCCTGGGGAATGCTAGAAATAAAATTTTAAAAAAGGAAAGTTTCCACGGCTCTTCCACCCACTGTAATATCAGTTATACTGGCTCTACCTGTGCCCTTCTTGTGCATGAGCTTTGCAAATGATGGCAGTGAAACATGACTTGTAAAACAGATACTGGACAAGATACTGCACAACGGAAATTCTGGGCTTGTCAAAACAGAAGCCAGACTTTTGCTGATCCAGTCCCTGAGCAAAAACTCAGCATGTGACTTATTCACCCAGCGAGACCTTCAACGAGAGGCCTCCCTTGGTGCGAGCAGAGAGAACTCGCTGTAGTTGGACCGGGCACAAAGTTCAGGAATGCACAGAGTTTCATTTATCATCTGTAGAGAGAGTTTTTAAAACGTTCGCTTTGTGCCGTGCCAGTTTAATGGCCAGAAAAACAAGAGATCTGAGTTAAAAAGCAACAACTGTTCCAAATCCAGTGAGTGAGAGCTGAATATTCCTCGAGTATTAGATCAACAAAAATACAGTCACCTCTTTTGCAAAGCTCAAAGTCCTGTAAATAAGATAAACTGTGAATCCAGTCAAATATTTGTTATGGAGAACTTCCATTCCGCCCCCAAACTTCAGTGTCATTGGGCTGCCAGACTTTCTGTAAACACAAAAGCAATCCTAAACTTGGCTCCAAGGCTGATCATGTGGCTGGAAATTTGACACTAATCTCAACTGTGGGTTTTGAAAGCCGTTTATTAAAAACATCTGAGATGCAGTTGTTCTGTAAGATACCCTAAAAATGGAAACGCTGTTAACTGCAAACTCCTCCTCCGGCTCCTTGAGTAAAACATTGTGCAAATTTTTCAGTCATTTCTCTTAGGTGCCCAATTTTCTACCTGTGGAAAATCCAGGTTTTAGGTAACAAGTTTTCACTGAGTACTAAGGGCACGGAATGCAAATTACTGAGTTACGCAGAACTGCTTGTTCCTGGAAATGCGCTCCTAAGCCAGAAAGTCAAAAGATGTTTGAAGTTACTCTAGGAAATTTGCTTAGGAGATGACTGAACAGTGAGCTGTTCTGCTATAGGGAAAAAAAAGTCCCAAAGACAAAGTAATTTGTAACAGTCTGTCCTACAGGATTTCGTAGACAAGTAATATAAAACTCACTATAGACAGACAAACATGTTCCAAGTTGTGTTACAGTTTTTTTTTCTCTCTCTGGAATATTTTTTCACACAGTCAGTCTAAACAAAATGCCCCAGGAGATTTCAATTCTCTTATTTGTTCCAAATGCCCTTTTAATTTAATTTTTCTTCTTTGACTTGCCTCTAAAAATGAGCTTAAAGGCAAGAACAGCGAGGAAGAAAAATGTTAATAATACAATGATTCTGCTTGGCGTTGCCAGAAGCAGAATTTGGTGAATTTGCTCACCTGTATCAGCCCCATTTAACCCAATTTCAAGCCTGACACCACAACCTGTGACTGAAAATGTCTCACTCTGATCCCAGGGACAGCCTGGGCACTAAATGGACACACTGCAGCCTTCACAAGACGGATTTGCCAACTTGCAAAAGCCACAATTAGTTTAATGTTGACATTCCACTGCAGGCCACAATCCACAGCATTTGCTGTACTGTCATCATCCTCTTGTAGCATGATCCACTTTTTTCCCCCCTCTCAGATTTACAAAGTCTTGAAGAGGTGGGTGTGATTCTCATTCCTTATTTCTGTTTTACTTAATATCTTTTTCCTTAGATACTGAAAAGCTGGGGGAAAAAAGGCACTTGCAAATAGAACCGCCCAGCTGAAGTCAACAACCATAGGGAAATTCCTTAATACACCGAAAATCACGTCCTTTCCATCATGAATTCCCATGCAAAACACTGGTAAGGGCTGGTGGGGGAAATAAGGCAATACAGCAGTTTTTAAAAGCTTCCCTACCCCACAACTGTGCCCATAATCCAGGTCATTCATCTGCCAACACATGCTCATATTTGTAATTATTGCTCATCCCCAAGGTGCTGTTTTGACAGTTTGCGGAGCATCAGGTTTGAACAGACATTCTACAGCATTAAGCCTTTCGGAGTAGGTGGTGGTTGCTTTTATATTTAGCCACCCAAAAAGGGGTAAGTAGGCAAATGCTTTCAGGCGTGATGAGACGAAACAAGCTTTTACAGGGAACTGGCAGTTAAACACCAGCTTAAAGAACATGCATCAGCCCGATAAAGTGCTGGCTCCACCACAAAAACAAGCAGCACCCCATGTCTCAACCTCTGAGGTGCTGATGGGGCCACCTCCAAACCACTGCTGTTGAGCAGGTCTCTCCAGGAACTCATTTCACACCTTATTTAGAGGAAGTGGAGAGATCAGATAATCTTTAGTGGCTTAGAAGAACTGGAGGGACTTTATTTATTGGGGTGAGGCATAAGGTTGGTGAGGGCAAGTAGAAAAACGGAGTTTTCTGAGAGTCTGCAGGAAAAGCTGGTTCCTGCTCTGCTGTAAAGAGACGCTGAAAACCCCTGTGGTTTGTGCAGCCACAGCTCCGCGGGCTCCACACGCACACCCACCTGCACACCCTGGCTGTAATTTCCTCCTGAGCCATGTCCAGCCCTTCGCCAGCAGGGTAAAAATATTTAAAAGCAGTTCAAGAGGCTCAAGTTGGATCTGCATCAACGTGCACTCCCCACCGAGCAGCCAGCTGGTGTTGAGGTGCGGAGTATTTGCCCCCCAAAAGTCACCTCTGGGTGAGCAAAAAAAAAAAAACCAAATAAAAAGCAATGAATCTGGACAGAGAGAGAAATAAAGTGGGGAAAATACTCAGCAGGCTCGATTGGGGCAAGACTTGAGCTTGATATTAATACATAGGATGGGATCTAAGGACCATGTATAAGTTGTCTTCTCCAGCTCAACAGATGTTGGCCCGTGCCCACAGATAGTGACATCTCAGCAGCCACTAAAGCAGCTACAGAACAGGCCAGCGAGATAACACGGAAGGACAGCTACAGGAGGACGTGGTGCTCTAGAACGGAGTACACAAACTCCTCAGCAATCACATCTGGCTGGTTCAGACTGTAGCAGATGTTGGCAGATGTTCTGCTGAACAGAGTAGGAGGAATCACTAAAGCCAGGCAGACCCGCAGCCTCCTAAACCGTGGCCATCGGTTCACGTCGCCCTGTGGTTTTTGGTCAGCATGCTGGGAAGATACTCCCACCAAAAGCTGTTATATTATCAGTCTCGTTTGCTCTCCGACTTCTCTAGGACAGCACCAGCTTCAGTTCAGGTCGAAGACAGCGGAATGCTCTGCCTGGCCTAAGGAATTAGTCCCTCCCCTCAGTTGCTCTGTGCTATGAGTAGTTTGCTCAGTCATGCGCGGCTGCGCTGCCCAAAACCTGTGTAAATAGGCAGCGATGACCAAGACTGAAACCAGTTAAATCAGGAACTTTCCAGTCCAACAAGAAAATAAAGATTTCCGCTGCATACTCATTTAGCACGGGCTGGACTCTTTGCCTTTTGTTTAATGCTCTTGGTTGCTTCTAAAAGCCATCATGAAAAGGACACAATGCATAGTAGACTTGGGGTAAAGTTACACAGTGCAGCTGAAACATTCACACAGCATGAGGATGTCAAAAAGGGGAGACTGTTCCTCATACACCCCCACAGACCTTATTTGCCTCTTTTCCCTGTCCCCAGCGCTCTGCTTCAGTGTTCATCAGGGTGTCTATGGGCCAGTTCAGCTCAGGAACCTGGGAGAAAACAGAAGAGGAAAAATCAACCATTTTTAGGCCAGTTTCTAGGCTTTGCTTGGCCAATGGATGGATCTAACAAGCTCCAGAATCAGGCGCTGGGTGGGATGGCAGTGGGTTGCTCGATCAACTCAACACCTTCGCAAATGAAATTTAAGTTTCCAGTGTGTGTGTAAGCCAAGAAAGGAAAAAAAAAAAACGGGAGGCAACCACAGCCTTGCTCACAAGAGTCAGTCAGGGCAGGATTGATACAGTCTGATGGCAGCAGGGCACTGGGCAAGCTGATGAGATGAGACACAGTGAGGAGAAAGCTCCCAGAAAACCATTCCTCAGAGAGGGACTCGTGCTGAAACGGCAAAGCCTGAAACATAGGATTTGGCCGAGATGCCAGGACATTAAGAAGCAGTGAAGATGTTAAATCAGGCCCAAAAGGGAAGCGGCTGTAACGAGTTCTCTCCCAAAGCAATTCTGCAGTCAGGAGGTGCAGGTTGAGCAACAGGCTGACATCAGCTAAAATAACAGCATGGTGGAGGGAGTGGCTGGGATGTTAAACCATGCAGATGTTACTGAGGTCACCATGGAAAACATAACTTCTGATTGGGAAGAAAAAATAAGCCAGAATTGCAGCATTGTTACTTAATCTGGGAAACTCTGGCAGTAAAGTTCAGCTGTATGAACTGGCTCAGCATGACCACACACACAAAAAAATCAGCCTTTTACCGGAATTCATCAGCGACTGCATCCCAAGCCCCAGGAAGGCTTAACCAGCTGTGAACACCACCTGATGTGGGTAATTCCTCCTTCTTTCTCTGCCTCTACAGCCTCACTACAGCAGATGTTGTGTCAAGCGCAGGCCCCTGCCCAGCAAGGAACACACACCCCAGCCCTGGCTCACTCGTTATCCCGAGCCCCTCACTTCCAGAAGCAACAGAGAAACGGATTTGCCATCATACCTCCTGCTTATTTAACTCCCGCTCCTCTTTGATCAGTCAGTTCAGATCCGCAGACAAGAAAAGAGGTTGTCTCGTTGCCCTGTTAAAAAATTATTTTGGATTTAAGGTACCCATTGAGCCAGAACTGCCCATATATGCTTTGCCAGCAATTATGACTGGTCTAAAAAGTAGACAAGTGATATTTGCTGATGCTGCTCTTGAGCCATCGAGTGGCGTTCGGGCAGCACGAGTCCCTGAAAAAGATCCCCACCATTCCTCTAGATTCTTTATTTGCCCAGAAGCTCACTTGTTAAGAAAAGCCTGCATTTACTCTCCGCTTTCTTAATATTTTCATATTCTCTGGAGTCACTAGGGTCTACCTCCCTCCCCGTAAATGTGAACATTTTACAATGAACGGGGTGGACCGTGGCTGTCAGCCTGGTAAAGGAAAGAAGAACATCCACTGCCAGTGTTTTCTACCGAAAACCCTTCTCCTTTGCATCACCATCACAAACCTCCTCGGGTGGGAAGGGTTCAGTATCTTCTTGCTCTACATTAGAGGCCAGAAAAGCAGCTTGATCCAGAAGTGGCTCAGTGCAGGAGAAAGGAGTATTTCCTAAACTGGCCCAGCCTCACATCGCAGTAACACAACCCCACAGAGATCGACAGTAACAAAGCTGCCAAGTGAGAACACAGCTGGAAATTGAAGAGACTGAAAAAGAAGAAGGAAAGGAACTGAGAATCTGTTCGTTTCTACAGACACATCCAGTGTAAGAAACAGCAGGGCAAGGAGAAACTGAGGAACGGGAAGGGAAAGCGACACCATCGTTACTTTAGATCAACTAGAAGCTTTTCTTTTCTCGCACTAAGTCCTTCAGAAGTGCCTCCTGCCAGAAACAGTTGGTAGGAGACAGTTCTGCCCCTTTTCCCATGTCACCCCCAACCCTAATCAGTCAGATCTCTCTTTGTTTCAGTAGGTTTCTGCTTTCCTCTTAGGGAGGAGTATCAGGATTGAGCAACAGCACATACGAGAGCAAACAAACCCCAAGGGCTCGCAATTGGGAAGCAGACACAATCTCTTCCTGACCAGCACGTGACCTTGATTCATTTTCCTTCTTCAGAATGAGACTGCATTTTGTTTTCAGGCAACACGTTTTGTCTGATATCCACATTAACCAAACTAAGAAAGGCACCATTCATTTGCCAAGGCCAAATTTTTAAAAGCATCTTTCTTCGCTTTTGAAACTAGCAGATTGTCCTTGTGTTATACCGCAACTTGGGATATGTGAGAGGTTACAGCACTTGGCTTTAACTTCAGAGTTCAGTTGTCTTGCGAAGAATGCTGCCCTTTACAACTCTTTCTAGGAAGGTTTTAGAAACTTTGTTAACATTTCCACCTGGCTTACAGCACCAGGATTATGGTCAATAACTGGCACACTGAGAAGCTGGCCACGACTCCCCGTGCCCCTCCTCCTCCCATTTCAACCCCTTCCCTCCAAAACACAGCGATTTAATAGAATTTTGGGGAGGAAGGACAACAGAAAGCTGCCAACTGCCAGTGGCGCCTTCCGGTATCATAACAATTTGCACCATGCCTGCCTAATCCTGTCATGGTAAAGCAAGAAAGCTCATTTTCCTATAAGTGCTTTCCACTTCGTTGGTCTTCATATACATTAGCTCTGCTTCCTCAAGCCGTACAGCTGTGTCATAACTCATCAGAGTCTTCTTACTCTTAGCAGGACCAGCCTGAGTGACACTTTCCACCTCACCTGGCTGCCCAAGGCTGCCAGGACACCAGGGCACGTCCCTGCGCTCAATCCTGTGTGACCCAGAGCCCCTCCAGCTCAGCACAACCTCCGCTTGCCATTACAGCGAGCAGGCACGCTTTGGCAGAGCGTGGGGACAACGCAGGTCACCAAGCGAAGAGCTGTCAGAACCAGGCGGCCACTTAAGTATTTGTACAAGATTCAGGCCTCTGGTTTCAGTGTCAGTGCAGCTCCAGCGAGGAAGGAAACAACAGTGAGAGGCAGGCGGGGTACGGCACTAAAATGCTCTTATATAATCATAGAATGGTTTGTGTTGCAGGGCCCTTCCCGGCTCCCCCAGTGCCCCCCCTGCCATGAGCAGGGACATCTGCACCAGCCCAGGTTGCTCAGAGCCCCGTCCAGCCTGGCCTGGGATGTCTCCAGGGATGGTTCATCCACCACCTCTCTGGGAACCTGGGACAGGTTCCCACCACCCTCAGGGGCAAAAACTTCTTCCTCATGAAACTCTATTCCCCCTCTCCTCCTCCCAGCCCTGCTGCTCACCCCGTAGAGAACCACAAACCAGCACCCACCTCGCAGGCTCCTCCTCACCCAACAGGCCCGGGAGCGAGAGGGGACAGGCGAGGGAATCACCACAGCACCTGGGCGCGTTACCAGCCCAGGCAGCTCGGGCCAGGCCTCGGCCAGAGCGCTGTGGAGCCGAGGGGCGGGCGGGGGTCCCGGGGGTCCCGGGGCTGCGCGGAGCCGCCACCTGAGGGCGCCCCGGCCCCCGCTGCCGCCGCAGGGGGGCGCTGTCGGCGGAGGAGCGCCCAGCTGAGCCAATCAGAGGGCTTGGTGAGCAGGGCGCATGCGCCGCTGCCCCGGGGCATGCTGGGAGCTGTAGTCCGTGGCGGTTTTGCGGCAGCGCGGAGCGGTGTCTTCTCCCCCCGCCAAGTGCCGCTCTCAGCGGTGCCTGTGGGGAGCTGCCGACTGTCTGGGGCGGTTCGCGTAGAGTTCCCTCCTCAGCGTCACTTGGGGCCCTGCGAGGTATTTTCCGGCCTCACCCACTGCTGCCGCAGGCTGTGCGGGAAGCCGCCCCGCTGTTGCCATGGAGCTCAGCCGCCAGCGTCGCGGGGTGATGACGCCACCGCGACGCCGCCGAGCGGGGCATGCTGGGAAGTGTAGGCCGGGGAGGCGGCGGCCGCTCAAGCTCATGGAGTCCAAGCGTTCCCCCAGCCCTGGCACTGCCCCATGTCCTGAGAACCTGTCCAACCCCTCCAGGGATGGTGACTCCAGCACTGCCCTGGGCAGCCTGTTCCAATGCCCCACAGCCTTTTGGGGAAGAAATTGTTCCTAAAATCCAACCTCACCCTCCCCTGGCCTGCACAGCGCAGGGACCGGGTGGTGTTTGTCACTTGGTCTTTCAAAATCCTTCATTTTTGGTGCATGCTAAAATCAGAATAATCCTCTGCATGTGACCATTTACTCCAGAAAATGCCTGGGCTGACTCAGGTCTTGACGTAAATTCCCCCAGTCACATTCTTAGAACAAGGTGACAAGTTCCACAACATTTCAGTTGTGTTTAATTTTTAACCAAGACCAGTTAAACAGCGACCGCGTAACATCACAATTTGTTTTGATACTGTCACAGGCAAATTGAGAGAGGTTTCTGGTGAAAGTAGACCAGAACCTTTCTGCCAAAAGTAAACCAGAACCTTTCTGCCCTGGAAAATATTCCACGGTTACACACGTGGCTGCTTCTTCCAATTTTCAGCCGCTGATCATGTGCAGAAATTAAGGCACGGAAACCCTCGATGCTTCTAACACTTCAGGGGACTCTGATGAAGACCTGCAAGAGATTTCAGTTTCCAGATCAATATTTTAGGTGCAAAAAGTTAATAAAAACCAAGCTCCCTCAATTTAAAGATATATTTTTTTCTTTTGTTGTATCGTGACACAACAACTCTTTTCCTTTAGTGCATCTGAAATTCATTCAGTCAACAAGGCAACTGACTTAAAACACTTTCTAAACAACTCCCTCAATGGAAGGAAATTTTACTCACCAGGAGACTCACCTGCTTGGGAAGTCTTTGGGTGTTTTCCTGGATGCAGGAAATGTTTATTTTGGGGAATGTCACAGATTTTGCATCTTCCTTTTGGACACGGGAGGGAAGAGAAGAGCAAACAATTAAGATGCTACTGGTGTTGTCTCGGTGTGGAAACGTCACTCTTGAAAATGCTTCTAATATTTTCTTTGACTGGAGATCCATAAACAGTATTTTTTTAAAGGCATGAAAACAGAGTCTCAACCTGTGGTCTAGAGTCAAGGCTACTGGCTTATTGAAGCAACCACTTTTTGAAAAAAAATGCAAAGGCACCTCAAAGTGACCATGACAATTCAGAAAACGGATTTCAGGCGGCCATTAGAACTTTTGGTAGCGTGATTATGATCATATAAAATTAAAAGGTTCTCAGTAGCTAAAGACCCCATGTAATACAAGAATTATACACCCAGAAGAAGATTTAGAGCAGTTTAACTTGTTACTTTACTCATATTCAGTTAATCTCTTTTATTAATATCATTTCGGAAAAAAAACCAACCAACCAAACAAAAAACCCTAATCATTGGTCTTTCATAGGAGAGTTGTGATATTAACTGGCCTAAAGGTATTAGTGAATAAAGTAAGAATATCCAGTGGCTGTGTAGGGGGACAGATACAATTTAAAAAAGCTTTAAATTCAACCACCCTTCACTAGCAGATGATTAACTTTGTGTGCAGCTGATTTATTTTTCTGTGAGGACACTTGGGTAGCTCTTTCAATGTTTTTATTCTCCGACTAACAAGCTTTATTTGCATTTCTTGCCGCCTTCTTTCTATCTGGTTCATATACATGTTCATGGCCAAGATCTGCAGAGGTTTCCAGTAGAGAGTGATGGGGGTTTGGACCTTCCAAAACTCTGGGATGGGGCTAAATTGTGACAAGTGACAGGGATGTGATGGGTGCTCTGGTTTGGGGTGATGTGAGAAAGCAGAGAAATATGGAAAAAATACCCTGTTTGGGGGTACAGAAAATAACCAGAGCACAAACATGAATAGGTGGGCTTGTCTGAGCTCAGGGGAGGACTGATTCTCTCTTCTGATCCAGTTGTGCTTCCAGGCACCAGACATATCCACTTTAATCAACCACCCAGTATCAATCAGTTGTCTCAGACTTGACTACAGACCATAAATCAGTAAAAATAAATCTTAATGGTCAAACAAGGAAAACTGCTGGTGATGTAAACTATCCTTAGATCGAATAAGGAAAATATGGGCTGGAATTCAGCTTGTGTGTGTTGGTTTTGTTTCATGAGGGCCAGCAAGAACTTGAAATAATGATTAACCCCCTGCTAGTCCTCACAGAAAGGCTGATCATTTCGTGGGGCCAGTGACCACCTGTGTAAAAGCAACACGAAATGCTCCAACTTATTGTCCAAATAAATTATAACATTACCTAGAGAAGAATGTGAATCCTCTGCTTATGTTCTGGAGGGTTTTTAATTGTTGTTATTTTTTGTTTTTCCTAGTGAGCTCTGTATTCATGAACCCAAGACGTCAGCAGGCTGCAACTCTTCGTCACTCCGTGGGATCCCTCCGGGACATAGAAAAGCATTTAAGTCGACTACAGAAGTCGATTGTGAGACTTTCCCGTTCCCGACAGGCAGAACGTGCCGACAGCTTCATCCCGCAGTCAGAGCTTCTCTAAATGCCGCTGTGTGACGGGCTCTCCAGCAGCATTTGCTCCAGAGGAAAAGAAAACAACCTTTTTAATGTTAGTTTTTGAGGTAGGAGACATATCCATAGCCTGAAATGTTATGAAATTGGACAGGCTGTTGTGTCACTGGTTTATTCTCTGTCCTTGTGCTCTACTTTAAATCTTGCACACAGAATGCATATAATTGCGGTCTATGCTCAGAGACACATCTGTAAAAAAAGAAAAATTAATGAATTTTCATATAAGGATTGCTAAAAGTAAAGTCTACAAAAAATGTGGTCAGAAAGGATTTCTTATTTTTCGCCTGAGCTGGATTATTTTCTTATTTTGGAAAACAAGAGAAGAAATACTTGTGAATGTCCATGCGGCTTCTTTTTCTAAGATGTGGAGACTTTTGGACTCTTGCTCCTGAAGTTTGTACTTAGAGTGACAAATTATATTCATAGAATCATAAAATCATTTCGGTTGGAAGAGACCCCGAAGATCAGGTCTCTGCCCTCAGCAGGGGCAGATCCACAACAGCTGCGATTCAGTTGCTCTGTGGTTACCGCAGATGCAGGGTTGGTTTAAGACTTAAATTTGTTTAAGTCTTAATCTCAAACCCCCCAAATCCACAGAAGTTCTAATATTGGTTTGATGACTGCTGAAATGTGAGCTTACAGAAAAAAAAAAAAAAAAAAAAAATCACTCAACAGCATCAACTTGTCACACAGACCATGGTGTTGGTCACTGCAAAGAGTCCGGCTGACTTGTCTTGAATTTCCTGTAGCACAGAAAATCATTATCAATCAAGTTGTTGGGCTCTGCAAGTTGTTGCTAATCAGTGGAACTACTGTAATTGTCTGAAAGCACACTCTTAATTACTCTCAATACAATGCCAATAGCAAGAGCTTGAAAGATATTTCAATTATTCAATTGTTTCAGTAAGAAGCTCCACTTTGCAAGCTCAGGCATTCATTTAATACACCTGCAATTAACAGTTCTCATTTTCCACAGTAATCTCAAAACAAGACCACAATCTGAAAACAGGAGAGGCATTTTTCTTTAATGTTTGAAGAGAAGTGAGAAGGCAATGAGGAGGTTACAGCATTCTGTCCTTTGATTCACCCCTAGACATGCTGTTATTTAACATGCTTATAAAGTCTGATGGTCTGATTTGTCTGACCAACTATCCTCTACAGAGACAGTCTTTTACCATCTCCCTAATAATTGTGTGCTCTTTATAAGAGCGATGAGAAACCAGCACCTCTGAGAGACAAGTCATTTCACCCCAGAGTAAGTAGATATTTTAAATAAGGCAAAATTAATGTAATCTGAAGTGCCATCTCCTTTTCTATGACTGTAAATTAAGCCGTGAATGGCCACCTCAGACATAACTATCCACCTGCAAGTAGGTAACATTCTGTCTTCAGTGTCAGCTCCTATGTTTCTTGCAATTTGTACATGACTCCTTGCTTAATGTTGACAAATCAAGTGTGATTTTGTCAGGACAGACAAAATGCCATCAGCACAAAAGAGGTTCAGGGACGCAGGGCAAGGTCGATGACTACGCTGCCCCATCTTCTCCTTTGAATTGTTCCGTTTGGAAACAGCAAATAAACTTTAATGGAATTATCATGTGCTTTTAAACATAAACTGCTTTTGTACATGGATTTCTTTTTTTTTTTTATAATTTGGGGGTATCTTTCTATGAGGAGTTTCCCTCAGAACAGCACTGACCAACATAAACATCATCTTTAGAAGCTGAAAGCAATTTGTTACTCCACTATTTAAGAATAACAGAGGAGATAAGCAGAATCATCCTGTTATCCCTCCTGGGCACTGTGGACACAGATAAGCATTTGAGAAAAATGTAACAAGAGAACTAAACAGGAAATATTTTTTAAAAAACCAGAATGAATAACAAGTTTCTTCTCTTTCCTTGAATTATCTCAGCAACAGAACAAAAGTAAATCCTTTGGGACTGTCATTACAGACGTGTTAAATGGGTAACAGCAAGAAAATTGAGTTAAGTGTCCAGTTCTTGCAAACTAAGTTTCCATTAAAATAAGCAGCATCCAATTTTCTTCCACTACATTCCTGCCTGACATTCCCAGCATCAGTACGATTTATTCTTCTATCCAGAGTTGTAACTTGTATTCTTTGATTTTTCTCCCTCTTAAAGATTCAGGTTCATTAAGGGAATGGTCAGAAGAAACAAGACGACTGTTGATGAGTTTGTTTTCTTGGGAATCACAGATACTTGGGAGCTGCAGGTCATTCTCTTTGTTCTGTTCCTTCTGATCTCCATCACCTCGTTGGTGGGGAACCTCGGCATGATCACATTAATCAGGCTTGACTCCCGACTCCGCACTCCCATGTACTTCTTCCTCAGCCACCTCTCTCTGGTAGACCTCGGTAATTCCTCAGCTGTTGCTCCCAAAATGCTCCTGAGCTTCTTCGAAGAAAGGAAAGTCATCTCTGTGCCCGGGTGTGCAGCCCAGATGTATTTTTGCGGCGTCTGCTTGATCACCGAGTGTTACCTGCTGGCTGCCATGGCCTATGACCGATACATGGCCATCTGCAATCCTCTGCGCTACGGGGCCACCATGTCTCGAAAGTTTTGTGTCCAGCTGGCCGTGGGATCCTACATGGTATCTACTGTGAATGAAATAGCGCTCGTCAGCTCAACGTTCAGCCTACGCTTCTGTGGCCCTAACGTCATCAATCACTTCTTCTGTGACATTCCTCCGCTCCTCAAACTTTCCTGCTCCGGTACGACTGGCAGCGAACACGTGCTTTTTGCTGTTGCTACTTTTATTGCTCTCAGCACTTTAGTGTTCATTCTTCTCTCTTACAGTTGTATCCTCACCACCGTCCTGAGGATCCGCTCCTCAGAGGGCAAGCACAAAGCTTTCTCCACCTGTGCCTCACATTTGATATCAGTCCTGTTTTTTTACGGGACTATGATCTTCATGTACCTCCGCCCCAGTTCTAGCTACTCCTTGGACCGGGACAAAGTGGCGTCTGTTGTCTACACCCTGGTGATTCCCATGCTGAACCCCCTGATCTACAGCCTGAGGAACACAGAGGTGAAGGATGCTCTCAAGAGGCTCCTAGAAAAAGTTCTTGTTTCCTTTAGAAATCAAACTGGTAGAGAGGTGTCATAAACTAAGCAAAATAAACTTGGGCATTCTTGACAGTCTCCATTCAGTTGCTGACCCCTTAAAACTAAAAGTGAACAGGAGACGGCAATCGTGAGGACCCAAGTGCTCGTGCAGGTCATTGTGACAAGATAATTGAGACCCTGCCACCTTTCTCCTCTGTCAGGGTGTAGCTATACAGATTTTACCCTTAAACCCACTAATTATACTCAAAGCCTCATGTGCACTCCTTTCCACATGCCACCCGCTGCTTTAAAGACCTTTGTGTCCCCAAAGACCTGGGATTCTCTGTGTCCCTCCACAAGGAGCTGTATTTTTCCAATTGAGAAGCATCCCTCTCGTTATTTAGTTCTCCTGGCAGATTTTCAAGAGGGAATGATGGGGCAAAGAGGAGATCCAGGTCCTCATGAGTGTTTGCTAAGAATAAATCTGGGGTAACGTGCTTGAAACCAGGAACATTTCCAATTGGCGGTGTAGTCTGAGCTTGCACAAGCCAGGTCTAACATTACTAATGAGCGGCACTGTTTTAAGATCAAACAAACAAATGCTACATATGTGCATTCCCCAGATAAGGTTCAGCAATCAGACACAGCTTGATGCAATCAATTCTGTGTGACATCTTTATATGACCCTTTGCTGATACAGAAAACCCATCTATTTTTAAGAGAAAAAAAACATTAAGTCCCAGCTGTGGATTTAAATAGAAAATGTCATCTAAGGGGGTGGATCACCACTCACAAATATTATTCATCGGCAGAACCAATGCCAGACCACACCACATCGACTGAGGCCCATAGGAGCAGCAGAGAAGAGGATCAAAATACGTGTGGGGAAGCTCTTCCTTGGGAAAAGTTACCTTAAGAGACAGATACTGCACCCCTTTGATAATGAGGTGCTCAGAGATAAGTAAATAATGCATTTTCCTGTTAGATACACAAAATTAGGGAGAAGCGCTGGGCACCCTTTGGGGTCAGACCCTCACGAGGTCAGCAGTGCCCAGGAGCCACACCAGAAACACCACATAGGACCTAGTTTACCTAGAAAAACAAATCTAGGTGTGAACATAGCAAAACCAGAACAAACACTGGGAAGTGATCAGGGTGGACCATTTATTTGGGAGGAGACAATGGTGGAGAAACTGAGGCATTGTGGCTGGTGAGGGAAGAGCAAGCAGGGGACAGTGACAGAAAGGGGGGTGTTAAGAGGGGCCCCATATCTGACCACCACCGCTCGTCCCATCCTCTTAATAAATTATATTCCCATGTATTTATGACTACTGCCAAAAGTGGGGTTTAGAGCTCAGAAGTTCTTTTGGGGAAGAGATGTAACTAGATACGAGGTGTAAGCAGTGCAGTTATTTCACCGTGGTCAGGTAAGACATCGAACTGAATGAAAATCTTCTATTTGTGTGGCCAGAGACAGCAGAAAATACACACATGTGGTAGAATGAGAGCTCCTGGTCACTTCTACTGTATGAAAAGAAAAATAGCTTTAAGGAGAGATGGGGCGGAACATCAGAGTCTACCCCTAAAGTTTTGTGAAGAACCCCAAGAAGTTTTGCGAAGAAAAAGGAAAAGGGTTAAATATTGAAGGTATTCAGGGACATTTCATACCTGGGTTAGACAGACTGAGCGGGGTTTTGTTTCGGAGTCAATGGAAGTTTAGAAGTAGATGCACGTTCCTACAACTTGTCCCCGTGGCCACTGTCATGGAGCTCCAGGGGCCAGCTGGTCCCCAAGGGACAGGGAACAAGGAGCCAGGGGGGACAAAGCTACACTCTTGATCCAAGGCCCATCCAGGAGGCAGAGACACCTCCAGTGTAATCAAGGAAGGACCAATGGCCCTAGACTGAGCTTAAATGGGGCTCTTGGGCCATAAGGATGTGTGTGGGGTGGTCCAGGTGAGGCTGGTCAGGGCCATCAAGTCCCATTAGTGCCGTCAAGGCCCTGGCAGCTTCCCGGTGGAGTTGGGAAGTAGTAGCAAGAGGGTTGAGTTCTGGCCATGAGTCAGTGGCAGGGCAGCCCTGCTTCTAGGAACATGAGAATAGCCCAGGGGTATCGATTTCTGGCGGCAGCCAAAAATAGATGTTCAGAGAAAGAGTATGAGAAACTGGACGAGTATATTATGAGCCTTCCCTGTTAAGTTTTTTCCAGCCCTGGCAAAGAAAATCACAGCTGACAGAGCCCCTGCTTTCTAGTGTTGTAGGCTATCGGGCTTAAACAAAAAATAAGAACTTGTCTCATTTTTTGAGGAACACTTATGGATGAGCATGTAGCTCTAAAAGCGGATTGCAGCTGATGACCTCTCCTCTTTATCCGGGCTGAAGATGCTCATACTCCTAAGGGAAACAGGTCCAAAGTGAGGTCTTGCTTCTCCTCAGGCCTCCAAAGGTTTGAACAAACCTTTGACACATCCCATCCAGCACTTGACACCTCATCAAAAATGTATCATGAAACAAACCCAGTCACTGAGCCCAAATTTTTGCAGTTCAAAAAACGAAAAACCAAAACCACAACAACCGACCCCAAATGTATTTGGTGAATCCTGTGCAGGATTTTGGACATCTGAGGAGGATTTCACCTTAAGAGACATTATCAGACCAAAATTGGAGTATCGATGTGTTCCACCCTCACAGAAGTAATTTGGTTCCAAATAGGAATAACTGGATAAAATTCCATGTTCACACAATATTCTAAAAAAAAAATCCATTAAAATATTTGGCCTCTTAAGATTTGAAGTGTAACATATAATTCACCAAGTCTTGAACAGGCAATTTAAAAACTTTTACTAAAACTACAATTGTTTATCGTTTAAATCATTAAAATTATACTTGGGCTTGTGCTTACAAGAAGTAATTGCAATGCTGCCTCTGGGACCACTTCCCTTTGGCATTTAAAATTGGTTATGGTGTTTCAAAGGGGAAATTTTGAAATGTGATTTCAATTCTTCCACAACTTTGCTATCACTTCAAATGAGTTAAATCTTTGTGGAGGACTAAGCCACTCCACGTTTGTTTCTTTCCTAAAAATATCCAGCATTTCTGGAGACTGGGCAAGGAGAGTCTGCAATTTTCTTTTTGCGTGTTCTGCTACCTGTATTCTCGTTATTGGATGAATTTCAACCTTCTTGCAGATTTGAGATTTTCAGGTACAGAAAAATAATTCTTTAATTTTACAAATCTTGAGCACAGATGGATCAGGATGATTTCAAGTTATTTTGGGCTATGTGAGAATTGACATAGATCCAAAGTGCATTTGTCCCTGCTGATAGATATATCGTGATAAGATCATAGTTTTCCTAAGAAACCTCTTTTAACCCTGAGCAAACTACTTAGCTTATTTTTGTCTACTTTTTCTCATCTACAAAGCCTGAATGACTCTCATCCTTCAAATCACTTCAAAATCAAAATATGTAAGTTCAGAACTTGTGCTATCTGCTAATGTCAATAATATAAGGAGGGGATTTTCAGAAGTAGGTAAGTGATCTAGAAGCACAGATCTCAAGTCCATGGAGCTTCTCATGGGCCACTTGGTCTCAGATACTCCAAGGTATTTAGAAAACTAAATCCTGCAGAAAATCCCACTCTAGTTATTTATACTATAGATAGAGTAAATTCCCCTTCTCACTCCCAGAGGCTTAGTTTGCAGATCCTGAAGGATGTTTTTTTTAATGTGGTAAGATATTCATCAAAAACATTATCACAACTGGTTTATTGAAGGCAAAATTTAATTGTTCTTTGCCTACTCAGTGTAGTTATGTAAATTATAAATGCCTGAACGGAATCAGAAGTGGAATGTAGCAGTTTATGTTGGCACAGGCTTTAAAATGATTGTGCATATCTGTGCTTAAATGAAAGATCTCTCAAGTTCTACATCCATCTTAAGAAAGATGCTGGATTTCATATTATTCAGGTTCTTACAGTTGACATCATAACTGATAGAGTCCACCTAGTCTAGAAAGCGCATGTCTTGAAGAAGAATTGGATTAATCTCATTAAACACCAGGAATCAGACCCATCTCACCGAAATTCAGGTGTTTACAGATGAGCTTATGGCCACATTTGCACAGGTGCCAGTGAAAAGCTTTTCAGGATTATTTCTTAACATCCCTTCCAGAACAGTTTCTGGTTTGGAAAGATGCTTCATTCTGCAATATTTTCCCTTGACAGCATAATTGTTAATTCAGGTTATGAGAGTCTGCTTGGTCTTAAAAACACCAGACAGGATTCAGTTTCGGGTTAAAGTGTCAGATTTAGGCATCTACATATAAACATTTGTATGTAAGTTATACATCTACGTTTCTGTCATGGGTGAGGAATAAACCAGGGGTCAAGTTTAAGTCCAAAAGGCCACGCAGGCTCTCAGGAACAGCTGAGAAGTTGAGGTAGCTAAAGTTATCACTGACTAGCTCGTCATCTCAGTCACCCTTTAGAGCCCATCGACTGTATCGACCAGGCATCCAAACAATTCATTCAGCCACAGAATTCTGGTACCACTTGAGACATCGTGGCGTGACCTGTCGTTTGTCCAGTTTCCATTCCAGAGGAGCACGAGCCCTCCAACATCCCTGCATCAAATGCGACGGCCGCCTTCAGATGTCTCAGCATATCAAGTGACATTTATTAGTGTCTTCCACAGCATTAATTATGTCGGCATTCTGCAACTCTCCTTTTACTTCATGAAGACTCAGGATCCAGCAGCTGTGACCAGGTATTACTCAGAAAATTTAATGTCATAATAAAACCTTAAAACGTCTTAGACAATACAGCGTAAAGACAATACGAATGTTAGGAGCTATAGTGAAGAGAATGCCGTAAGATCCTAGATATACATTAAGGTGATTTGACATATTTCATTTGTTAGATGTGGGCTGTGTGCTGAATTTTGGCTTTATTGCAGGAAAAGGATCCAGGTCTATGGATATTTGTCTGAAAGAGTAGATCTCTTTCATAATGAGAGTGTCTGAAGAGTTTTTTTCACACCAGAAGTCTGTTTCGTGTTTCCTCACGTGTTAAGAAATGATATGGAGAACGGGGATTTTAACACATAATCTTTTGATTTAGCATTGAATTTTGGTTTTCTAAAGAGGATAGTAACTGTTGGGCATTAAAATGTGTATAAATTAGGCATTCTTCTGCTAAATCTGTGTAATTAGACTGCAACGACCATGAACAGGGTTTCAGCAAAATGTACCACGAGAAAACTTTCTCAACATTTCTCATTTCTCTGGTCACCATGACAGAGAATATAAAACGGATGGCTTGTTGTGTCTGGCACATTATTTTCCATGGAGATTCTCTCCCCTTCAGAGAGAAATATAAGCTCATGTTACACCTTTCTTGCAACAGATTTGAGTTGGCTTTGCTACTATTTCTTATCTTGACAGTTAAACCACTGGAATAATAATGGCCAAGGAAAACCAAAGCGTAGTGACAGAATTCATCTTTCAGGGCCTTTCCTCCCAGCCAAGGACACAGACTTTTCTTTTCATAGCATTCCTGACTTTTTATCTGTTCGCAATTGTTGGGAACATCATGATCATTACAGTGATCAGAGCTGATTACCAGTTGCAGTCACCCATGTGCTTTTTCCTTGCCAACCTGTCCTTCTTAGACATCTGCTACATCTCCAGCAACATCCCGCAGATGCTGGTGAACCTCTCAGCCAAGAAAAGGACCATCTCCTTCTCTGGATGCGCTACTCAGATGTATTTCTATTTGGCTTTGGGCATGGCGGAGTGTGTTCTGCCCGCGGTCATGGCCTATGATCGATACATGGCGATATGTCACCCCTTGCTCTATGCCACGGTCACGAACAGGAAGGTTTGCATTCACATGGTCGTGGCTTCCTGGACCAGCAGTATGCTGAGCTCCATGGTCGTCAACAGCTTCACCTTGTGGCTGCCCTTCTGCGGGCCCCACATCTTGAACCATTACTTCTGCGAAGCGCCGGCGGTGCTGGCCTTGGCCTGCGCCCACACGGCCCTCGTGAAGCTGGTCATCTTCATCTTCAGCATCCTCATAGTCTTCATCCCTTTTCTTCTGATCATCGCCTCCTACACCCAGATCCTTTCCACCCTCTTGAAGATTCAATCTGCATGTGTGCAGTCCAAGGCCTTCTCCACCTGTGGGTCCCACCTGATGGTGGTAACCATATTTTACGGGACAGCCATCTGCACGTACATGAATCCTAAGTCACGGCCTCCACAGGACAAGGACAAAGGGGTTGCCATGTTTTGCACCGTTGTAGCCCCAATGCTGAACCCTGTCATCTACAGCCTCAGGAGCAAGGACATAAAGTGTGCCCTGAGAAGGGCAATGAACAGACCCCAATCCCTGTTTATTTAAAGGCTTTTCAGGGATTTGTAGTATTTTATTTAGTTCTACGAGTGGAAACAACCCTCAAATGTGATTATTTCTCTACCTGCTATTGCCCTAGAGTTCTTTTTACAAAGACTGAGGTGAAATCATAAATGTGCTAAATTCAACAGCACCTAAACAAGAAGACCTTGTATGCAAATAAATTTCCACATAATGTTTGGGATTTGGCCTAAAACTCAGAGGCTAAATAAAGACATTGCCACTTCAGCCTGCCTCACTCTGGCAATTCATTTAAAAGAGAAGTGGAAAATGTCAATAGCATCATGACCAAAAAAAAAAGTTAAAGAACTGTAAGAAAAATAAAGTGCTTTGTGTAAAGCTTAATAATGTGTTTTGCTTCTGAAGTGTTTCATAATTAACCTCAGAGCAGACAAACATATAAGTTATATTGCAAACATGAACTGCTACTGGGATTTCTCTTCAGACCTGATGATTTCTCAATGGCTGTTATGCGGGTTAGCAAACAAGACTGTTGTCTTCTCCAATAAAGGGTGCAGCTGTTTGCAGCTAATATTTTTCCCCTGGCACTGTGAGCATTTTATCGACCCTGTTTCCATATCCCGCTTTGCTTCCTCTTGACTGATTTCTGCCCCTCTTTAATTCCTGCTGCATTTCAGTCCGGCTCTGGGTCCTCATGGATCCTTCAATTTTATTTTGTCGTGTGGACAGCTGACAGTAGATTGATTTGTTTTCTGGTTCCAGTAGAGCATAATCAGACATGAATATCAGAAAGCAGTTTTCTTTCTGTAACTCAAAGATGGATCCTTAGGTTTTAAGTAACCCAGGCAAGATGAAGAGTATTTCAGACCTTCTGAACTTACCAACAATTAAATTAACCTTTTTAAAGGTGTGCTTTGTACTCACAGGTAGTTTTGTTCCCCACCCATTAACTTTCTCAGTCATGGATGACTTTGCATCCTCCTTTCTGTGGTGTGGGTTTATTTGTTATTCAATGACATTATAGCCAAAATCTGGATGCTGTGGGATTCCATTGTAACTCCAATTTTATATCTGAATTGCCCACTGACTACAGAAGGAAAACACCTCTCCACAGACTGACCCACCTTCCTTATGTAGACATATTTTGATGACTAAAATTAGATGGAATCATTCAAACCTAGAGAAACCCACTGAAAGTCCTTCCACAATGGACTTCAAAGTCTAAATAAACCAATGCTTGAAAAGAAAGCAAGAAAAAAATCCCTATGACATCTAAGACAGGTACAGCCAAAGCAGATGGAACATCTTGAAAGCCAAAATTTTTCCTTCCCCTTTTAACTTTGTGGTTCAAACTGTCCTGCTCAAAGAAATATCCTCCTACCAGGAGAACATTTGTTAGCCATGAATTATATCAGCGGAGCAAGCCCAGAACTGAGTTTGGACCTGGTGGGCTACACACTGGAGAAGTCTATATCTCCTGCAGAGTCCCTTGGGACCGCGCAAGAGAGCCCTTGGATAGACGAAGCCTTTAGCAGGTAAATACAGAGATATATGTAAAGATATTTAGTGCAGAACAAGACATAAAAGGGAAAGTGTAGTCAGAGCCAGACACTGGCCTTTCCCTAGACCAGCCCAGGCTCCCACCACACCTAAAGGACTATTTACTTTTTTAAAAAATATTCTTCCCGTGAGTGAAAGATAGGGAAGATAAGGCAAAGATAAAGTATCTGGTTAGTGAAGGTGAACAAAATGCATATGAGCTGTAGGAAGAACAGGGGATTTCTTAACCCTTAAGACTAAATAAGAGGCCTTGTGTAGTAGGGGGTGGGGGCAATAGCCATGGCGTGACCCACTGGAAGCCTCTGGAAGGCCTGAGCTCCAACATCAACTAAATAATTAAATGTTTCCATCACAAATTACACTTCTCCCCTTCCCAAAACAAGGAACTCCCCCAGTGAGGGCAGCTGCCCAGGAGTCATCAGCTTAACAAGCCCTTGTGGGCATCCTGAAGAAGCCTCTAATGATCTCGAAACCTTCTTAGAGAGCTCAGAGTAAACATCTCATTCTTCCTAACAAGCGCCTGGGGGAATAACTACACAGCCACTAAGGAGAAAGAAACTTTTCTCTTTGTTAAAGACAACGAGCATTTTAAAGTTTGTCACAACTGCTCCATGCCCTGAAGCTGGTGGTTATGGGTTGGTATAGACCTTTCCAGTCCTCCACTTGTACAGAAGTTATCCCTGGAATTTGAAGGAGAACATCTGGACATCACACCACCAGCAGCTGAGAGAGCAGCTGCCCCCGGCCAACAACTTCTGGTTGGCAGAAGTCCCTCAGCAGCTTGCAACAAGTGCTTGGGACATCACAAGGGGTCCATCAACAGCCACAGCCATGGCAGAGGATGAACCAGGTTGAGGGTTCATCCAGGGGGTCCACTCAGAAGCAAAAGGAGATGCTGACTGTGCTAGTGGGTCTCAGTTGCTTTCTGTTGCTTAAGGGGGTTAAAGCCCGTGAGGTGGTCTCCTCCGTAGACAGCTCCATCAGGAAAAGCACGGCTTGATCTGCAGCCATCCAAGGCTCATCCCGACACTCACCCTCCGTCTCTGTCCCTTGTACATATCATAGAATCACAGAATCATTTTGGTTGGATGAGATCATGAACATAGGAAAAAGCATTATGCCTGTGAAGGTGATCAAGCACTGAAAACCCTGAAAAGCTGTGGGGTCTCCATCCTTCAAGATGTTCAGAGCAGACACAGTCCTCAGCAGCCTCTCTAGTTGACCTGGTGTCACAGAGGCACCCCAAAAATCAATGTAGGCAGGCACTAAGCTCCAAAGAGATTTTATTCTAAACAAAACTGTTTAGCAGAAAACCAACTAGAAACAGAGTTTATCCAAAATTATTCAGCACTCTGTCAACATTATAAAACACAGGTTCAGATACCATTTAGGAGTTAATTACTACACAGCTGACTCGAACAGATCAGATCCCAAAACTCTGGGGTGATGATTCAAAATGCACATCTTCCCACTGTGTTACAAAGAGAAGACTCTCAAGGGTACCCAGATTGCTTACCAGGTCAGTGAGGCATCTCCGTCCCCGAGAAATGTTTATTAGATGGCCTGTCTAAGGAGGAGAGTCTGCAGACCTGCTGCTTCAAGGAAGATCAACTCATCAGGGGCCTCCAGCAGCAGCTCCATTTATACCCCAGTTGAATCTGAGCTGTGGTCATTTATAGTAGTGGTCCAGAAACTTCTATCAACCAAGGTGTTTCGTTGGCCAAGGGCCCTGTCTGTTGACCAAGAGACATGTGCATGACCATAGTGGTCCATCAGCTTACAAGTTTCTGGTGCTTTCAGGGGAGAGGGAGAAAGTGCATCTGCCACACCTGGCTTTGAGCAGGTGGTTGGACTAGGTCACCTCCAGAGGTCCCGTCAAACCTACACCATCCTGTGATTCAGTGTGCAGATCCAGATCATCACCATCTCTGCCCATAGACGTACCTTTTACCCTGTTTCGCACAGCAATTTGCATCATGATTATTGTGTGTGATGTAGAGTAACCAGGCAAGAAGTTTGTACCCAAGATGAGACCGATGTAGCTATATTAGTGGGCACAGTCTGAGAGCAAACTGATTAATTTTTCAACCCTAAACACATGAGGTGCCAAATAGTTTTGGAGGCAACAGAGACCTGAATGAATCTTTCTCCTTAGAAAGAAAGGAAAATAATATGAGATTGTCTTTCAGAAGTATATTTTTCTCCTGATACAACTGCTGAGGGCCTGCGTCACCTCCTTGTTTCCCAGGCTGTAAATCATGAGGTTCAGCATGGGGACTATAATTGCTCAGAAGATGGATGTGACCTTCTTGCTTCTCAGCGAGTTTGGTGAACTGGGTTGCATGTAATTAAAAGCAGCAGACACATTGATAATGACGATGGTTGTGGAGAAGGCTTTTCTCCTGCCGGCAGCGGAGCCCATCCTGCCCACAACCACCACGATGCAGGCGTAGGAGGTGAGGATGAGCAGGTTGGTGGCGATCAAGTCGAAACCCACCAACACAAACATTAAACCCTCATTGAGGCGCGTGTCGCTGGAGGCGACAACCCGTCGCAGTAGAAGTTGTTGACGACCAAGGGACCGCAGAAGGACAGCCAGAGCAGGGCGCTTGTGTGCACAGTGGCGTTTAGCAACCCTACAAGATAAGACACAACCACCATGCCCATGCAGATGCCAGGAGACATGACAACCTGGTAGTGCAGGGGCTTGGAGGTGGCCACGTACCGGTCATAGGCCATGGCAGCCAGCAGGTAAACCTCAGTTGTGGCAAAACCCATGTAGAAATAAAACTGCTTGAGGCAGCCAGCAAAAGAAATGGCTTTTTCTTTTCTTGGCAGGTCCAGCAGCATTTTGGGGCTGATGGTGGAGGAGTAGCAAATGTCTAAGAAGGACAAGCTACCAAGGAAAAAGTACATGGGGGTGCGAAGCTGGGGGCTGACCCTGATCAGGGCGATCGGGTTTCCCACTAACATGAGCACGTAAGTGCCCAAGAAGAGCACGAAGAGGACGGGCTGCAGTGGTGGGTGCCCCGTGAGTCCCGAGGAGGTGAACTGGGTCACCTGGGTGCAGTTCTCATCGGCCTTTTTTACATCACTGCAAAGGGACAAAGAGGGAAAAGGGTGAAATAACTCGATGCATGATACAATCCTTGTCTCCCGCTAACGTCTTTACTGAGAAAATCTCAATATTATTACCAGAAAACATGCTAAAATTGGAGTCGGCCACTCCACAGGGCAATTCTATCCCTCTGAAACAGCTCTCAGATATTTGAGGTGAATTAGCACTTGTATTTTGTTACTTTCTTGCTCTCACAAACAGTGTAGAGCTGCGCTTATGAAGCCTGGGTGTCTAAATTTATATTAAGATTCCTAAGAGGAGAAAGGTCAGCACATATAGCAAAGGAATTAAAGATCTAATCGCAGAATCAGAGAATCATTTTGGTAGGAAAAGACCCTCAAGATCGCCAAGTCCGCTGTAACTGTGCCTTTTGTCAGTACATATTCTGACTTTGAAATTGTCATTATTTTGAGAATGGTTATCAGTGTGAGATATTGACACCTGAATAGATATTTCCAACAATTATGATTTAAAACTGCCCCCCGCCTCTCATCGGAGCCCTCTACAGTCTTCAGCCAGACTCGAAACTCCAGATTCTTATGCCATTTATCTGGATACCAGTGACTCAGACTCACTTTCAAAGCTCAGTGATAATGGTCAGCAGTTTTGCCACCTTTCATTTTGAAGGTGGGACATGGACAAGAAAAAAAAATGACAAACTTAGGAAAAAATATTTTTAGTCACCTGACTTAAAAACAGTGCTAAACTAAGAATCCTTATTGTGATTATTATCTACCGTGATGCTCAAACGCCTCATGAATTCATGTGTAACAGTGTTACTCAATGTGCAACAGTGTTATTCAATGTGCATTGTCATTTTCCTCCTTTTGCACCTTTACTGCGTTCTGTTATCACTAGGTTCTTAATTAGATCCTTAATTTTCCTACCTTAGGTCAGAGCTTCTGCAGTTTTTCCATAGTTCTCCTCCAACCCAGCGAAACTACAGGCAGGTGGGATCATCGAGCAGGTGTTGATGGAAGATTCTGCCCGCACACAAAATTGTTTAATTGTTAACAGAGGCTCAGGAGGACAGTCAACACCTTACTGTATAGCATCACTTTGTAGCAGAAATTCACCCACCCTCCCTCATTTCAAAGGTCTCCTGTGTTATTTGTGGACCCACACTCAGCAATTATTATACTAAAGTCAAAATACAGGCTCTGTCCGCCTTTATGAAACCAGAATGGTGTCCCATCAATCCCATGCTGATGGGATAAATCTTCATAACCTCTCTAGGGCACCTGGAAAACAGAGTGAGATTTCCCCAAGGGCATCCTGCAGGGATTTCTCTCTGAGGTTTATGTCAAAACATCAGAAATAATACGTGCAGAGGGTAAGTAATTCTACTTACATGCTTAACTTTGCAAGAAAGAAAAAAAAGCGATATGTTTTGTAGAAGGATTTCAGTTAGAACAACTTTTTCTTCCTGCATTTCTGGAGAATAAACTACAGTGACTGTTTATTAATGGGTCAGTTTAGGCAAATCAGTGTTTACCTTTGCAGTAGCCAGTTAGATTAAACGTACTTTTGTTTGTACTGCATGTTTTGGTTAAAGTGCATGTATATATATTAAAGAAAAAGCAATTCGAAATACAGTAATCAAATTGCTATCATATTTTCACTTGCCTGTTTTCGCCATTGTTAAAGGGAAATATATTATGTGTGATCCAACAGCCCGAGAGAGGTGATGCTGAAGATGTATTTCCAGCAGATGCATACACACTGCGTGTATATATACATATATACATGGCTGGCCACACAGATCACAGACAGAGCTCCCACATGAACACAGCACTGATGGCCTCATCCTGCTCCTCTCTCTGGCAGAGCAGGATGGAAGTCCACTAGTGAAAAAAAAAAAAAAAAAATATATACACACACACACATGTAAAAATGGATCCTCCGGCAGCTGGGTTGAGACACACAGTCTGCCCAGTAGCTGTCCCTACATCCCAGTCTCCCCAGTTGCCAACATACAGGCTCCTGGGGCTGCAGCCCTGCTCCAGTTGCTGGTACAGACTGGCCAGGACTTTCCACGTCCCAAGAGCTGACCCACCCGATCTGGAGAGCTGCTCCCGATGGTTTGTGGTGATGGGTTTCACAACTGGACACTGGAGCTGCTGGCTCAGCTCTGGGATGGGCTGGGGCAGGGTGGTGGCTCCTCACAAGTCCTTGGTTTGGGATCCCACCTGCTGCTGTGCTTCCCTGTGCTCCTCTGGTTTGTGATGGGCTTGCTTGATGTTCTCTGCCCACAGCTGCAATCATTTGTATGAGGATCAAGCTCTGTCCTGCTCCCCACAATTTATCCAGTAACTCAACTGTGAAGAGCTGGTTCCTGCCCCATAGGAACCTGCAGTCCCCTCTGTGCATGGGGTAGTGCAGCTTTTGGGGTGAGGCTGAGCCCCTGCCACGGCAGGGCTGAGGAGCTCCAGGAGGAGCAGCCAACTTGCTCAGGACTATCCTCATGGTCTTGTCCTCCTGCCAGGACACCACAGCTGCCCAAGTGTCCCTGGGCCCCCTTCCCTGCCCCATCCCCAAGCCAACCTGCCCCGCTGCAGGGTGGGACCCTTCACACAGCCCTCCAGAGCAAATCAACATGTTTATTTAGAAAAACTGAGCATTTATGAGAAACAGGAGCTGCAGGGGGCCTGGCCCGTGTCATACGTGGCCGCGGTGCTCAGCGGCAGAGTCCCCCAGAGATGGCTACAGCATCCTGCGCCACTGGTGAAACTTGTCCTTCACCCGGTGGATGGTGTTGCCAAACCGCTGCTCTGCAGGGTCCTGGTTGTCCTGGGCGTCCTGGTCTGGGTGCAGGTATCTTGAGTCCACGTGCCTGGTGGCAGAAGCACTGTGGTGCTGCTTCCAGTATGGCTTGTACGCACTGGAGGTCCCCTCTGAGCCGGTGGACCCCTCTGTGCTTCTGCGCCCCCACCTGCCCTTCTCCCAGGGCATGGGGCTGGAGAAGTGGACAGGCACCGGGTGGTAGGGTGGTGACATGGGCTCCCCTGGGTGGGAGGGTGGTGTCCTGGGGTCCTCCGGGTGGGAGGGTGGTGTTCTGGGTTCCACATGGTAGGAAGGTGGTGTCCTGGGTTCCACCTCGTAGGAAGGTGGTGTCCTGGGGTCCCCCGGGTAGGAGGCTGGTGTCCTGGGTTCCACCTCATAGGAGGGTGGTGTTCTGGGTTCTCCTGGGTGGGAGAGTGGTGTTCTGGGTTCCACATGGCAGGAAGGTGGTGTCCTGGGGTCCTCCAAGTGGGAGGGTGGTGTCCTGTGGTCCACCTTGTAGGAGGGTGGTATTCTGAGTTCCGCCCTGTAGGATGGTGGTGTCCTGGGGTCCTCCAAGTGGGAGGGTGGTGTCATGGGCTCCACTGGGTAGGAGGGTGGTGTCCTGGGTTCCACCTCGTAGGAGGGTGGTGTCCTGGGGTCCTCCAGGTGGGAGGGTGGTGTCATGGGGTCCACCGGGTGGGAGGGTGGTGTCATGGGGTCCACTGGGTGGGAGGGTGGTGTCCTGGGTTCCACATGGTAGGAGGGTGGTGTCATCAAGGGCAGTGGCCAGGCGCTGGGTGTCCCAGGCAGTGAGTCCTGCTCTCGCTGGATGAGGTTCCTTAGTTTCATCCAGAGGAAGGAGCCGCTGCGTGGCCGCAGGGGCTTAGCCTCAGCCCAGCCCCGTTTGGGCAGGGACCGATCCACCATTGCCATGGATTGCTCCACTGGTGCCGGGAACCATTGCATCTGTATCTCGATGCATTTTTTTGCCAGGTGCATCGAGAGCTTTCTGAGCGTCTCCTGGCTCAGCCCCAGCCTTGAGGTGACACCAGGCGCTGCAGCACGGGGCTGCCTCCAGTCCTCAGGGTTGGCCTCATACCTGTCCTGGGTGGTGAAGTTGCTCTGACGGCCAATATCATTCTTTGGTGGGATGGAAGCTGGTTCTGCCGCCCTGTTGTCCTGGCTGGGAAGGGCTGGGGTGGCCTCAGCTGACCCAGAAGGCCACAGGCACTCCTCGTCCCACGGCGATGCGGCCCCGGACAGGCGAAGGAGTCTCTCGCGCAAATCATTGGCCAGTCCTTGTGGGTTGGTGGCCAGCTCCTCCTTATCGCCATACCAGCTGCGAGGGTCCTGTCCCTGCCCAGGGTGCCCTGCTGACCGCGGCCTCCCCACGCTGTGCTCCTGGGGAGCGAGCGGCCGTGGGGGACACGGCGCCGGCAAAGCCGAGGGCTCCTCGGTGTGGTAGTGGTCTTCCCACCACCTCCAGACTTCTGTCTCTTTGATGTTTCCAGCAACCGTGATCGTCTGCGGTGGGGGGAAGCCCCCATGCCGCGGCAAGGGCTGTCTCTGCCCCGGCGGGACGCGTTGGCTCCGCTCCCGCGCCGCTCGCTGATGGGACCGCTGCACCGCCGTGGGCAGGTCCCCCAGCCGTATCTGCAGCCCCTTCCTGGCCACGTGCGTCCTCAGGGCTGAACAGGCTCTGCCGAAACGCACGGGTCCGAAGGAGCGGCCGGAACTCATCTCCAGGGCGGCTCTTCCATCCCGACTTGGGCTCTCCGGGTGGTCGGAGGGGCGGCAGCAATGGCAGGGCAGGCAGCCCTGCTCCACCAGCTCCTCCAGGTCCTGCCATGCCTCCTGCCAGGGGTTGGTATCCGGCATGGCTGAAGCCCCGGGTCCACCCCACACCGACAGCAGCAGCTGCTGCAGCTCCTGGGCAGCCTTGACGCAGTGGGCGCAGCCGGGGGTGCAGCGCCAGGGCCCGTACACGGGTCCCATGGGGCCACCTGCAAACCAGAGAAGGGGGCTCTGAGCCATGGAGGGCTGGGGGCACTGGGACCACCCAGGGACCCTCCACCCGGGCTGCTCCTTCCTGCCCTGGGACACACCGGGGGGGACCCACAGGGGACTTACGCGGCTCTGCTGCCACCACTTGCTGCCTCCATCTCTGGCGTTCCCAGCTCCGGCAGTGACACTGCGGGCACAGGAGTGTTGGCACAGTCACCTCCCTGGGGCCAGACCCCACCAGTCATGTCCCCGAGAGGTTCCCCCATCCCCGTACCTGTTGGCAATGGCTACTGGTGAGCAGGATGGTGACAGCAGCCAGGAACAGGATGGCCCCAACAGCCAGGTGCAGGGTGCTGGGCTCAAGCAGAGAGTCATCGCTGTTCATGGTGCAGCGTTTGTCACGGCCACACAGGAGGCGCGGGGTGCCGGCACGTGTCTTGCAAGGGTGCTGCTGCGAGGTCACAGCCCTGTGGGCAGGGACACCTCCGTGATGTCACCGCCCCGTGTCACACCAGCGCTCGGCCCTGCTGCAGGGACCACCCAGCGGTGCGGGGGCTCGGGAGCGGGTTGGGAATCCCAGTCCCGGAATAACAGGTGGGCTGAGACTGGCGAGGACTGACCTGGTCCAGCCCTCCCTGCTCAGGCCACCTGCAGCCCAAACCACAGCCCGGTGGATTTTGACAGCGGGAGCTGCCCAGACCCCCAGCCCCACACCTCCTCCTTCCCTGCATCACTCTGGGAAGCCACATGGCAAGAGTGGCCCCTCATGACAATAAAGTGCCCCAGCCCTGGGAGAGTCCCATCCCTCCCAGATGACCAGCTGTCCCTGCTGTGTCCCTCCTGTCCCATGAGCCCCGCTGGGAGCAGGAACAAGGAGGGGATGTCTGTGGGGCTGGCGTGTTCCTCCCGCTGTCCCAGGGGTGAGGATTGTCCCGCTCCCCAATGCTCACCCTCTGCATGGTGACAGGACAGTCCTTGGGTCACTCCAGCTGCATCCCCTGTGTTGCAGGCAAGAACAGGCAGGTCACTGGGATGGTTCCTGCTCCCCATTGCCATATAACATCTGCAGTCATTCCTGGGGCCCTGCAGAGCAGCTGGTGACCCCAGGAGCAGAACGGGGCTCCAGCCCATACCACATTTTCTGTGCGCATTTTTTTTTTTATGTGAGGACTGTCACCTTGTCCACATTGATGCACATCTTGTGATTTGGCTTTGGAATAAATAGCCCTTTTTAAAAAAATGTATTCCACTGTCATAGTTCAAGAATCACAGGAAACCCTGTGTAAACCCCTACTGTTCTCCTCTGCTCCTATATAGCCCCTGTTCGGCAGTAGAGGACAGTAGAGGATACCTTGGGTCACCTTGCATGCCATTAAAACTTGTGTTTGAAAAAACCCTGAACTTTCTGGGAAGCTCTGTAGCATTACAGCTACATGGGTGGCCTTACCAGCTTCTTAATGCTCGACTTTGAAATTTAAGTGGTCTTCAATGGACTTGCATGCATTTTCTTAAGTTGGTGAAATAGACTTAAAAAATCCAGAATGTATTACACCGGAGAAAAGCTCTTTGTTTGTTACAGTTTACTTTTGAACCCAACAGCTGAGGTTGGACGAAGTTTAAATTATTTCCACAGTTTTAATGGGAAGAATGTGCATTTGTTACCACTAAAATGAATTCCTGCAGGAAAGTCATCAGCTTATCCTTCACACCAGGACAGCAACCACAAAAAATGCCACTAAAACAGACATTCTTGACATTTGCTTTTTAGTAAGGAGCAGTGTGCAAACAAAGTCACATAAATGTTTTAACACGAGGAACAACAGCTTGAATGACACGTCCCAGCACTTTAACACAGCCCGAGGTCCATCTCAAGCTATAAGGGTTTATCATCCCAGCACAGAGCCTCGGAGCCAAAGTATACACAGATTTATAGCCATGATGCACATGGGAGACTGCACAGCACTCCCCCTCTCCACATACCCATTTCTACCTTTGTGTCAGCCACTTCTACACTTCTTGCTTGGAATGAAGCACTGTCCCTAGTTATGGGCTCACACAGCCCATGACTGCAAAGCTTCCCTTCTCCCCCCGCTGGCCATCATCTTAGACAGCTATTTAATGTATGAACACCAGCACAGCTGACATCTCTAGTTTATGGGAGTTGATTTGCACCCCGGCAGACTGATTTTGAGATACGTGGCGCAAACCGTGGTGGCACTGCAGGTGTTGCAGCTGGATTCTTGGCACACTGGTTGAAAACACACCCGGACTGATGACCTCAAGTGATGGCAAAGGAGCTTTTCTTCCAGTCAGTGTCCCACAAAGGATGTGGGATTTTCCACAGAAGCAACGTGGTCAATAAGAGGCAGCGGCCCTACAAACTGCTTTAAAACAGAAGAATGTATATCTAAGTGTGCTGACAGTACTGACTCCCAGAATTTGCGCATCCAACACCTGCGTCTAAGGCTGAGGGTCTCATCCAAGCTTCCTTCGTGCTCAGTGGAGAAAAACATTACCAGCTGAAGTCATCTCCTGCTGTTATAATGACCTAAAGCCATGCCATCCAGTTGGCCTTCCTTTTTAACAGCAAAGGGAGCCCAGCGAAGGAGCTTTGATTCCAGCATCTGCCTTTTAGATGGCTGAAGTTAGAGAAGATCCATCAAACCACGGTGCCTGTCCAATTCCTAGGGCTCCAGAGACTGAGAGAGACGATCTTGTCTTGTTAAAGCAGCTCTCACCTGGCTGGTCACTCTTCTCAGGGCACATTTAACTTCTTTGTTCCTCAGGCTGTAGATGATGGGGTTTAGCAGGGGGGTGAGGATTCCATAGAGCATGGAAACTACCCTGTCCCGATGAGGGGAGTAGGTGGAGGAAGGCCGTACGTACGTACAAATGGTGGTCCCGTAGAAAAGGCACACGACTGTCAGGTGAGACCCACAAGTGGAGAAAGCTTTGTGCCTGCTCTCAGAAGAATTCACGCCCAGGATCGCCCAGAGGATGTAGATGTACGAGACCAGAGTGATTGCAAAGGCGCTGCTCCCAAGGACCCCAGCCACCGCGAGAATTACCAACTCTCTGCTATAAGTGGGTGAGCAGGAGACGGCCAGCACGGGGGGAATATCGCAGTAATATTGGTCAACTTCATTAGAATCACAAAAAACCAGCGTGAAAACCAAAGATGTGTGCAACAGAGAGTTAAAAACCCCTACTACCCAGGTGCCAATGGCGAGGCGAGCGCAGACTTTCATGCTGACGATATTCACGTACTGCAGCGGATGGCATATTGCAACGTAGCGGTCGTACGCCATCACGGCCAAGAGAAAAATCTCTGTGCCCACAACGTCAATGAGGAAGAACAGCTGGACCACACAGCCAGTGAAGGAAATCACCTTGTTCTCAAGCAACAAGGCCTCCAGCATCTTGGGCACGGTGATAGTGGGACAGAAAATATCCAGCAAGGACAAGTTGCCAAGGAAGAAGTACATGGGGTTGTGCAAACGAGCGTCTGTGCTAATGGCAACAAGGATTGTGATGTTGCCTGCTATGGTGGCTAAATAAATGATTAAAAACAACACAGAGAGAAGCAAACGGATTTCCAGAGCATCAGAAAGACCTACAAGAACAAATTCAGATGCTGTTGATAGGTTGACCCTCTGCATCTTGTATTTCACTGTGGAAATGATTGCAGAGGTGTACCTGGAAGAAAGAAGTTGTAACTTACTCAAAATTCTATCTCCCTTCTAAAGAGTGTGATTTTTTTTTAAAAAAAAAAATCTGGTTTGCAGTTCAAACACATTTGCAAGTTTACATTGCCACACTCAAAATCTAAATTTTACTCGCATATACCTAGTGTAAAAGGGGCCTAGATTACTAGCTGAAGACCTGATGTTTGTTAGTGAGTAATGCTATCACAGAAGAATTAAATCCCTGATAATCAACAGACAGGTAGTATACCCCAGATGCATTTTGGATTTTTCAGCTTTATCCAGTGGGATATAAAAAGAGATATAATCTAGTATCCATTTAAAGACCTCCCTCCTTTCTATACATTTTAGCCTATAGACTTCCATAACAGTATTAGAACTTTTAGGATCTAGCTGGACTTTCCCCCCTCTTCTCTTTTCCCAATACAAAGAAATCTAGGAACATTTGGCATTGGAGGATCTTTCCATTGCTATATTTAATGTAACCCAGTACTTATGGTCATGATTTACATAGCAGCCCTATAGAGAGATAAAGCCAAGTTCAGCACAAGCACCTCCTTGTTTGCAGATTAGAGCATGATTATGAGAGGCTGTAAATACTGTAGTTCTCATTTATAAGAGATATAGAGAATAAATTAAATAGGTGGCCATGATTATCCATCTGAGTCAGGCTCATATGTCATCTGATGTTCTCACAGAAACTTGCTCCCAGCTTGAAAGGGACCAAAGTCAGAGCTTAAATTACCATAAGAAATATTTTAGTCACCAGAAAAAAGCAGGCACATGGTGCTTTAAATCACAGCGTCACTTGTTCTTAAAATGGGAAACTTATTCAGGTGAAATACAACAGAAACTTAACACAGAAGTACTCACTGCTACAAATAATTAATTGCTGGTAATATATAGTTGTCTGTATCTCCAGGTAGCGTGTCTGTCCTTTTTCTTCTTTCAACATCTGATTAGAATATTTCAATATGACAGAAAAATGATTTCACTGTAGACTCAGAAGATCTACACATGCTAGAACATTTTTTTCACTGTAGACTCAGAAACATCGATCTATTCAAGAAGCGACGGGTCCAGACTTAGCAGCATGGGAATATCGAGAGACATCTGCAAGCACTGGAAAAATCCAGTTTGACAGCAAAGGCAAGCGCCTCTTCCCTTTAATGAGGTTTTATAAACATGCAGGGATGAATGTGGGGAGGAGCATCCCTGAAGCTTTTTTGGATGCTGCCTTTATTGCACATATGAGGTTTTCTCAGGGGCTGGAAACATGATAAACTGTTTCTTCACCCTGAATCCTTTGATTCCTACGACTTTTGTGTTGTAGGACATTTTTAGAGGGCTGTGGTTCGATACTCAAGTCTACTCCCAGGAAAAAGAAATAGATGTTGTCGTTCTCCCCAGGTCCTGCCCGCCCACCTCAGGTGCCATTCCAGGTTACTGCACTTTTACAGCTCACAAGACTCCAGTGTTCTGATTTCTTTAAACTATAGCCTTAAAATTACTTGATCACAAGTTGTTGTAGAACCAATATTTCTTGCTCTGGAGCCTGAAATCTATTCCTTACACAAACTGGGTCAAAATAAATTTGGCGAGCACGACTCTTCCACATTGATTTTATGGGCGATCTCTAATTCTTGTACAAGAGCAACCTTTTAATTTTTATAGCCCCTGCAGGAATGACAGGAGATAAAGCACTTGTGAAATCCGTGCACTGCTCAAAGCAGATGTGTACCCCGGCATAAGAAGGAACATAAATTACCAGCGCTGCTTTGATTTGCGCTAACGAAAACTCCCCTCTGGTTCCAGAAAGCATCCATGCATTATGCATTTATTTATGGGAGCACCACTTTCCATCGGATGTACAAGACTAGGAACCGACCTGTTTTTATTCCAGTATTACCTGCCCATAACTTCTACACCCTTAACCTGAATGATGCTGTTTGTTGGTCATTCTTAAAGCCTGTTTGCTGTGTTTGCAGTGGGTGGCTCTTACGAAATTAATACTTCTGCATGTATGTTAGAAGATAAATTGGCGTTCTCCAAGGATTACAAAGCACAATCCTATCCTGCCATGGCTGGAATAAATGCAGGTGGTCCGGATCTTTCGCTGTGTATTGCAGTTAGCCCTGGGACCATCGCACCATACTTCCCATCAAGTTTTGTGAAGAATGGAGTTAATAATTTTGTAATAAACCCAGATGCCAGAAACAGATACAATAAATAGATCAATCTCATCTATAGCTGTCAGAATAACTAGGACCATGCCCTTCCATCTTCTTAACCTGGCTTCAAGTCGCTTCCACTGGCTGACAGTTACCATCCTTTCCCTGAACAGTCGCAAGAGGGCAATAGATGCAAAATCTCCATGGTCATTGCTGTACCAATAGTCAAGAGACGATGTGCTAATACTGGCCACAAAAACAGCCCTCCTGCTATTTGCTTTCGGTATTTTTAATCTGTGCATTTGCAGGGATATTCTTAGTTGGGTTATTAGAGGCAGAAACACAGGACAGTATTCAAGAGATGCTTTTAGCCTAATCTAATCAGGCTTCCCATTTAATGAGGTTATTTGTGATGTTGTTAGCCCCACACTACAAGGGTTTAATCCCCAGGATTATGATGCCTGTGAACTATACATGCCGCTAGCATGTGTCAGATGCAAATATAATCTTTAAGCTCCCAAGAAAATCATCAACAGTTACCAAAAGCTTCCCCAGCTGTCCCTGTCATACTGTTATTTTAATCAGTTTTATTTACCATATGCTTGCCAAGGTCTAGTGAGTTTTACACAGGTAAATGCTTCATAAGAATAGCCATACTAACCTGTGCATACGCTAGATACTGAAATATTCAGTTCATGTGCAGTAATTGCAGCAGCTCTGAGACATTTTAATGTAAGGAAAAAAAAAAAAATCAGGCCTTAGCCCAAATGCCTGCAGCTGTGACATATTGCTTGTAGAAATGGTATTTTGTCTCAAGGTTATATACATATATATATAAAAAAATTTTTCCAGGTATTATTATTCCTCACCTTGTAACACCTCAAGGCAGTCTGAAGATACTTGGTGTAAATGCCCCAAATGTTGCTACCCCACAGCCCTAAGATGCTGGTATTTGTAGTACAGTGGAACTCATTATGAATCTTATTCACTCAGATACCTCGGTCGTCCAAAGTCAGTTGATACAACTCGATTTGCTCATTTTGCATTTGGCCTCTGCAAGGAATCCCTTGCTGAGAATGCACAGTTTGAAGTTATTGTTCTTACATCATATTTTGTATCAAAATAGTCGTGGTAAAAAAAAAAAAATATCCACCACAAAACAACTAACAAACCCCAAAATAAACTCAAAATTACAAAAAAAAAAAAAATCTCAGCAATCTATTTGCAGAATACTGACATGTACCAGCTGATGACATGCTGGATTAGAGTTATCCCAGTCCCTGACAGTTTACACCCAAAGTACCATGTCAGGACCATCCCCAGCGTAACACAACCAAAGCGATTTGATTTTGACCAATTGTGGGATTACTGAGCTTTGTCAAGTCTCAACTCTCCTGCCAGGAACACTAATTGTGAGCCCAAACCAACCGCAGAGTTGGGTGCTGAAAATGGTCCTTTTTCTCTTGTGAACATTTGTGCTTCAGACACAGGGATAAGCCCATAGAAAATTAAATTCGGAATTTTATTCAAAACGTTGTCCCTTGTTTGCCAGGCTCTGCGGAGCAGGAGCCCTGGGACAGCTCAGGATTATCCTTCTCTTTGCCAAGAACCATTTCTGAGTTTATTTTTTTGCTGGGAAGACCAGATTCGTGAGTCCGCAGTGTGCCACCCCACAAAACAGATGTGAAACCAGCCCAATCCCAGCAGTTTTAAAGCTGTGCGTCCCAATATTGCAATGCAGGTAGCTCTGCTTGACCCCTGGTCTTTAAATAAGAATTATTAGACCAGGATCTCTTAGTTTTCTTGGGATTTAACAAAAGCATTGCAGACATCCTGCCAGTTTTCAGAGAACTTTTTTTTTTTCCCCTTTGATGCAGAGTTTCACCATCTTCTAGACCATGGCAATAATCAATCTTGAGCGCGAACTCAGAGAGCTGCTAATTTCCAGGAGAGGAAGAACTTGAGATTTTAATGATGCACAGTGGAGCCAATTTACACGCACTTGTAAACTCACCTGCCAAGTTGCGCCGTTGCAACTTGTCAGGCACCAACTTTTTAACAGCATCTACTGAGGCCTTATTAAAATCGCCCCAGGCTGTTTTCTGGAGAGACAAATCAATTATATTAAATTGCTTGTCTTGAGACACAGGCTCCCAAAAACTGTATGGAATTTGCGCTCAGCTTCCTTGTCAAAAAAAAAAAATCAAGGGGATTATTTCAAATCAATACCTGCAGTGATCTGCAGAGTGTTTTTTGATAGAAAAGCAAAGGAAATAGGCACTTCCACTAGAGGACATGTGGAACTTAAAGAAAGAAATTACAAATTTGTGATCACAGAACGAAGAAACAGCTGAAATTTAACACTGGTTTTGAAGGAGACTTTATCAGACAAAAATTGTTAGTTATCTACTAATAGTTACCAGCCTGGTGTGCCCATTTTGCATTGTCTTTCCCCTTCTGCCTCCCTTCTTAATGGGACACACCATAATGCTGAGAGAAAAATAAATGGCAATTGAGAAATCCTGTGCTGGACAAAACCATCCGTCACTGACACAGACTATGAAACGGATTGCCCCATACGAGGAAAGCTTTCACAGTAAAGTAGTTCAAGTGGGACAGCATGTGTCCTGGTAAATGGGACATGGTTTAGTGCTAGAGTTAGGTTATGGTTGGACTCGATGGTCTTAAGGGTCTCTTCCAACCAAAGTGATTCTACGATAAATGCAGTGGGTGGTTACTGAAGGGATGGGGGGAAGGAAGAGCCCCATCACAAAGCTGGTAATCGTGTCCCTTTTTCTCCTGCCTCCTTGGTAGCGAGCAGTGAGTTCCAGCTCTTCAGGGCTGTCTCTTAACACAAATCACAGATTTTCTAAACCGTTGAGGTTGGCAGGGACCTCCTGAGATCATCCAGTCCAACACCTCTGCTCAGGTAGGACCAACTAGAGCAGGCTGTCCGGCCAGATTCTGGATACCTTCAAGGGTGGAGACTCCACAGCCTCCCTGGGCAGCCTCTTCCAGTGGCTGACCACCCTCGGGTTGCTCCTGCACAACACTCTCAGGGTTGGCAGCCGAAGGTAACTGCTGCGAAGCTGGTCAGACAACCCCTCCAGCTCCACCAGTGCGGCTCAGACCTCAAACCCTGCCCCACAAACACCTCAAGGCTCCCAAATCCTCATTTCCACTCCCGTTTTCCCTACGGTATCAACAACCAAGGTCATCTCCGTCGCATCTCCCCATGTGTCCCAACCCACAGACCCAAACGAAGGCTGCTAATTAGATACTTGGAAATGCAGGGTTCAGGTCCCCTGTTCAAAAAAGACCTTTGGCAGCTCAGAATATACTCACACAACAACAGACCACGCGGAGACGCCACTTGCCCCCACCAGCAAACATCAGCTCTGGCCTCATTATATTGCAATACATTTCAGACTGCAAAAAAAAACCAACTTCAGGGACAAGGATAATCTGAGTGTTGCTGCAAGGCTGGAGGTGATGGAATCTGCAGGTCTGGGTTTGACTGTGTGGGGGGATCCTGGCTCGGGATGGAGAACAGGGAGAGGAGGGGAAAGAGGGAGTAAAGGAGACGTGACAACATCTGGGGAGGAAAAGGCACAAGTTTAATCAAAACAAGGACCCAAAAACGAGTCTGCCCTCATCCCCGTGCAGATAGAGACACATCTTCCCCATAAGCTGTTCTTGGGAGATAATTACATTCCCAATTATTTCCAGGTGATAAATCTTGCGTGCTTGAAGATCACCATGACAAACATAAATGCAGAATTATTTATAGATCAACCACTTAAATGTCGCATTTCCCCTTTCACATTTGCCATGGTTCTTCCTCTTTACAAAAAAAACCATTCCTGGATTTACTACTTCTACTGTAGCATCCAGTGGCAAGTTCAGCACAAAGCGATGCTGCCAGTAAGAAATTCTTTAGAGCGGACACGGCAAGTCTCTATGTCTTTAGGGAGGTGAACACACGCTTTGCAGGCCAGTTTCACTGTGAGGATACAGGTCGCAGTGGCTGACTAGCAGGAGAGCTTAAAACTAATTAAATATCCCATAAATATCTAAACCTGCATTTGTGAATAGGTTAATGAATAACAGTAGCAGCAAAAATAGCTGGGGACACCGCTCCTGCCTCTCTGAGCAGGAGGACTCAGTCTCCCATCCCAGTCTCCTCCGATCCTGCTGCCCAATCTGTGAAGTTTCTTCGCATTCACCTAAAAAAAAAAAAAAAAACCCACGCAATTAAAAAATCTGCTGATCCTGAAGCAACTGTTTTAACACAGCTGCTAAAACTCCCAGGCTTCTTGAAAGACCGAATGGCAATAGGAGCAAACTGTTTGTTCTGGTGGTAGTTTTTTGGTGTGGGTTTTTTTTTGGTTTTTTTTTAAGTTATATAGACACATAGCTAAGGGATCCATTTTCCCATTTGCAGAGAAAAGAGGCACTACCAGTTGGCATTAGCTACGTGCAAGCAGCGGCATTTTTAGGGTACAGAAGCTTCCCCAAACTTTGAGATATTTGGCCAAGGACCATCACGGTGCCATTGCTGACCCACACCCCGGATCCCAAAGCTCTAACCTTCTCCTGGAGACAGCTCTTGGTTACTTCAGACATGAACTTACTCCATCAGCTCCGACCTCTTGATGTCCCTGATTTATACCTGCTGAACAAATGGGGCAAAGCAAATTAACATCAGCTGAATAACTGGGCCACTGGCTCTGATCAGACTTGCGTTGATTTACGACAGCTGAAGACTTTTCCACCTGTTGCCCAGAAATGTGCTTAAACTGTTGTGGGTTTTTTTAATTTGGTTTATAGGCCTCAGTGGCGCAAAAGTGATTTTTTTACCACAAATATTTTTACCCGGTATCTTCAGTGGAGATGTTAACACTCTACAACACAAGCAATTCTGGAAAATTTAGTGCAATAGAGTACTATTTAGCCCAGGGATTTCATTAGAGGTGGCGGTGATTCACCAGAGCTGGGAAATGTCAGTGGAACCCAGTGTTTTTACCCCAAAACTGGGTGACCAGCCTCTGTGTGTTCTGGGGTGATTTTCTTTAACCTACGCCTTGGATATATGATCTTCGCTCACTCATTTCAGCTGGAGATCTGGGTGTTTGTCCTCAGTCTAGACACCCTCATAAAGAATAAAATTTGCTGAAGGAGTACAGAAACTTAATTATTGCAAGGTAGAAAATTCAGTTATTAAAAACACTTTGCAGAACAAAATCCTCTTGTCTTTTCTTTAGTCCTCTTCCCCAAACACCATCGCCATTTGCCCAGATAGAACGCTGGATCGTGTCTCTTCTTTATATGTTGTCGCTTGTATGATTTTAATAATCCATTTGTGTGAGACAATTATTACTATGTTCTGAAAGGTTAAAAAAATCGCATCCTCATGTGTCTAAGGAAAATCCTACAGCCAAAATCTCCACCACTTTAGCTGGAAACCTCAGTATCAGTGTGTGCATTTAGAGACACTTCACGTATGTGCCTCTGCCATCTGGTGACAAAGCACAGTAACAGCATCTCAGACAGGGAGAAAATTCCTGTTCTGGATTTATTTCTTTGAAAATTACGATCCCACAAAACTGAAACTGTTTAGAAAGTTTCAATTTTTCAACATTTATTTTTAATACTACCAGTTATATATGTATCTCCATAATTTGGAGAGCTTATATAGTGTAGATACTTGAGTTTGTGTTGTCTATTGTGTACTGCTGCTAGTTGTGGATAATGTATTATCTTGTGTTATATTGAACACTATACCATTACATTATATATTAACATGGTGACAGCAACATATAAGACATACTCTGTTCAAATAGCTGAGCGTGATTCTAGTTATAAGCTTTAGCAAGAGGCTGCCCCAAGTTATTCCAAATACAGATAAGCACATTGATTTATCTCATTGATTTATCAGATTTGAATGTAAACATGACCCCATTACTCTCCCGTGTATTCTGAAATGCTGATTGTGCCAGGTAAAACCATGCTGCCCTGTTGGGCTACAGTAAGAAAGGTCGTTGACATATAATATATAATATATTATATATAATATATTATATATTATATATATGATATATACTAAGGTCAAAAAAACCCCGACACGAACCAACTAATTCTTGCTTTTGCAGAGGGAATTCAGCAGTTACGCTGGTTTAGTATGAAATTTGTGTCCTTCTGGTTTTAGAAATCAGTGGCAAAAGCCCCGTTTCCCATTTCCAGCTTGTTCTTTATGACAGGAGGCCAATGGTTCCGTCACAGCCCCCGTTCGATTCGGCCAGAACAGCAGATTTCGACACAGGCGGAGTTGGTCCTTTTCCGAATTGGGAAATAACGTCAGTGTGCGTTTCAGCGGTTCTTGTGTGACCCAAGCAGAAGCTGCTGTGTAACTGCTTGTAATCATCTCTGGTAAGGGCTGGGTTTCCCTGCAGACCTCTGGAATAAGACTATTTTGGGATTCCTAGACTGTAATATGCTGGGTCCACATTGTCCTGAAATGATGCCCTGCTAAACGTAAGCCCGGTTTTAAATATAAGCTGAGTTTGTATTTTCAGATAAATCAGAAAATGCCTACAAGAAGCAGTCTATAACCCAAGAACCAGCCTGAAAACCAAAGCCAGTCACTGTGGACAGTACAGTATTTTTTTCCACACACCTAATGGTTTCAGAGCTGAAGTAGAGAAAGTTATTTTCTTTCACTAACAATGTGGAAAGAGGGGTCGCTTGGGCTCCAGAATTCTTTTACAACCAGATTTTTGTGGTAACAATAGATAATATCTTAAGAAGGGATCTGAAATGTTTTTGAACAGGTTGTAATCACTCGTCATGGCAAAGAAATGGCTGCGGTGATGGGAAGAGTCCATTTATTTTTATGGAAACAGAGGAACATCACAGAAACAAACATAGAAAAGTGAAGATAAGACAATAAGGAGAAAAAAAAGACATTGACAAAGACCATAGTTAGAATCATAGAATCATTTTGGTTGGAAAAGACCTTTAAGATCATCAAGTCCAACCGTTCCTCCAGCCCTGGCACTGCCCCGTGTCCCTGAGAACCTCACGTCCGTCTGTCCAGCCCTCCAGGGATGGTGACTCCAGCACTGCCCTGGGCAGCCTGTTCCAAGTTCCAAGCAGTTGTTCCGACGAAAGCTATGGCTCTGAAGAAACCCAGGTTAGGTAAATTCCTTAAATGGAACTAAACATCCTTTGGATTACAAATCTTGTCCTACGTGTTGGATTCCAACCCTGTTCCCACAGCCTGATCTGCCATCAGTCTGTAGGAAAGTAACTGTGTGTTTGCTGCAAACCCATCTGGTCTCAGAAGATTCTGCAGCGCTTCCACAGTTTCCACATGGACACCTTCACCTCGTTATTCCTCAGGGTATAGATGAGGGGGTTCAACATCGGGGACAGGACAGTGTAGATCACACAGATGTGCTTGTCGGAGGGGAAGGTAGAAAAGGGCCGGAGGTAGATGAAGATGCAGGGTACGAAGAAGATGGTGACGACCATCACGTGCGAGGCACAGGTGGAGAGCGCCTTCCAGTGCTCCTCGGTGAAGCGAACCCTGACTGTGACCAGGATGAACGTGTAAGACGTGACCAGCACCAGGAAGCAAACCAGGGACATCAAGCCGCTGTTGGAAGCCATGAGCCACTCGGTGACATAGATATCTGTGCAGGCAAGCCGAATGACGGGAGGCACGTCGCAGAAGAAGTTATTGATGGTGTTAGGGCCACAGAAAGGGAGCTGGATTGTGAGCAGCATCTGGATGATGGAGTGGAGGAAGCCTCCTGCCCAGCAGACAGACACCAGCCCCCGGCAGACCCGCCAGCTCATGATGGTTGTGTAGTGCAGGGGCTTGCAGATGGCCGTGTAGCGGTCGTAGGCCATCACAGTCAGGAGGAACATCTCTGATGCCCCAGCAAAGTGCAGAAAAAACAGCTGGGCTATACAGGCTTCAAAGGCAATGGCCTTCCTCTGGGAGAGCAGGTCCACCAGCATCCTGGGACAGGTGACAGAGATGCAGCAGATGTCTGTGAAGGACAAATTGCAGAGAAAAAAGTACATGGGCGAGGACAGCTTGGGGTTGGTCCTGACCGTCACAATGATGAGAAGGTTCCCCAGCAGAACCATGGCGTAGGCCAGGAAGAAGAGGACGAAGAAGAGGACTTGCAGCTCCCTTGTATCAGAAAGCCCCAGGAGGATGAATTCCGTCACCCGAGAGAAGTTTCCCAGTGCCATCACTTCAGACAGGGCTCCCACAGCACAGGTGTGGGGGGGAAGTCACGGGCTGACCAGGACGAGAAGGGGATGTGCTGCAGCTCCAGGGTCCGTGGACGACGAGAGCAGGATGCATTTACTGCTGTTCCGCCTGCTACAGAAAGCACCGTGTCACATCATAAACAACGGTGAGCAGTGTTTGCAAAAAGCACTGTCCACCCCTCTTTTCTTGCCTTCCCACCCCCTTCTCAGGCTTCTGGTCCCTCCACACTGACCCTCACCCCCAAACTCACTCTCACCACTATTTTTCTGCATTGTAGTTGGTGTGAAAAAACATGTGCTCCCATTATGTCTGGGAGAAATCGCATCCTACTCCCACAGGACAAGAGCCACAAATGCTGGAAAGACATGACACTGTCCTTGTTTACCTGCTGGGAGTTTAAAGTGCCACGATGGAAGAAACTCCTGGCCATGCTTAAGCATCATGTCTATGATACATGGCTCAACCGAGGGCTGTTCCATGTTCTGTCATAATTGCATCCCTCTAAATTGATGAGGTAGCTTGTCCGCTTTGACACTAGACGTACATGCTCAGAAACAAGGTCCTGGAGGTTTTTTGCTGGTATTGCTCTCCACTGAGCTGGCAACTGGTAGCGTGAGCGCTCTCTTAGGCCTGCTGTCAGCAGAACATGCTCTCCTGGAGAAACTGTGTTTTCTAACATACCAGAAGCTGCAAAACTCCGCACAGTTTCTCTACCTCTTTGTAGCTCCAAGGAATTCTTTAAGTTCTTCAGTGGACAAATACACTCACTGTCTTGTGGAGGTTAAAATGTGACCAGCAGAGGAATGCTCAATGCTCACTTCTGTTCACAATCACGCCAGGAAATTCTTTAGCTACTAATTTCTGCCTAAGAGTTGGTAAGTCAGCAAGCAGGAGATTACTACCAAGAAAGCAGTGTCTGTTTTTCGTATATGCCTCTTGCCTTTTGCTAATACCTGAGCACTTTCCTCACGTCCTGCTCTATTCTCTGCCACTTTCTGGTAGTTCTCAAAGACTGTTTTTCTTTCCCATCGAACAGGTTTTCTTAATGCATAATTCAGAATATATGTCTGCAAATCGCAGCGGTAGTTTAGAAACGATCCCACTTTTTCCCCTCTGCCTCTCCCAAGGGCTCAGGGTTCTTCCAGCTGCAGAGGGGGTGGAATGTCTGTACTTGACCTTGTACTGGACACAGACCTGCAGAACAGGCGGCACAGTTTGCGCACAGCAGCTCTGGCTCCCTGTATACCCAAAAAAGAGGAATAAACACTTGCTTTGCCTCGTTTAGATCATTACACTACAGTGAGATGACTTACACCATAGAAAATAGTACATCTGTCCTTGAGAATAACTGGAGAGCCGATAACCTATGCTAAATGTCTATGATGCGGCCAACATTAACTGAAGCTGCCTTGAAGGATCCAAATGACCAAAATGTCACAGTACTATTTAAATTTTTCTGTATATTTTTCAACAGATTACCAAGCATTTCTCTCTGCCTTTCACATAAACGTACACAACCACACACTTGTGCTTTAATACGCCACGGCCGATACAAAGAACATAAGCAAAGGAGAGGAAAAAATGGTTACTACTGTACCCGGTTACTAAATGCTGACACAACATTAACTTTGAAGTCTGAACTCTGCAACACTTGTTGTCTGAAAACATTTTAAATCACTCACTCCAAATCTGTTTGAAGGTATTCACCCAACAGGTTGGGACATTGTTCCACTCTTCTTCCTCCTGCTTGCAATTGCCATACCCTTGCTCTTGGTTAAGTTTCTTGTTGCATAGAAATTTGCTTCAGGACTTTTCTTTTCCTGACAGGTTACAGGCACATTTTATGGTGATGGTATCGATGTCCCATTTTCCATCTATCATTTAAACAGAAAGAGCCAATAAGGCAACATCTCCAAGGCTTTCTGAACTGACCTCTGTGCTTCCCGCATCTTCCTTCTCCCTAAAGTCACCCCATCCCAGCACAACCTATAAATACTCCTACAACATACCGCGTATTAAAAGTAGGCAAAAGATAATTTTCCGCTCGTGGAGTTAGACCTGTGAGAACGGTGTCATTACCAAACTCCAAGCAGCCACCAAGGGCCTTATTAAACAGTTTTGGTGGTTGGATCCCAGCACATCAATTTGCTGTGACCTTCTGTGCATGGAGTCCCAAAGGCTGATGAAGAGAGGATGAGCCACCACACAATTCTAAACACTCAGAAGCCATTTGTATGAAAAAAACCCCAAGTTTTTAGTAATAAAATCATACGGGTAGGGTTGTACTACCAATCCCTGCATTGAGACAAGTGTTGGGCACCAGGAAATGCTGCTTGAGATCAGAGAAGCTGAAGATCTAGGACGGTAACACTGGTGGGAAACTGTTGTCCCTCAGGGGTAGACTGGATCATTGGCTCATCAGGATGAGATATAAAGATAAATTAATATAAATGTTCATTCCTCAAGACAAAGGAAGGTCTGGGCAGACCAAAGATGTCAGTGGTGATACGCCACTGAGAACTGTGGCTCAAGTTCAAATCAGCGTGAACTGATTATTCTGCCCATGATGTTAATTGGTAAGAGATCCCCCTATCTTTATCTCAACCCACACGCTTTTTAGTCTCATTTTCTCCCCCATGTCCTCTTGCAGACAGTGAGAGAGGGGCTGGGTGGGCACCCAGAACCTGCCAAGGTAAACCCACCACATAGCAGGAGCTGTGAAGATGAGAAACTAGTCTCCAAAAGCATGCAATCTAGAAAAAGAAGAAATGTGATCGCTGAACTTTATGGCCATTTCTACTACATCTTCAGGAGGTGAGGAAGAACCTGGAAATCTAGAAAGGAAATCTTGGTGACTACACACCTGTATTTACCTTCTAACAGCAGGGAAAATAAACCTTCCTCTTCTGTCATTCATTGCTGCCTCTTTCTCTTCTCATTCTGTCCGGAAAGATGGAAAAATTATAAAAATTCTTTGTCCAAGTGGTGCTGGTTTACTTCTAATGTTACTACCATTGTAAAGTAACAAGGACTTACTGCTTTATTTTACTTCCATGCGTCATCAATTATCTTGAAGCAAACGAGTGAGTTGTCAACTATTTTAAGGACATCCCGTTCCTCTGCTTCTCTTCCCAGAATACTAGTGCCAGTAGAAGTTTTTAGAAAATTCATGCCTTGACTACAGTCAGTCAATTTGCAGCAGAAGAGTGTTGCCCAGAATCATGAGATTCTGCGGATATTTCTACATTTCCATACTGGAAACGGCTGAGGAAAGTGTCAACAGGAGGTTTTTTTTTTTTTTTTTTGGACCTGGGCATTAATTTGCATGTCTTACATTTGTTGTCAGTGGACAGCCTAGATTATGAATGTTTGAGGAACCAAGGGCAGGAGGAAGAAAAAAACTGAAGTAGATAGCACATTCACCAGAAAGTACCAAATACCTAAAAATGGGAACATTCAGACTCACCATTGTAGGAAAACTTTTAGCTATTGTCTTGGTTAGCTTTTGAATCATGGTACTGACATTGAGCTGCAATCGCAGTAATTATTATTACTGAAAATTCCCCTCCTGTTATCTGCATCACCAAATGACCAAACTGGCACCTAGGAGCAGATTTTTAATACGACAATGTAGTGTTCATAGCAAGGCATATATCACAAGCAGAAATGATGTAATTGCGACAATCTTTTTTACAAACACCTTGGGCCACCATTTCCCAGCTGAACGGGCCACAGAGCAGCTGCAGTTTGTTGGACTGAAAGTTCACACTCCGGCTAATAGGATGCTCTGCCTGGAAAACCTTTTTAATGTTCACATATTGGTGTTTGTTTATTCATTTGCAGGTATAATCTGCCATCTCTCCCTGTCACGCAGGGACCTAATACAACCTCCTACTTCTCTCATGGTCCTATTTTACCATGAAATGAGTCCCATCCACCTAAAGGCTGACGACTTTCCTCAGGAGCTTGCCCAGCTGTGGACACCTCATGTTAGCGCATCAAAACATTTGAGATGAAAGTTGCCAATGTTTGTTCACTCTTGGAAGCTTGGTACCACCATCACTCCTTCATCCAGAAACGTAAGGAGATGCTACTGTCCAAGGCTTTTAGGAGCTACCCTGTTTCCCCCAAAATAAGACGAGGTCTTGTATTAATTTTTGCTCAAAAATATGCCTTTTTTTTTTTTTACATGTATAGCTGCCTGGACACTATTTAAATTGACATTTTAAAAATGAACTGTAACTAGGGCTTCATTTTTGGAGTACGCTTATATTTCCAGCATCCTCAAAAATCCTGAAAAATCATGCTAGGGCTTATTTTCAGGGAAACAAGGTAGTATGAAAGAACAACCTCTCAAAATACTTGGTTGTTTATCGTAATGCCAGGAGAAGCTTAGACAAATACCCAAGATACAGCCGTGAGGTGCCTGAAGGTAAATGCCACTATGCTACCCCAACGCTGGAGTTTGGTAGTTGACAATAACCACACAACTGACAGTTTCCAAAGAATGGTTACATGAAACCTCGAATTTAGTGTCAGCCCTATTGTGAGCAGCTGTGCTAAAACCAGAGCGACGTTACTGGAAGGTCTCTCCTGAACACTTGTCTTTCTCTCCTCATGGTTTCTTAAGCTCACATAGTCTTACAAATGTGCGCTGTATTGTTTCATTTCTCAGTTCTCTTCACTTTTCTGCTCCACAACTTTTTCATGGCATTTTTCACCTCTTGGTTTCGGAGAGCGTAGATCAATGGATTGAGCATAGGAGTGATGACGGTGTAAAACACAGACACCAACTTGTCTGCTGAGAAGGTGGTGGGAGGGCGCATATAGATGAAAATGCACGGCCCGAGGAACAGAACTACAACAGTGATGTGGGAAGTACACGTATAGAGTGCTTTGAGACGCCCTTCGGAAGAGCGCGTCCTCAAAGAGACCAAGATAACAGCGTAGGACACAACAAGAACAACGAAACAGCTCAGGGAAATCATGCCACTGTTGGCAACCACGGTGACACCAATGATGTAGGTGTCAGTGCAGGCCAGCTTCAGTAGAGGGTGAACATCACAGAAATAGTGGTCAATCTCATTGGGCCCACAAAACGGTAGCCGAGTGACCAGCAAGGTCTGCACCAGGGAGTGCACAAAGCCTCCCACCCAAGAAGCTGCCACCAGCCAGCCACAGACACGCTTGTTCACGATAGCTGTGTAATGAAGCGGTTTGCATATGGCAATGCAACGATCATAGGCCATCACTGTGAGAAGGAAGATCTCAGTGCACCCGAAGAAATGGCCTGCAAGCAGTTGAGCTATGCAGCCCACAAAAGAGATGGCCTTCTTCTCAGCAAGAAGGTCATAAATGAGTTTGGGAGCTGTGACAGTAGAGTAACTGATGTCTACAAAAGACAAGTAGCTCAGGAAGAAGTACATGGGAGAGTTCAACTCTTGACTTGTCTTTATAGTAACAATGATAAGCAGGTTTCCAAGAATGATAGTGGCATAGAAGACTAGGAATAATGAGAAACACAGTTTTGCTACTGTCTTATCTTGTGTCAGTCCCTGGAGGATGAACTCCGTCACATTGGTTTTGTTTTCCATAGACACCATGAAGACAGGACCTGAAGCACAGAAAAGAGACACCAGCGATGGCATTAGACATGGGACATTATCAGTACACGTACATACTGTTATAAATGTTATAAATATTAAGCGTATTCCCTTTACTGTCTTTTTGGGACAGTTTCCGTTTAAAGTCAATGCTTCCCTCAAGGAAAAACAGGTGGTATTAAAATCAGAATGTATTATTGACATATATAATAACAAGCTCAGATTATTTATTTGAGGAGAATGGTAGAAATAATACTCTCAAATCCTAGTTCTCACCTTTGCCTCTTTTAAAAAAGAAGACTAATTACCAGGTCCCCTCAAGACCCACTTTCACCCTACAACGTTGATTTGGAAATAAAAGCTGACCAAAAGAGTCAGTGTGGCTATAACTCAAGTTTCAACACATTGGTCATGGCTTGAGGAAGATCTTTGCACAAGCAGTCACTGTACTTTCCATTTCAGACCTCTAAAGGGTTGCAACGGAGCTCTCCTTATGATCTCTCTGGCTGAGACAGACCTGAATAAGTTCAGTCACAGAACTGGCCAGTGTTTTCTTGGACCACTTTTCTCATAGTACAAGAATGAGTAAATCTGGAGCTAATTTGCATTAATGGTGCATCAGCAGGGGTTTGTACACCTTACCCAGGTGCTGGACTTCGTGTGGAACGCCTCATAAATACACTGGTACTGACACTGGGGTAACAAACACACGGCTGGTGACCCTTCTTTACTCACCAACACCCATGAATTCCCTTTGCAGCACTCCCATGCAGTACACGAGTATCACCAGGGTTCAATTTATACGTGAAAACAGAGGTGGCAAATGTGCAATGACCTTGCCTGTGACACCAACAAGCCCTTTGGGGTCTGAATTTTATCTGACAACCACAGGACAGTCGGTTCTTTCTCCTGAGCTCTCTGCCTGGCTACTTCCCAACCAGGGCAGCGGAGGAGACACCTCCTGAGTCCTCTCTGTAACTCTGACAACACCCTTTTGACAGATCTTTCTGGAAATGGCATATAACTGGGGAGGAAAAAACAGAAAAAAAAGAGAAAAAAAGCGAGTAAGACGCCAACTAAAACAAAGGCTGAAAAATCTGTAATTGAGTTTATTCTAATTCACAAAATGGACCTCACAAAAGCCACCCACCAGAAATGCCTGTTTTCAAAGGCAGGAGCTGAGTTACACGTGAATAAAACAAAGGAACAACATCAGAAAACTTACGCAGTTCATACTCACCAGTTTCCGAGAGTTCGCTTGCTGTTGCTTCTCTGATGACCTTCTCTGACCCCTTTAGGTGGTTTCATCAAAATATCTCGGGCGCATGTTGCTGCTGAGATGCTGTAAAGCAGCCCATACCTCCGCCACTCCTGAAACCTACAGTGGCTGGAAAGATCAGCCTGACTCTCTATCTGCATTTCTCATTCTGCAGAAAAAAACAACTGCCAAGAGCATCCACAAGAACAATTATCTCTCACAAGATGGGAAAATTGTCGCAGAAATATTTAAAGTAAATCGCGCAGCGGAACCACAAGACTATCAGGAGTAATGAGATCCCGGGGGCATATGAAGTTTTTTCAGAAATTATCAGTGGACAAGGAGCTAAAAATTGTGCTTTGGGTAGATATTAGATAATATTAGAAATAGATAGCATTAGTATTAAGTTCATGAACTGGAAAATATTTCTGGAAATATTTCTTGGAATGCTGATTTATTTTATAACTAAAAAATGTTCTTCAAATTGTTGTTCAGAGTGCAAATGAAACCACCCACAGAGGAAAAAGAAGAAAAATCTCTTGTGTATATACATTTAGAAACATAAATTTGCAGCTTCATGGTCTGAATAATGAGTTCTGGGGAAGTTATCCATCACAGTGAAAACAGCAAACAATTTCATATATGACTTGCTCTAGTATTTAGCTTGCTCTATATCTCAGCAATGTTCCTTTGAGAGAAAGGGAGAAGTAAAGGATCTCTTCAGATCTTCTGTCACAGTAGATCTTCGATATGAATTTTACCTTATACTGATTTGTGATACTCTCTGGGAGATATTCTCAAGAGTTAATTTAATTAAAATAGGCACCTCTTAGAAACAAATTATCAGCTGTATAGGATTCAACCTATTACCAAAAATTTCCCAGTCAACTGCTGCTAAAAATCACCATTGCAATTCCTGCCCAGTGAAAACACAAGCAGTTGTCCCTGTTTGTGCAGGTGATCTGAGCAGATCTGTGGAATATTTCAGTCAATTTAGATTATCTGGCATCTATTTAGAATTACAGCAAAATCAGACACTTTTGTGCAGGCAAAAAAACTGATCAAGCATCCACAGGAAACAGTGAAATGGAGAAAACCCAGAATTGCTCTCAAACCCACAAAGTAAAGCCTAGAGAGGAAGTTGGGAAAGTTCGGGACTTTTCCTGTAATTACAACTGCAGTAACAGTAGGTAAAAGATATTCAAGAAATGGGGTAAAATTTAAATAAATGGATAATTCCTTTTCTGATATACTTTCAAAGGAAAAAAAAATTGATAAGAACAATGTGACATTGATTTCTACCTAGTCTTATGAAGTTATGATTCTTTCCATTCATTTTCTTTTCACTTAGCACTGACATAGTTTTCTAAAGAAAACAAAAAGGACAGAAATGGGTACGTATTTCTGGCCATGCAGAAGCCGGTGGAAAAGAACCAGCTGGGCTCCATCTACACCAGAGCAGAACTGCAAGCAAAACCCACGGTGTCATATTTAGTCAATCAGCAGTTCAGAAAGGAGGGACCAAGAAATAAATGATCAAGGAAAAGGATATTCCTGAATACCGGCAGATGGGAAACTCCTAAGCTAAAACACGGTGTTTATTTTTGAAAGGATTTTAAAGATACAACCCATTCAGGACAGACAGTTTTACTCTGTGTCCCTCTCGGTCAGGCCCCTGTCAACACCACCAAATTGCATTTTACAATATAATCCTCTGCCTCATTCCATCTTGTTGACTTACATCATGTAGACACCTATATCCGAGCCAGTTATATGCACTTTTTTTTCTGCCTTTGCAGGGCAATTCATGACCAGCCTAAGGTGGCTGCTTAAAGTTGTGATGAATTACTTGCTGTTTCTTTCAATTTCTGTTTCTTTCTATTGACTCTAAGAGGATGACTAGAATGACTAATTCAGTAGAGAATTCCCACGCGTTATGTCTCACCTTTTAAAGTAACAAAACAAACACACACACAAAGAATCCAGAGAACCTGGAAAACTTACCTCCTCTGTATTTGGAGATCTAATATTTTGGGTAAGGGCTGTATGATTTTATCTCCCCAACACCTGCCTTCCCTGGTAGGAATTTGTTAGAGCACAGATTCCTTAAAGAACATAGAGAAGCTTCTGGAGGGTTTCCAGCACTTGCTTAGGAGATGCCTTTTCCTGTATAATCCCATCTAATTTAATTTCTTACTTCCCTGTATCACAAACGTGTCTCGGTATTTTCTGCCCGTGTGAGAGCTGCTTTGACGGGCTGTCTGTGTGCGCTGAACGGTGTGCTCACAACCCAGCAGCAGAGAGAAACGGAGAAGGAAACCGTTTAAATAGCTCTTGTTAACCCTCTCCGAGGAAATCTCCCACCTGAATGGCTTTTGGGGCCGGAGGAGGAAGGTGTGGAACCTTAGCAAAGGGAAGGCATGAAAGGAAGGGGCAAAGGAGGAGAAATTAATTCTGTCCTGGCTGAAAAGCTTAAGCAAACGTATTTTAAGGAAATAACCATCAGATGATGATATTATGAAGGCATTTCAGGATTTGTCTGGTAGAAATAACAGCCAGTGGATTAGCTGAATACTAAACTGGACAAGCATGTGATGTGACCTCGTCCAGTTAAACCTTTCCAGAGTCCTTCATTAAGCGATGCTTTATGGTTTTCCCAAGCATAGGGGTCCATTAGATCCATCACTTGGGCTTTAGAACGTTGGGAGTAATAAAACACCACCTCGCATCTTTGTGTGTTACAAAAAGAAAACACACGAGACACGAATCTTCATTTTTAAAAAAAGTCAGAGATTTTTAGTAGCAAGGAGAGAGGTGCCATGTTCAGTAAAGTGTCACCTCTCATGGCAATCTTTTAAAGGGCAGGCTGGGCACGATTCTCTCAGTAGTGGTGATGCTTTAGTTTTTGCAGAGGCAGAAGATGGCCGGGGTTACCTCTTGATGATGCTTCAAGTCCTATTTTGCATGAAATTTCATCATTGGCAACCCAGTGAATAAAGCCTCTTGCAAGAACTTGCACGTTTTAGCAAAGGTCAGCAAATTACAACGTAAAAAAAAAAAAAAAAAAATCCCTCTTTTACAAACGGGGAAACTGGGGGAGGAAGTCAGATAATTTATGCCAACAGAAGTCAGCAGAGTTGAGTCTTGGTCACTCTAGGCTTTCCTCTGGAAAGAAATGGACCTGTTACATGGACCTGTTAGAGTGTGTCTAGAGGAGACCATGAAAGTGATCCAAGTGATCCAAGGGCTGGAACACATCTCCTATGAAGAAAGGCTGAGAGACTTCAGCCTGAAGAAGAGAAGGTTCCTCAAGAACTTCTTACGGCCTTTCAATATACAAAGAGGGCTCATAAGAAAGAGAGGAAAAGGCTTTTGAACAGTCTGTAGTGACTGGACAAGGGGCAACAGTTATAAACTGAGAGTAGATTTAGATTGGACACAAGGAATAAATGTTTTATGATGAGGGTAGTGAGACACTGGAACAGGCTGCCCAGAGAAGCTGTGGATGCCCCATCATTGGAAGTGTTCAAGGTCGGGTTGGATGGGGCTTTGAGCAACCTGGTCTAGTGAAAGATATCCCTGACCACTGAAAGGGGGGCTCGGACTAGGTGGTCTTTGAAGATCCCTTCCAACCCAAACCATCCTATGATTCTATGCACTTCTGTTGTCAAGAAGAGCCTCATCTTTCTTAACATTAAACTTCTGCAGCCAAAGGTGAATCTATGAAATGAAACACAATAAAGCAAATGGATATATCAATTAATGCATCACTTCAACTCAAACTCATCACTGCTCTGAAGCCTACTCTGTATTTTTAGCTTGTGACTTGTGGGTGCCAATAAATAGTTTCCTCCACTGCCCATTACTTCGTTTTGTTGACATTTCTTGAAATTTAGAATGGCCCAATAACAAACAAGGTAATGTAGCCATCTCCTGACACAGAATGCCAGCGATCCATGCAATAAAGATGGAAATCCCAAATTAATGAGGAGGTTAAATAGTGCTCTGGGTGAAAATAGTCCTCTAACTTAAATATCATCTTATGCTGTAGCCTGGAACCTTGGCCAGGTTAATAAAGGTTAACAGTAGTCACTATAGGAAACAGAGTATTGGGCAAGAAAGTACAAACTGTCCTACAATCTTTAGGAAAGGAAGAGGAACAACAAATGACAGAAGAAGCTGAAGATGAACCATCAGGTATCTGTCCTGTTAAACTCTTTGGGCCAGATCTGCCAGTTTCTGTACCCGCTGACACACATGGCAGCAACTTGGCTGGTGTCCTACTTGTCTCCGTTTGTTTCCCTAGCCAAATGGACCAGCAGAAGTGACTTAATGCACAAGCCCAAATCAAGAGTTGCTGGTGTCTCCCATTGAAAAAACACCTCCCCGTAAATATGTGCTTACAGCCAGGCAAAGAGAAAGGTGTTTTCTCCATTTTCACTCCACTTCGCTTGGCACGTGGACCTGGACACCGCGTTGGTGGTCGCTCATGCACATGGAGGGTCTGTGCACGGTGAGAAAACGAGCGAGGTGTTGTGGTGGGCACTCAACGCTGGCAAGGGGCTGTCTTGGTGGAGACACAGGGTGTGAACTTGATGGTGGGCAGGATGGGGCTGAGGCACCGTTTTGGGGGAGAAGTTGTGAAACTGGGAACGGAAGGCACGAGGCTGTCCTGATGGATTTTGTGAAATGGGAAGGGCCTGAGGCGTGGTGAAGGTCTGTGCTGGAAGACAACATGAAGCGGCAGGTAATACTGCGGGGTGTGAAGTTGCGTTGAAAGAACTCACGTCACCTAAAACGGGCGTTGTGTGTTGAAGGCAGCATGAGTGGAGGGTGTGCAACTGTGGCTGCTGAGCTGCGATGGACTTTGGGTAGATCCTCCTCTGGGAGACGTCGTGAAGCAGTAGGGACTACACAGGGTGGCGACTTGTGTTGGGAGAGGCTGTGGGCCAGAAGAGGACACTCCGTGGCGGTGGGTGCATTAAGGTCAGTTTGGCAGGGACAACAGGTCCTCGGGGAATGAGAAGTTGTGCTGAGGGAGGTTGTGAAATCATCAGCAGGCGTTATGGAAGAGGACAGACAATTTCTCAATCTACGTGGCCCTGAGCAGCAGCAAGGCCTCCTCTTCAGGGCCTGTGAAACTAGAACATCACAGGGACACGAGCAGAAAATAAAGCACCGGTGCAAGAGGCAAGGTATCATTTTGTACAGACAGTTCTTGCTTTCTTCGTATTTCTGAAGAAGGGAGAAGTAATTTAAAAACACATTTCCAGAGCCATGACAGTGACAGGTGCTGTACAAAGAGGGAAGTGGTTCAAGTCTAAGTGACCACACATAAACTAGAGATTTCACCAAGAGACCGATTGGCTGTCGGATGTCGTGTTGAAAGGACTGCGGCTTTTTAAGCCGTGTCTAGCTAGCCGGAACTGCAGTGCGACACAAGGATTTTATCTGGATCGTATGTCACAGAATTCGGGTGGCAGTTTTACCCAGAAGATCCAGACCTGGCAGCTGCTGTAGATCAGTCACTGAGATTCCAAGGAACCCACAAAAAGGTGAGAAAATCCTGGATGTTATCTTTGCCATTGCACTCTAACGCTTTCTGTCGTGGTTTTGGGGAAATGGTGAGGGGAAGGGAAGAGATTAAAAACAAACAAAAAACAAAACCACCAAAAAAACCCACAAACAAACAAACAGAAAACCAGACAACCAACAGCGGAAAGGAGATCAAACATTTTCTTCTCCTATTGTTTAGAAATTGGCTATAGGTCTTGATCATTTCAAGGCAAGGAGAGCTTCATTCTGGGTACCCCTTCCCACGAACGAGTGCTATTTAATTGCTCTAAATACACCTCTGTAATATTAAGATGTCATTATTCAGAGACCAAGTATTAGCAGTTTTGGTCTTAGATGATCACTGAAGATCAGCCAAGAAAATACAACAGCATAACATTCTGTCCATAGTCTAAAACATCTTTGTGGCGTCAAGGTTGTTTAGACTGACACCTGCCACAAGAAGGACGTGGTATTCAGCACACAAACCACAGCAAGGACATTTAATTTCAAGAGAGGAAAAGACTAAGACTCAGTCTGCTGCTGTTTGATGCAAACTTTCCTTAATTAGTTTCATTAAGAAAGTAAACTTACATCTTGAATGTCTCTTGGAGACACGAATGTGTCTTGGAGAGAGGAAATCATTCTTTCCAAGGTCACACAACGAATACATGAGAACTGTGAGTGAATTTTTCAGTATTATTTTCCACAGTCTACAGAAGTCAGAGAAGAATTCCTTCACTTCCATTGCAGTGGAAGGCAAAATTATTGATGTTTTGTCGCTTACCCACAGGACACCCATTGCAGCCATACGTGTACCTGGTCTTTATGCATATATGATCAATGGCACAGGACAATGTAATTTAACATTAGAAAATATGATTGACAAGCCTAAGTCAGACAGCAAATCACCTGTCATTCCCTGAACGGCTGGTGGAGAGAGGCGCGTTTCTGGAGGATGGCAATTTTAAATGAGATGTTTGCATTTTTAATGGTGAAAGCTCGGTGTAACGGTCCCGGCTGGATTCCCAGCCAAGCACTGCTGCCGTACGTACCTTCAATGGAATAGAGATAGATCGTCTCCACTGCTCCAGGCCATCAGCTGGCCAAGGAAATAACCTGTATCACGCATTTTTCTTGCCTCTATGCATGCAGCACAGGACATTGTGCGTCTGGGGCGCTGAGAGGAAACAAGAATAATTCAAGTCTGCCACATTTTGTGTGTTTATGGAAGTCTGACTCCACACGTGCTGCAGCATTTTATAAAGAGAGAACAGACTGTTCTATGGTTAGACTGGTTACTAGCATTAGATCTACTGTTGATACTGTTCTGTGATTCACATCTTCCGTGCTCTCCCCGTTCGGACTTGTTCCTCTCTTCTTTTTAACTATCTCCTGCTGCCTTTCAAGACACTTCTCTACCTTCCCATGTCAAAATTAATAGCTGGTGGGGAGAAAGGAGTCATGCTGTTTGACCTCAGACCGAAAAAAAAAAATATGGCACGAATTCTATTTTTCAACTTTTTTTTTCTTCCTTTTTTCTCTTCCCCCCCGCCCCCTGCCCTTTTTTTAAGATTCTCATTCAGACCCCACTGTCATGGGGGAATAACTGGGTGAGCTGCCTCAGGGAACAGGGTGAAATAACTATTTGAGCCATAATTGCAATATCCTCTGAGGGTCAGACATGTTGTCCCACATGTGGTTCTTACTGTTTCTTCCCGAGAAGGAAGTTTTTTAGGACTGTGTCAGACTAAATTGTATATTGTCTGTACACAGGGCTCAAGAAAACAAACCAACCACATTAAAATACACTTTATTAAAATAGAAATCAGTCACCCACATAAAAACCTACCACTTATTTTGCATATTCTCTGCCATGTTTTCTGAACATATGCATAGGACAACATCCAATCACATTTCCTGCTGATTAAACCTGTATGCTGATTACTTAGAATTCTGAGACACTTTTCAGAAGATCTGTCTCATGTAATCCTAGCTACATGAAGCAAAGAAAATTATCCCACAGTGGTTAACACCGGGTTCTCTTTTTATTTAGACAAGAGGTAGTTTTCAGACATGATTAACTTAAGTTATAGCTAATTTTGAAAGATTTGTTTCCCAATACTGACTGCAAAAAGGATCCTCAAGAAATGAGTTTCGAAAAGGGAGAAATACACTGCAATCTAACCTTTCCTACATGTTGTATAGAATTTGGCCTTAGATGTACTTTGAACAATGTCTCAAAGCTCTGCGCTCCAAGTCCAAACACAGCAATCCCTCCCTAAATCAAGATCTGGCTACAAAGAGCTGGGACAAATCCAGAAACACCACCAGGTCACCATGAGGGAAAGTCACCCAAGAGTTACCACATCTCTCCTTTCTCCTTACAGGTCTGTGCGAAATCCCTCATTATGAATATTTCAACTACAACAATCTTCCTTCCAACCGTAACCGGACAGGCTCACGGGACTAATCAAAGCGGGGCTGTGGGAAAGACGGAGGCGTCGTATGCGGTCCTCAAGTTCATGGAGAGCTTCTGCCTCATCAGCGCAGCCTGCGGGATGGTGGGGAACGGCATGGTCATCTGGTACCTTGGCTTCCGCATCCGCAGAAACCACTTCACCGTTTACATCCTGAACCTGGCCGCTGCCGACTTCGGGTACCTCCTCTGCATCGCCATCGAGACGGTTCAGTACCTGATGCAGTTCAACGTTGGCGTGCAGTTTGGGCTGTTCCTCTTCTTGGATCTTTTCATGTATGGGACCGGCTTGTATCTCCTGACCGCCATCAGCATCGAGAGGTGTCTGTCTGTCCTTTGCCCGATCTGGTGCCGAAGCCACCGCCCAAAGCACTTGTCCGGCATCATCTCTGGCCTGCTCTGGGGTCTCTCCCTGATGCTGAACATGCTCGGGTACATCTTGTGCACCATTCGCCCCTCTGCCAAGACTTGCCACCTCCTGCTCATCACCATCGGAACCTTGGACTTCCTCTTCTGCACACCCCTCATGGTGCTCTTCAGCCTGACCCTCTTCCTCAGGGTCAAGTGCAGCTCCCAACACATCCGAACTGGCAGGCTCTTCACCATCATCATGCTCACCGTCCTCTTCTTCATCATTTTCGCGGTGCCTCTGAGCGTCCTGATCCTCTTTGACTTCTTGGGCTACAAATTTCTCTACTCCCCGGAGATCGGCTTCGTGCTGTCCTGCGTGAACAGCACTCTCAACCCCATCATTTACTTCCTCGTGGGGAGCTACAGGGATCGGAGAATCAAGTTCACCCTCCGGCTGGCATTCCAGAGGGCCTTTGAAGATTCAGCAGATGACAAAGATGAACGGGAAACCCGTGACACAATAACTATGTCCTCCTAACACAGGAACGTTGGTCTGGGGCTGAGGGACAATAGTTTACAGAATTGAAGAACTCTGAGGTACTGGGGAAGGTTTAGCTCACCCAAAGTCTGGTGTCTTCAGGGTAGATCTCTACCCTCTAGCTGGTTATTTTAAGCTCCATCTGTGGTTGGTGAAAACACATGAGCACCTGGACCACAGAATTTATCTGACCTCTATTAGGGCTATATTGAAAGTCCCTATTTCTTTTCAGTGGCCATTAAACGACTTGGATTTGACAAGGTGAAATGTCTTTGTGTCTGAATTTTATCAAAGGAATCCCAGCCAGAGGTTGCAACTCCCTTAGTACATCTGTCTTTCAGAGCACAAGATCAAATTCGTAAATTCTCTGTCGCTTTTTACTCAGATCTCTGAAGACAAGGTGGGAATCAATCCTCCTCCTGTTAAAACCAGTCACAAAATTCCTGGAAGGAGACCCTATCTATCTCACTTAATTTTCAATACCTGTATCTCAGCAACACATGCAACGTTTTGCGGCTCAGAGTGCATGATTCTTGGCTTCCTAATGTGCACATTTCAAACAGTGACATGATTCATGCCCTAGAAGTTCATTTCTTCTAGTAACTAGGGAAGTTTCCAGGCCAGAGAGTCATGATGTAGTAGAAAAGGGCTCCAACCCCTACTTACTTGCCTTGCAACCTTAGAAACTCAATTACATGCTCCCTTTTCTTGTGTTTCAAAGAAATACAGGGCTGGAGTTGTATATTATTTTAGCTTCCTCCAGTCCAGGACAGAGTATCTGCATCTAACTACAGCACGCATTGGGTTGTTATTCCTTCTTTTAAGAAGAAAAAATTATAAGAACCATGGCTTCCAACATCTCTTCTACCAGTACAAATAAATTCAAGGACAGGGAAAAAACAGGAAACAGAAGAAGGGTAAATAAATATCACAATATGCAACAAATTATTCTCTAGACTAAATCCCTTGAGATGCAAGATGTGATTATTTGAAGTGTTGTACTATCAGACTACACAACATTTGCTCTTCTAACTTAAATTGATAGAAAAAGGCAACACAGGTAATTTTCTTTGACAAACCTTAAGATTGCCTCTTCATACCTTAATCTGCATATATTTTCCTAAAGAAAAGCTGCATTCTTCTATTGTCTATTATCTTTTTTCTGTTTGTTTGTCTTTTAATTAATTTTGAAAAGCATCACTTAAAAAAATAGTGGTTCACCTTAGTGTCTGTATTTGCCTTTTGCTTCCTGTTTACAGCTCCTGAAAGCTGAAATTTGAGTTCTGTTCCTACTACTCTTTAATTTTTAATGCTATTGTTCTGCAATGTACATATTGTTGATTTAGATTAGGTCTATGTCATCAATTATTTTTAGTAAGGATTTTTTTTTTAATTTTAATTTCTGCCGCTGATGGGAAGAGAGCATCCATTTATCAGAAAACATGTTAAAATGTTTTAGTTGTAATATCTTTAATGATTTTATCACTGGAAGAACTGAAATATTTCCGTTATTAAAAGTGTCAAAAGCCTTTTTTTTTTTTAAAGGAAAATATGTTGTATTTAAAACCATGATTGTGCTCAGAAGTTGATAAAAACATACAGAATATGAACTGTGGAAAACTTTCGATCCCAACAGTTTGTCCTTAAACAGACCCATCGTGAAGACACGCACACAATTTAATGTGAGCACATTTTACGCATCACATTAACGTGGACACTTTACGTCCAAGCCTGGACATTTAAAAGGTGATGTCTGCACATAAACCACCATCGTAGACACCCTCAAGCATCTGTGGTAAAAGACAAACATTCTGCTGTTTGCAGAAACAAAATCGCTGGGTGTGACATGTGGTGACCAGCTAAAAATTTGTCGGGTTTAATACGTGCCCTGAGGAGAACATTAGGCAGGAAGAACGTAGATGTCTCCAAGCTGATATTGCTCTATGTATGTTTTAGATTATGATGAGGGGAAAACGGACAAAAATCAGGAGTAAAAATAAGCAAATCAGGAAACCTGATGTAAATATGGACCCACCTGTATCTTCACTGTTAAAACACGTTGCTCCACATAGCATTAGACAATAGGCTCTTGGGTTGGTGGACTCAACGCTGGACCAAAGAGGGGAATTATTGACGCCAAAATGCCATTTCGCCTCAGGGCCGTTGCACGTAACTTTTGTAGCACCGTTGATTTCATGGTTTTGAAACCAGACAAGAAGCAGCTGGTCACATTAACCAGCAAGAGGAAACAGGTGCACAGAGGGGCAGACCAACAGCAAAAAAAGTCAGGGGAGGGGAGGCTGGAAACCTCATCCTTTCAGAGATGACAAAGAAAAGAGGAATAGGAGGATGGAAATCAGCCCCAACAGAAAAATGGCAATTATACCTAACAACGGGGACACAACCTAAGGGGGTTCTTGGCCATGAACAGAGGGGGAACATACAGGGTTCTAGATGAATAGAATCATTTTGGTTGCAAGAGACCCTCGAGACCATCGAGTCCAACTGTTCCCCCAGCCTTGGCACTGCCCCATGTCCCTGAGAACCTCGTGTCCGTCTGTCCAACCCCTCCAGGGATGGTGACTCCAGCACTGCCCTGGGCAGCCTGTTCCAATGCCCCACAGCCCTTTGGGGAAGAAATTGTTCCCCAGATCCAACCTCAACCTCCCCTGGCGCAACTTGAGGCCGTTTCCTCTGCTCCTGGCGCTTGTTCCTGGGGAGCAGAGCCTAGGGACACAATTCTCCATCAGTTTTAAAGAGAACTGAGGACTTCTGTTGTGTTCTGAGTATCTGCCATGATACATCAATCATAGGGTGGTTTGGGTTGGAAGGGACCTTGAATCTAATAATTCCCAGCTGCACCATGTGTGGATTTGGTCTCCGGTGAACTTCTTGGGACCTTTTACAAAGAGTGTCTCTTGGCATCACCTCAAACCAAAGGAGGAATGAGCTCATGAAGTCCATTTTCTTCTGAACACAGACCAAGTTTTAGGGCATTCAGTGACACTCATGACTCGTAATCTCTGAGCAGAGGAAATTAAAGAAACTTCAGAAGATAAGCAGTACAGAAAACATCCTTTTTCACTGACAGATATTCTTATTTTATATATATTCTTTCTGTCCTGGTAACTATATAAATATTGGCACCTACTCAGTTGTTTTCCTTTTATCGTTATCTGGTTTTAATTGATGACTTCCATGGATATTTGGCAATATGATTTACTCCATCTTAAAATACATTTTGTTACCTCAGCCCATTATGACTATTCCAGAGCTTCCTTGGGATGCATTTCCATCATAGCTGTGCTTTGCATTAGAGCAGCAGTATATGCATCACCCATTTTATGGAAAGCTACTAACAAAAAGGAAGGATCCAGGAAGAACCAAGAATACTCAGTACAGAATGTGTGGTAGAGGAAATAATACTCGAATTACTGTCAAAGACGGCACTAAGTAAAAGGCAAATCATAATGAAAATAAACAAAGGGGAAAATGAAGATGGAAAATAAAGACAGAAAATGGGAATGGGAGCAGGTAAATCATTTTTTATTTAAGACATAGGAAGAACCTTCAAGTCAGTGAGGCTCCACATCTCCAGGCCTCCTCACCAGCCCATCCTTACAGGGTGTTCTCCAGCACAGTGTCCCCAGACACGTGGTTCCCCTCCTCATTTGTCACCTTCTCATCAAAGACTTGTTGGAAGGCGACTTTGACTGAGCCCTGGAACTGGCGCTGCCGGCAGCTCCCCACCAGAAAGTAAATGAATGGGCTGATGCTGCAGTTCAGCGATGCCAACAGGAAAGAGGTAGTTTTGGGAAACAGCTCACCTGAACTTGGAGGAATGAGAAAAACCTCTACACTGAAAGGAATACCGAAGAAGAAGATCACGTCGAGCAGGACAGCAACACGGAGTTTCCCCGGGCGACGTTTCTGTGAGCCACGTCGGAGCTTGATGAACAAGGACACGTTGGAAATCAACATTATTGACAACAACATTATGGAAATTGCAATGTCTATGCCTGCAAATATGGTCTTATAGCTTTTAGCAAACTTAAAGCTAAGATGCATTGAGGAAACAAAAAATCCACCAAGAGCCCAGAGCATCCCACTCACAAGACCTGATAAATGCTTTGGGCAGCAGCAGCGATACCAGGTTGGGAACAGGACAGACACCAGCGCTCCACACTGATTGCTGTCAGCAGACCCAGGCTTCCAAGGTCAAAGGCATGGGACAGAAATTCAACAAACAATAAAAAACCCATGTAGAAAGAAATAAATTCATGCAAATAAGACCAAATTGCTGTTAAGCTCAAAAATGCCAATATGAGCAAAACAAACAGGGGGAGCAGAGAGAAGTCAGCAACAGCTAGTATTAGGATGTAGACTGTGAACGGGCTCTTCTTCACATGGGAGCCCAGGAACCTCACCACTACCCCATTCCCCACAAGTCCACAGAGAGAAATCCCCATACAGACACCTGCAAAGACCTTCAGTCCAAAAGGTACTGTTAGTCATTTGTATTCCATATTTTCCCCATATTCCACATATCCAGAGGTCATGTAGTCCGGATAGAGCTCTGTTGTGTTGGTCTCCTCCATGGCGAATGACCCTGCTCTGCGTGGCCAACTTCTCCCTCTCCCACCAGCTCCTGGGAGAGACGAGGAAGGAGAAGGACATGAGGGGCACGGGCGCTCCCAGCACTCGCCATCTTTCCCCACGGCCCCACGCCAGCCCCAGCCTGCACCAGGAAGGTCCCCGTCCCCTGCCGTGCCCAGGACAGGCTGCCACCCCTCCAGCCCTGTCCCTGCCAGGACCCATCTCCCACCTGCCCGTCCCCAACCTCCTACCTCCTGGTGCTCTGGGAACGGGGCTGCTGCAGGAGCCCCAGCACACGGGACCAGGCTTGTCAGGAGAAAGGGTCTGGGGACGGCTGCTGGGCCACCCGCTCTGCTTCTGCCTCCTCCCTCGTTCCTGACAAAGCTCACGTATTTTGGTCGGGAGACTTGTCTCCCAATCTCATCGCATTGGTCACAGCTTCCCCTCACGTGTCCCATGGTCGGTGATCTTGCCACTAGGAGCTGGCCATGTCACCCCCTTCCTCCCCTCCTACCGTCCTCCAGCTCTGTCCCACCATGCGAGGGGCTTCTGGTGGTTACGTGGTGCTGGACCAGGAGACCCTCCACACTGGGAAGCCACCCACGAGTGGACATGCAGCAGCACAAGGGCTTCACCTGCTGCCTTGGATGAAACTCCCCAGACGTGTTCCTTAGAGATTGTGTCTGTGGTTTACACAGGGCTGCAAACGGGTTTTTATCTGCAAGATTCTTGTCTCACCAAATCTCATCCATCAGCACCGTAGATACAGCTCACTTTTCTCCGTATTTATTTTGCTTTCCCATTCTCTCTCTCTTTCTTTGTTTTTCATTTCCTTTTTTATCCTCTACACCACTCACTCACCAGGACCCCTTGGCTTGCCCAGTTTTGCAATCCTTTTGGCAGAGTCCTGCCCTGCTGGGACAACAGAGATGGCCAGAGCTCCCCCAGGGACTCACGTGTCAGACCTTCCCCAGGAAAGACATCCCCAGAACACCACATAACTCATCTGCCGAGCCAAAGGAGCCAGAGTTTATTCGCTGGGGCCAGGGCAATGAGGGTCATTGCAATGGGGAGCTCAGCCCGGGGCAGGACCCAGCCCGGCTGAGCGGGGCTGCGCTGGGGCTGTGCCACCAGCCCCCGCGCCTCCATCCCAGCCCGTCTGCCAGGGTCCACATCTCCAGCCTCCTGGACAGCCCGACCTTACAGACTGGTCGCCGCTGTAGTGTCCCCAGGGACATGGTTCTTCTCATTCTTCGCCTTCTCTTCAAACACTCGTTGGAAGGCAACTTTGATGGATCCCTGGAACCGGCGCTGCCGCCAGCTCCCCACCAGAAAGTAGATGAGTGGGTTGATGCTGCTGTTTAGCGAACTCAAGAGGGAAGATATGTTAAGGTAGATTAAATCAAGACAATAAGGACTAAGCAAAAGTCCCACACTGAGAGGAAACCCGAAGAGGAACAAGAAGATCGCACTGAGCAGGATGGTAATGTAGAGTCTTCCTGGGTGTCGCCTCTGTGAACCACATCGGAGTCTGATGAACAGGAAAAGGTTGGAAAACAGTGGCAGTAAAGAGAAAATGAGAGAATTCCCAATGCTTATACATTGTAATAGTTCAAAATATTTTTTAAGCGAATTTAGATAACAAATGATAAGCAAAGGAATAAAAAGTCCAGCGAGGGTCCAGAGCACCCCACACACGATGCCTGACAAGTGTCTTGGGCGGTGGCACCGGTACCAGATTGGGAACAAAACAGACAGACACCTCTCAATGCTGATGGCTGTCAGGAGATACATGCTGGCAAAGTACCAAAACAGAAACAGAATTGACGTGATATGAATGATCTGAGTAAGCAATTTCAATAAGAAATTACAATACAATTCTGTAATAATATATAATGGAAGTATAGCAAGAAGGAAGAGGAGCAGAGAGAAGTCAGCGATGGCCAGGTTCAGGACATAAACGGTGAAGGGGCTCTTCTTAATGTGGAAGCCCAGGAACCACACGACCAACATATTCCCCACAAGTCCACAAAGAGAAATCCCCACACAAACAGCTCCAAAGACCTTCAGTCCAAAAGGTACTGTTAAGCATTCATATTTTAAAGTCTCCCCATTGTTCACACATCCAGAAGTCACGTAGTCCAGAGACATCTCTGTTGTGTTGGTCTCCTCCATGGCGAATGACCCTGCTCTGCGTGGCCAACTTCTCCCTCTCCCACCAGCTCCTGGGAGAGACGAGGAAGGAGAAGGACATGAGGGGCATGGGCGCTCCCAGCACTCGTCATCTTTCCCCACGGCCCCACGCCAGCCCCAGCCTGCACCAGGAAGGTCCCCGTCCCCTGCCGTGCCCAGGACAGGCTGCCACCCCTCCAGCCCTGTCCCTGCCAGGACCCATCTCCCACCTGCCCGTCCCCAACCTCCTACCTCCTGGTGCTCTGGGAACGGGGCTGCTGCAGGAGCCCCAGCACACGGAGCCTCCTCAGGTCCAGGCTTGCCAGAAGAAAGAGGCTGGCGGTGGCTGCTGTGGCCACCCCACTCTGCCTTGGGCTCGTGCCTGAGGAGAAGACTTGTGCTCAGACATCACTTCCCGTGATCAGGACACTCCCCTCCCAATCTCATCACATCAATCACAGTTTCCCCTCACGTGTCCCATGGTCGGCGATCTTGTCAGTAACAGTTGGCCATGTCAGCTTTCCAGAAGTACCACTTAATTGCATGGGGAAATCTCCATTTGTCAACAGAGGAGGGTACGTAAGTCATTCCCAGGACAGAGGGTGGCAGAAAGGTGAGAGTGAGAGAGAAACGAGCCAAGGACATTTAAACATGGGAAATCACTGGCGTGCAGACGTGCAACAGCCTGAGGGCTTTGCTCAGTGCCTCTAGTGACATGTAAACTGGCGCTCGAAGACTTCTCCCAGCTTTCTTCTGGGAGACACTACCATCAGATAGAGGCTTTGGTTTGATGTGTCGAAGTGTGGAACATAATACTTGTGAGAAACTTGATGCTACAAAGCCATAGAAGAAATCAATAAAGGGAAACATTTTTTACAGTGGTGGTCAAGAAAGAAAAACAAATGCTGTTATCACAGGACAATGATGGGATGACTTTTATAAGCCCAAATCCATAGGAAAGGGGAATAAAGAGACTTAATTTCATGAAGCATGACTGAACAGCATAGCACACCAAACTGTCCATGCGGGGTACTCTGATTCTCTCTTCCAGGGTCCTGAAGGCAACAGCAGGTCTTATTTGTCCAGATCCCACGCATTTGATCAGGGGCTCCAGTTAGGGTCAGCTAGGGGAAACCTTCCACCACCAGCTTCGCACAGGAACACCCAGGAGACCCCAGCATGGTGAGCTGAGGCTGGAGGACGCACGTGTAGAGATCCTGACCAGAAGACCGTAACACATCATGGAGTTAGTGAACCACAAAAGGCTCAACCTGAGTAGACCCGGGTCTGTGCTGTTCATCTCCCTTGGCCATGGGATAAACCTGGCTGGTTGACCACGAGAGGGGAGCCTGCAGGCAGCTTGCACTGGGTGTTGGTGATTGCACCACGTGCTTGTCTTTGCCTTTATCTAAGACTGCTGCAATGGTTCTCACGTCAATATCCTTCTCGTTTAACAGTAAAATGAGAGGGTTTCCTTCTTAAGAAGATCCTGTAGTAGCTCAAATGATGATAATGGGGTAACCTTTCCATGGACAGGACCTGCCCTGACCATAGGCCTGTCTAATGCTGCAAGAACTGGGGTTCCCAGCACCTGAAGGGACATAGAATTATCTGTCATCTCCTCTCCTCTCCTCTCCTCTCCTCTCCTCTCCTCTCCTCTCCTCTCCTCTCCGTGTCTTCATAGTTTTAAATCTAGTAAATGGTGTTTAAAATGATACTTTACAGATTCTAAGTGCCTTTCTTAATAAGATAGGCACCTCCTGGTAAAAAACTGGTGGGGGGAGAGGAAGGGGGTGACGTGGACGACTCCTACTGACAAGATCGCCAGCCATGAGACACGTGAGGGGAAGATGTCACAGATGCGATAAGATCGTGAGGGCGGTCTCCTGAAAAGAAGAGGTGAGCTTTGTGAGGTACGAGGGAGGAGGCAGAAGCAGAGCGGGTGGCCCAGCAGCCGTCCCCAGACCCTTTCTCCTGACAAGCCTGGTCCCGTGTGCTGGGGCTCCTGCAGCAGCCCCGTTCCCAGAGCACCAGGAGGTAGGAGGTTGGGGACGGGCAGGTGGGAGATGGGTCCTGGCAGGGACAGGGCTGGAGGGGTGGCAGCCTGTCCTGGGCACGGCAGGGGACGGGGACCTTCCTGGTGCAGGCTGGGGCTGGCGTGGGGCCGTGGGGAAAGATGGCGAGTGCTGGGAGCGCCCGTGCCCCTCATGTCCTTCTCCTTCCTCGTCTCTCCCAGGAGCTGGTGGGAGAGGGAGAAGTTGGCCACGCAGAGCAGGGTCATTCGCCATGGAGGAGACCAGCACAACAGAGCTCTATCCGGACTACTCGTATTTTCCATATGCATATTATTGGCCATTTACTCCATGTTGGTTCATACTAGATGATACGAGGTTGATAATGGCATTTGTCTGTACTGTCATTTGCATGTGTGGAGTTGTGGGGAATATGTTGGTCGTGTGGTTCCTGGGCTTCCACACGAAGAAGAGCCCCTTCACCGTTTATGTCCTGAACCTGGCCATCGCTGACTTCTCTCTGCTCCTCTTCCTTCTTGCTATACTTATGGTATACATTTTTCCAAATTTCTACTGTGTTTCCTCATGGAAATATTATTTGATCCGTGGAATCATGCCAATTCTGTTTCTGTTTTGGTACTTTGCCAGCATGTATCTCCTAACAGCCATCAGCATTGAGAGGTGTCTGTCTGTTTTGTTCCCAATCTGGTACCGGTGCCACCGCCCAAGGCACTTGTCAGGCATCGTCTCTGGGGTGCTCTGGACTCTTGCCGGACTTTGTGTTTCTTTGCTTGTCATTTATGAGCGCACTTCTATTCGCACATATTTAGAAGTATTAAAATACGTATGCATTGGGAATTCTCTCGTTTTCTCTTTACTGCCACTGTTTTCCAACCTTTTCCTGTTCATCAGACTCCGATGTGGTTCACAGAGACGACACCCAGGAAGACTCTACGTTGCCATCCTGCTCAGTGCGATCTTCTTGTTCCTCTTCGGGTTTCCTCTCAGTGTGGCCATTTTGCTTGACCCTGCTTATCTGCAATCGCTCTACCTTCCTGTTTCTTGCCTCTTGGCATCACTGAACAGCAGCATCAACCCACTCATCTACTTTCTGGTGGGGAGCTGGCGGCAGCGCCGGTTCCAGGGATCCATCAAAGTTGCCTTCCAACGAGTGTTTGAAGAGAAGGCGAAGAATGAGGAGAAGAACCACGTTCCTGGAGACACTACAGCGGCGACCAGTCTGTAAGGTCGGGCTGTCCAGGAGGCTGGAGATGTGGACCCTGGCAGACGGGCTGGGATGGAGGCGCGGGGGCTGGTGGCACAGCCCCAGCGCAGCCCCGCTCAGCCGGGCTGGGTCCTGCCCTGGGCTGAGCTCCCCATTGCAATGACCCTCATTGCCCTGGCCCCAGCGAATAAACTCTGGCTCCTTTGGCTCGGCAGATGAGTTTTGTGGTGTTCTGGGGATGTCTTTCCTGGGGAAGGTCTGACACGTGAGTCCCTGGGGGAGCTCTGGCCATCTCTGTTGTCCCAGCAGGGCAGGGCTCTGCCAAAAGGATTGCAAAACTGGGCAAGCCAAGGGGTCCTGGTGAGTGAGGGGGGATTAGTGGTGTAGAGGATAAAAAAGGAAATGAAAAACAAAGAAAGAGAGAGAGAATGGGAAAGCAAAATAAATACGGAGAAAAGTGAGCTGTATCTACGGTGCTGATGGATGAGATTTGGTGAGACAAGAATCTTGCAGATAAAAACCCGTTTGCAGCCCTGTGTAAACCACAGACACAATCTCTAAGGAACACGCCTGGGGAGTTTCATCCAAGGCAGCAGGTGAAGCCCTTGTGCTGCTGCATGTCCACTCATGGGTGGCTTCCCAGTGTGGAGGGTCTCCTGGTCCAGCACCAGGCAACCACCAGAAGCCCCTCGCACGGTGGGACAGAGCTGGAGGACGGTAGGAGGGGAGGAAGGGGGTGACATGGCCAGCTCCTAGTGGCAAGATCACCGACCATGGGACACGTGAGGGGAAGCTGTGACCAATGTGATGAGATTGGGAGACAAGTCTCCCGACCAAAATACGTGAGCTTTGTCAGGAACGAGGGAGGAGGCAGAAGCAGAGCGGGTGGCCCAGCAGCCGTCCCCAGACCCTTTCTCCTGACAAGCCTGGTCCCGTGTGCTGGGGCTCCTGCAGCAGCCCCGTTCCCAGAGCACCAGGAGGTAGGAGGTTGGGGACGGGCAGGTGGGAGATGGGTCCTGGCAGGGACAGGGCTGGAGGGGTGGCAGCCTGTCCTGGGCACGGCAGGGGACGGGGACCTTCCTGGTGCAGGCTGGGGCTGGCGTGGGGCCGTGGGGAAAGATGGCGAGTGCTGGGAGCGCCCGTGCCCCTCATGTCCTTCTCCTTCCTCGTCTCTCCCAGGAGCTGGTGGGAGAGGGAGAAGTTGGCCACGCAGAGCAGGGTCATTCGCCATGGAGGAGACCAACACAACAGAGCTCTATCCGGACTACTCGGATTTTCCATATGCATATTATTGGCCATTTACTCCGTGTCGGTTCATACTAGATGATACGAGGTTGATAATGGCATTTGTCTGTACTGTCATTTGCATGTGTGGAGTTGTGGGGAATATGTTGGTCGTGTGGTTCCTGGGCTTCCACACGAAGAAGAGCCCCTTCACCGTTTATGTCCTGAACCTGGCCATCGCTGACTTCTCTCTGCTCCTCTTCCTTCTTGTTATACTTACGTTATACATTTTTCCAAATTTCTACTGTGTTTTCTCTTCCGAATATGATTTGACCCTTGATGTCATGCCAATTCTGTTTCTGTTTTGGTACTTTGCCAGCATGTATCTCCTGACAGCCATCAGCATTGAGAGGTGTCTGTCTGGTTTGTTCCCAATCTGGTACCGGTATCGCCGCCCAAGGCACTTGTCAGGCATCGTGTGTGGGGTGCTCTGGACTCTCGCTGGACTTTTTGTTTCTTTGTTTGTCATTTATAATCGCACTTCTATTCACACATATTTAGAAGTATTAACATATGTATGCATTGGGAATTCTTTCATTTTCTCTTTACTGCCACTGTTTTCCAACCTTTTCCTGTTCATCAGACTCCGATGTGGTTCACAGAGACGACGCCCAGGAAGACTCTACGTTGCCATCCTGCTCAGTGCGATCTTCTTGTTCCTCTTTGGGTTTCCTCTCAATGTGGCCATTTTGCTTGGTCCTTTTTATCTGCAATCGTTCTACCTTCCTGTTTCTTACCTCTTGGCATCGCTGAACAGCAGCGTCAACCCGCTCATCTACTTTCTGGTGGGGAGCTGCCAGCAGTGCCAGTTCCAGGGATCCATCAAAGTCGCCTTCCAACGAGTGTTTGAAGAGAAGGCGAAGAATGAGGAGAACCGTGTCCCTGGGGACACTACAGCGGCGACCAGTCTGTAAGGTCGGGCTGTCCAGGAGGCTGGAGATGTGGACCCTGGCAGACGGGCTGGGATGGAGGCGCGGGGGCTGGTGGCACAGCCCCAGCGCAGCCCCGCTCAGCCGGGCTGGGTCCTGCCCCGGGCTGAGCTCCCCATTGCAATGACCCTCGTTGCCCTGGCCCCAGCGAATAAACTCTGGCTCCTTTGGCTCAGCAGATGAGTTATGTGGTGTTCTGGGGATGTCTTTCCTGGGGAAGGTCTGACACGTGAGTCCCTGGGGGAGCTCATCCTCAGTATATTGCAGGTCCCTCAATCCTGGTTCCCTCGGCACGGGGAAATTGCAATGGCAGTTGTGTCCGTACCTCTACATCTGCTGCTGCCCCTATGGGAGGTGGAGGGTGAGGACACCTGGTAGAGCTAGTTGCTCCTGGAAGCTGAGCAGGATACCTTCTTGAAGAGAGCCTATGTGGCAGCTCACCCCCACCAAAATCCCCCTCTCACAACCCATCTGAACCCCTCTGCCTCCTCCAGGGCTGCATGGCTTCCCCCAAACAACGCGCTCACCCACAGCCCAGGCTCGGAGGGCTGTGGGGACACCTCCAGCACGGGGCTGGTGATGGTTGCACACATATCTGTGGGGTTGATGCCTCTAGATGGCAGGAGAGGTGTGTGGATCGCACAGAGCATCCTTGCTCTTCTGCCTAAAGTATGGGTCAGTAGAGCTGACCGTGCACTCCCAACTGCTGGAAAGAGAATCAAACCAACATCAGGTAGGGCTGCAGATCTGGAGGAGAAAAAAAGAACATTCTCTTATACTTCAAGTGTCACACCATTTAATTCCAGGGTTAAATCAACCTGAGAAAAGTACAGGTTTGATAGTACCAGAGGATTATGAGTTGCGTGTTCCCAGCGCTCATAGAATCATAGAATTATAGAATCACAGAATCATTTTGGTTGGAAAGGACCTTTGAGATCATGTTCATGCCATGAAGTTCACACGAGTTGCTGGTTTCCAGCTGTGCTCCAGGTAAACATGGCTTGGTGCAACGGATGGATGACGAGACATCGCATCCTGGAGGTTGTCACCTCCCTGCGGGGTCTCTCAGGGTCCCAACAGCACAGTAATGTCCCTGCAAGGGGCAGGGAGTCTGCTCCAGCCCTGCTCCTATCAGTCCCCACAGGAAAACCGAGAGAGGATTTTAAGACTTTTCATTTTCAGCCCTCATGGCCTCAACAGGGTCTTTCCCATAAAAATTCCATTGTTTTCCTCCCCCCTCCCTGTATGCTCTTTCACAGAGAAAATCCAGTCTTTAACAGAGTCTTCAGGCAGGGCTGTGCTTTTGGGGCTGTTTCATTTTAATTCTGCTCCTCGTCTTTTTTTTTCTAGATGAGGAACAGACACACCAGAAATGGACACAGACCTCAGGTCACGGTTGCGAAATAGCATTTGCTCAGACTAACCATCCAGACAGAGAGAAAAGTGGGAGGAACGACAAGAGGCAGCTCCAGTCGAAAACCCTTGCATGCAGGCGACCCACGTGGTGTGAGGACAAAACTCATTTTGAGGCAGAAGCAATGCGTTTCACGGAAAGCCTTCCAGGGGCAATCCAAAACACATTGCCTACTTGCTTGAGAACAAAGCTGGATGTGAAAACCTCCACATATTCTTCGCATGTGCTGGCACCCGCTGGAGATGCCCACACAAGGGTTTGCCCACGAATTATTCTGCCCTGCTGTGCCAAGCTTTCTTCTCGACCCACAGTGTGGTCTTAGGCAGACACACCAAAAAAATAAACACTGGCAGGATCTAAGAACCATAGAATCATAGAGTCATAGAATCATAGAATCATTTTGTTTGGAAGAGACCCTCAAGGTCAGCGACTCCAACCTCCATTGCTTCGTTTTAATAGTGCGCAGGGTAGAGCAAGCTCGTTTTTGAGACACGGAAAGCTCTGAACTGTTGGATGGAACAGATTCAAAGCAGAGGTTTCAAAGGCTTTGATGGGTTTTTAATCGCACTCCTCAGTGACCACCCCAGGCAGAAGTTCCCATGCCACCCAGCATGACTTGTTGTGCTGCAGCTCATTCTGTTCAGCTGCATCCAGACCTGCACCAAAACCACCTTCCTTGTCTCACTTTGGCTCATGGGATGTCTCCATCCCTTGAGCATGGGTTGGACTGGATGATCTCCAGAGGTCCCTTCCAACCCAAACTATTCTGTGATGAGCACCTTCTCTCAGGGAGGGGCTGCAGAGGTTTAAGCTGCTGCTTCCACTGTGTTTTCTCTGTGAGTTTCGCCTGTGTTTTGGGGCTCTGTTCCACCTTCAAAAGCCCTCTGGAAAGCAACCCTAACAGAGAGGGTGAACTTCTTTGCACAGCTCCCAGCCAAGAAGTAAATAACAGGGTTGATACTGCTGTTCACACAGGCGAGCGGGAGAGAGGCATCAAAGACAAAAACAGAAAAATCAAACAGTCTTAACAAGAGCCAGTAACCAAAATCAGCAGTGAAGAAGGGGAAGAAGAAGACAGCCAGCAGGACCACAATACAGAGCTTCCTTGGAGGATATTGCCACGAAGAGCACAAGAGCCTGGCAAGCAGGGTTAGACCAGAAAAAATCAGGATAAGCACCGATACGAGGTAGCTCAGGGCAAAGACGATGAGAGCTGCAGGGCAGAAGTAGAGGGTGATGGTGAGCAGGAAGGAGAGGACCCAGAGCAGGACACACACAAGCGCTGGCAAGTGCTGGGAGCGGTGACAGGGACCACGGACCAGGGGAAGGATGGACAGGGACGTCATGGCACTGAAGGCTGTCAGGAGGTAGACACTGGCGGTGAAACTGAAGAGGATGGTAATGTTCAACACAGTCGCCACGTCCTGCCAGTCCAGCCTGTGACAAAGGCTCTCTGAGCCATAAAATATCGCAAGGGCGATGGCGATGGAGAGGAGGAAGGTGAGGTCAGCGATGGCCAGGCTTAGGACGTAGACGATGATGGGGTTCCTGCGGTCTCGGGAGCCGAGGAACCAGAGGACGGCCCCGTTCCCCACCAGCCCACAGAGGCAGATGAGCAGTGTGACAGGGACTTTGCTCAAGTGACCATCTTCACAGTCTGTCCTGTTGTAGCCATCGTCCCCGTACGAGCCAGCCGGCCCCAGCGACCCGTAATGCCAAGTCCTGTTGTACACCATCCCACCGAGCTGGCTCCAGCAGGCAGCACCGGCTCTTTCCACGGCCAAGAACAATGTGCTCGTTACGAAACCTCTGCTGCTTCTCCTTCCCCCTCACGCAGCTGGAGGGACAAAACGACACAGAGACACGTCAGCAACTCTGCTGTCCCCCACGCAAAGCTTTTCAGATGTTTGCAGCCATGCCCCAGCTTAGACGTGGAGGAGCACAGGGAGGAAGGAGGGACAGGAGAGGGGAAAGACAGGGTGTGGGGAGATGGGTATGACACACCTGGCACAAGAGCAGGTACAGAGGTGCAGCAAAAGCTGGGGAGATGCCTCCTTCCTGGCTTTGGACAGGACAGGTCTGGAACAGGAAAATCATGATATGATTTACACTTGATATTGCTAAGCTGTTCAGTGCGACACCAATTTCTGTATTCCCCTGCCACCTTTTTCCACAATATTTATAGCTCTTAATACCCTAGAGACCACTATTCCCCAATCAGATTTGGTGCAAATTGATCAACAGGTTCAACCCCAACGAGGGGAGGCTGAACAAAAAAAGAACACCCAGAAAAGTCTGACCTTCTTTCCTCTCACAGCCTGGGGACCTTCACCGGAGCAGACACACTGCATCACCTCGCAATCGCCATCCCCGTGATGGGATCTTCATCAGGTTTCCTGGAGTTATCACATAGAAAAAAACTGGACCAACATCTGCCTTGGTGAGCCTGTGAAGCTTCCAGCATGGGGTCTTTCTCAGGTCCTTTCACAAACCACTTTTCTCAGTGTTAGACAGTCAGGTCTTGTTCTCAAGGGTTCTCACAAACAGGGAACTATTTCATTGCATTTGGCTGTTATCAGGGTTCTGGTTATAATCTATTCTTGGTTTTGCACAGGAAATGACTAACAAAAAAGAGTGTCAGAAACTAGACCTATGGGAAAAGCAGATTTTTTCCGAGTCAGGTTCCTCTTTCTTTTCATTTTAAAGCAACCCCATTCCCAAAAGATTAATATCTTTGAACTGGCTGAACTTTTCTCCTGTCATTCCAGGGGTGTGTCTTTAGGACCCTGCGCTACAAGCTGGGCGTTGCTCCAAAACTTCTATTTCTAGTTCGAGATGTAAGTTTGCCACTTGTATACCGCAACTTCACAGTGATACTTGACCTTAATGACCCATAGACTTGATAAGGAAAGCATCAAGGTCCACCAGGATAATGCCGTGCAACACAAGACTCGCTGCCCCATCCACCCATGTGCTTGACCAAAGGGCAGAATCACAGATTCATAGAATCGTAAAATGGTTTGGGTTGAAGGGACCTTCAAAGCTCATCTATTCCAATCCCTGCCATGAGCAGGGACATCTGCACCAGCTCAGGTTGCTCAGAGCCCCGTCCAGCCTGGCCTGGGATGTCTCCAGGGATGGTTCAGCCACCACCTCTCTGGCCAACCTGGGCCAGGCTCTCACCACCCTCATCGTAAAAAAAACACTCAGGGTTTCTTGGCTTCTGCTTTTGTGGGCAACATCCTGAGCATATTAATCTAAAATGTTGATTTCCAACAGGAAATTTACAGACATCAGTTATTTGTTTGTATGGGGTTAGGCTTGTGTGCTACCTTCTGTAAATATTATGGCTCTGGTAGCAGTTGTTGTGTGTCAGAAAAGCTAATAAAAACATCTGGCAGGCAGAACTCAACCTCCAGCTATTGCCTGCGTGAGTTCCCGGCCCCTATTTCTGCCTCTTTTCTTGGGTTCTTGATGCTGCTGGTTCTATCAGTTGGACTGAGATGGGTTTTCTCTGTCAGATGGTGGCACAGGGAGACATCAAGCCAGAGGGAGCTTGAAAACATCATTTCTGTCCCTCACCATCATCTCTTTTGATCTGAGGGCTTTTGAGGATGAAAGCAGTGAGTGGTCAGTGCTTTAGTATCAGGCACAAAGGTCCCAGAAGAGGGTGGAGGCAGGAGGAGTTGGGACATCTCCATGCTGGGAAGCAACCAAGTCACAAATTGGGAGTGTGGTAATATTAACCCCAGAGAAAAAATGGTGCAGGACTTTCTGTACCACATCATTTCAGCTTTATAAACCAGCGGGCAGCATAAGGGGACTGGCACACCTCTTGTGTCACAATTTTGAGACCAAGCAAGGGCACCTCATGGAGCCACCAAGGGAAGAAACTGCAATCACCAGTAAGTTACATGAAAGATGCTTTTATTAAAATAACTTAAAAAATAAGTTTGAGGTGGGAACCAGCCCTGCCTGTGGAAATCTCAAGTGTGGCCATGTCCTGGGAGATGAACAGCCATCCACTGGTGGTCCCGCTCACCTCTCCAGGTGCATCCATAGGGGTTTAGGCAGCAACTCCCATCACAGGGCTCTCACCCACCTCTTGGAAATCTGCCCTGTCTTCAAAGACCCTCTGAAGAGCCACTCTGACGGATCCCCTGAACTCGGACTTGCCGTAGCTCCCAACCAGGACGTAAATCACTGGATTGATGCTGCTGTTGACGGAGGCCAGCAAGAGGCAGATCTCAAAGACAAAATTCATGTAGACAAAGAAGTTGAGGAAGATCTGGACACTGAGAGGGATGCCAAAGAGGAGGAAGAAGAGAACAGTGAGGAAGATGACGGTGTAGAGCCTCGCTGGGCGGTGTTGCCAAGAGCTACGTCTGAGCTTGATGAAGAGGATCACGTTGGAAAGAACCATAAAGGGAGTGAAGAAGCAGAAGTTGAGGAAGCACAAGGTTCCAAGGACCATCCAGCAGTGTTGGGAGTGACCCAGGTCACACACAAAGTACACCAGCCCGGCAAGGACACCGGCCAGGACCCACAGCAGGCTGCACGTGATGGGTGAGAGGAGCTTCGGGCGGTGGCATCGGCACCAGAAGGGCCAGAGGACACCCACACACCTCTCCACGCTGATGGCCGTGAGGAGGTAGAGGCTGGTGCTGTAGGTGAGCAGAACCATGGAGTGGAAGAGCGGCAGCACCCGCAGGAGCTCAGGCTGGAAGCAGCTGAGCATGGGCATGTGGTATATCACAAGGAAAGCCGACGTGCAGAGCAGAAGGCAGGCGTCGGCCACGGCCAGGTTCAAGAGATAAGCGGTGAAAGGGTTCCTCCTGATGCGGAAGCCGAGGAGCCAGAGGATGGTCCCGTTCCCCACCAGCCCGCAGAGGCAGATGAGCAGCGTGATGGCACCGGTGACGATTTCAGGGATGTGTTCTGCAAAGCACCTGGTCTCGTTGTGTCCATTCCCATAGACCATGCTCTCCACAGATGCTGGTGACACTGTAAGACAGTCGCGGATCGTGATGTTGGGATATCGATCCATCTTCCTCCTTCCTCTCTAGTGCTCACCTGGGGAAAGGCAAGAGTTGAAGGCAAAATCAGTGACTTTCAGGTCCCCAGTACTGGGAATGTCTTTTGGTTGTTTGGTTTTCCCCCCTCCTCCACAGGCGACAACATCTGCAACCCAGACAGGAGAAGAGCTGAGCAGAAAAAAACAGAAAGGAAAAAAAAAAAAAGAAGAGAGGAGAAACAAATTACAGGAATAGGAATAAAGGAATAGGAATAGGAATAGGAATAGCAATAGCAATAGGAATAGATAGAAATAAATAGGAACAAATAGAAATAAAGGAATAGGAATAGAAGTAACAGAATAGGAATAAATAGGAATAAAGGAATAGGAATAGGAATAGGAATAGGAATAGGAATAGGAATAAAGGAATGTGAATAAATAGAAATAAAGGAATAGCAATAGGAATAGCAATAGGAATAGGAATAGGAATAGGAATAGGAATAGGAATAGGAATAGGAATAGGAATAGGAATAGGAAGGAAAAGGCTGGGCCCAGGGTGGCAGGAGACAGAGAGTGAGCTGGAAGAGGAGTGGAAGGAAAAAGAAAAGGGATGCAGAGCTGTTTGATCTTTAAAGACTGAAAAGGGCTGAGAAGGTGACTGGGGGGAATGGAAAGACCACAGAAGAGCAGAGCAGCGTGTCCCAGAGACAGGAGCGGAGGTGACAGCCAGACCCCTCTCACCAGGCACGGGGAGTCCGGGGAGGGCAGGTCCTTGCACAGCCTCAGTGTCCCAGAGCTGCAAACTGCTGTCCTCTCCGTCAGATCTGCACATGAAATTTTACAACGCTGCCACGCCAAAACCCTCCCAGAAGAGATGCGGGCACCAGGAAGAAGGTAACTCCATGATGAGGTTCCTCCAAGGGCTCTGGCACCCTGACTCTTCCTCTGCTAGAGGCCAAATGTGCTCTGGGACCACGGCCCTGGATTTCTGCTCAGGGGCGGGTGGCTGTGGGCACGTAGATGTGCCAGGGCTTGGTCATCACTTCTGAGAGCAGCGGAAGAGGATTGCCAAAGAGTCACCCTCATGGGACAAGCATTGCAGACCCATCTGCTGGTTGCTTCAAACGCTTCCTCTTTGCAAACCTGTTGTGTTGAGCCCAAAATTATCATCTCCCTTCTCCTTTGCTTCTTGTCTTCTGTGCCCAGCTGTGACGTCCCTGAGATGTGTCGTGGTTCCTGTGAATTCACAAAAGCCCCCCAGCTCTCCATCGACCCCGGAAAAGATGCTCCGTTGTCACCTCCCCGCTTGTAAGAGCTGAGCTGAACATCTCCATCGTCCACACTGGTGAGGGGCTGGAGCCCAAGGGTGATGGGAGCGGCTGAGGGACCCGGGGGTTCAGCTGGAGAACAGGAGCTGAGGGGAGACCTTCTGATCTCTGACCTGCCCGAAAGGAGCTTGGAGCCAGGGGGGGTCGGGCTCTGCTCCCCAGGAACAAGCGCCAGGACCAGAGGAAACGGCCTCAAGTTGCGCCAGGGGAGGTTGAGGTTGGATCTGGGGAACAATTTCTTCCCCAAAGGGCTGTGGGGCATTGGAACAGGCTGCCCAGGGCAGTGCTGGAGTCACCATCCCTGGAGGGGTTGGACAGACGGACATGAGGTTCTCAGGGACATGGGGCAGTGCCAGGGCTGGGGGAACGGTTGGACTTGATGAACTCGAGGGGTTTTTCCAATCAAAATGACTCTGTGATTCTCTGATCACCCCGTGTCATGGAGAGGGCAGCAGGACGGTGTGACACACCAGGTCACCGTGCCCAGGGATGACACAGACCACTGGTCCCATCCCCTGACACCAGCACGTGGGTGGCAGCTCCGTGCCCCGTCCTCACGTCTCGCCCCAGCTGAGGCTGCAGGACACAACGTGAGTCCTTGGAGGGGACCGTTCCTCACAGGTGACCTCTGCGGCTCCATCCCTTCGCATCCTTTTTGGGGCCAGGCAGATCTGTCTCGCTTCCTTGTCTGCTGTACAGCAAATTTAAACAAATAGCTCAGGAGAAATCATCAGAGATACCCAGAGCAAGGGGAAGGAGATGCAGATGGCTGGGAGAGCATCTCAGCCAGCTCCAGGCTGTGGTCCTCCTATTTAAACGAAGGTTCAGCAGAAAATGAAATTAAAGGAGAGTAACAGGACTCACAAGCATAAGTGCAGCCAGCAGCTATTTGGCTATGTTTTCCAGTTGTTTGTAAATAACATCACAGCTTTGTTACATGTTAAATGATCTTAATGTAATAAATAAATAACAAAGAGTAAATAATATATACGACTAAATAATAAGCTGTAGATGGTAGATAATAGACTGTAGATTGTAGATAGAATCATAGAATCATAGAATCATTTTAATTGGGAGAGACTTTCAAGATTATCGAGTCCAATCCTAAATAGTAAACAGTAAATAGTAAATTAGTGGATAAATAGTAAATAGTAAAAAAAAAATGAAAAACAATAAATAACAATTCATAACTAGCAAATAATAAATAAAAATGACAAATACAAATAAAAATAGATAAATTAATCAATAAATAAATAAAAAATAATAGTTGTTATTATTATTATTAACATGATAAATAATGTTGACAGCTGCTCTTGGGGAAGCCCCCTCCTGCCGAGTGGTTGAATACCCGGCTGGGTGGGTTAATAACCCCCACCAATGTGGTGACAGTCATGCTGGGGACAAAGGTGACAGGTTCCCTCATGCCGTTGTCCCTAAAGGCACCTTTTTGGCATCATTTTAGATGTTTAAGTTTGTTCTCTCTATGGTAAAAGTGGGATGAAAGGGGCAATATTCAGAAACAAACTCACAGTTTTCAATTAAACCTGGAGGTGCTGATTTGCTTCATATCCCCTTTTAGATCACTATGATCCTGGAAAAAAATAAATAATTTTTTTTTTTTAAAAAAAGCAGAAAGCAGAGTTGGAGATGGTCTTTTACCATCTCTGCCATATCCAGGGCCAGCTGGACAAACCACCAAACCACAGGAACATATGGGTGAACTGCAATTAATTAATCGGCATTCCTCTGCCTGCAGCTGCCGGGAGGGCTCGAGCAGAGACACTGATTTCCCAGCAGAAACATTGTCGTATAACCCACCCAGCAATCGAAAAGAACCCAAGCAATTATAGGAAATTAGAGCAAAATTATAAACTATTCTGACAGGGTTGTAACAAAAATAGATGGTTGATAGCAAAGTGAAATCCTTTGACCCAGGATTATTTAAGTAGCCTAAGATAAATTCAAGATGGTGAGCTTTGAAGTGTCCAAGTGAATAAGCTGCTGACGAAGCTTGCAATAATTACCGCGACCATCTCCAGCACTCTCGCTGCCTTTGCCCCAAATGTCCTTCCGACCACAAGCACTTTGGGCCGGATTGCTCCAAATTCCCCCTGGGCACATTCCCAGGATCTCCTCCAGTGCTGGAGGGCTGGACAGGACATCCCGGTGCTGAATCCTTCGGGAAACCCCCACCCGATGGAGAAATGTGCTGCGCTGGCTGGGAATAGTCACCGGCTGCAGGACCGCGGGCAATCATAGAATCATGGAGCCATAAAAACACAGAATTACAGAATATTTGGGGTTGGAAGGGACCGTCAAAGCCCATCCAGTGCCACCCCTGCCATGAGCAGGGACATCTTCACAAGCTCAGGTTGCTCAGAGCCCCGTCCAGTTGGATGTTTCCGAACCAGGGCTGCTGTGGCTGCAAAAATCAACCCAAAAATATCTTTTTCATGCTAAAGCTGTGTTAGGATGAGCTAAAAATGTCCCGTCCCGGTAACAGGCTGTGTTAAATGTAATGCAGTTGCTTTACAGCTCCGTCTCCCCGTTGCTCCCAAAGCTTCTCTTCAGTCAGATTTCCACGGACCAGGGGGAAATAATGACCCTTTGCTTTTTTAATCCATCTTCAGGCGGTGTGAATCGGCACTCAGGTGGTACCCCCCGGCTCCTGCAGCTGCAGGGTGTCCTTCACCATCCATCCTCCTCCTCCCGGGAAGGACCCATCGCAGCATCTGTAGCCGTGAATAGCACGACTGCATCCCAACAGCTCTCACTTCCCAGGCGTTTTTTCCCACTAAAACTTATCCAAATACAATTCTGCTTCTGTTTTGGCTTCCCCCAGGGTGTGAATCTTGCAGGGGTGACCGTGTGAACCCTCTGCCACGAGGAGCCCCCGGCGCTGGGCAGCAATTGATGGGGAGATGTGAGCTGTGCCGGCTGAGAAAACCCCAGGGTGCTCCTGGTCCGTTTGCAGAGATGTAACACGAAGCGACCTCAGCAAAAAGCTGCAAACCTTTCTGTGCCGACCGAGGGGTGATGCTGCCCGCTGCAGGTCTGTTTTCTTCAGATAAAAATAGACATCTGGGAAAAAGCTCTACGTCAGCTGCAAAATCTTCTTACCGGTCAGCGTTAATGAGGCATCTCTGCCCCTGCGAGCACCGACGTCTGCGCTGGTAGGAGAGAAGGTGCCTCCTGATACGAGAGCGACACGGAGGCTCCTGGATGGCTCCTCCCCTGATATTTTTTTTTGATGATAATCCTTTAGTTCACATGCATGGCACAGCCTTGATTGAAAAGAAATGGCATGGATCCTTAAGCATTTGCATGGGGAGGAAAGAAAAATCCAAACCCTCTGAGTCGCAAGAGAAGGGAACCGTTCCCTCAAGCTCAGAAAACATAATGCTAGTGATTTAAAATTGGCTTCAGTTGCACAAAATGAGAAGATTTGTTGTTTTATGTAAAGGATTTTTCTCTGAGGTGTAAGAGCACGTTAAACACAGTCACAGGTTGTGATATTCAGATTTAAATTTGCTGTGTCTTTTGGGAACTCTGTAAAAGGCTAATTACGGTATGTGCTTTCCCACAGTGAACTGTTCTTCACGGCGAGAAGTTTATGACAAGGAGAATTCCCCTTTCTGAAAGAACTGGGCATGGGCTGTCCCGTCTTCAGATGAATCATCCTTCCCACTGCCAGCAGCGATGGGGCAGATTGTGAGGCAGGTGGTGCCATTTCTGTGGAAGAGGTTAAAATAGTAAAGAGTAAATTGCTTTCTTCCTTTCCCTAGAACAAAACAAAACAAAAAGGCAGAAAACAGATTCCTATCATGCCCAGACTAATATCTCTGTCTGATTCACTACACTGGGGGGGAAAAAAAAAAAAAAAGCCATTTCTTTATTAACTCTGTGTACTGATTTGAAAAGAAAGGGATGTTTTCAGCTGCCCTCCCTGTGTGCAGCACCACCAGTACCACCAGTAGCACCAGCATCACCAGCATCACGCTCTGATGATGGAGGAGAGATGCCCTCCTGGGGATGCTGAGGTTTGAGGATACTGAGGTCCAGGGATGCTGAAATCAGAGGATGCTGATGTCCAAGGATGCTGAGGTTCAGGGATGCTGAGGTTTGGGGATGTTGAGGTCCGGGAAGCCCTGAGATAGCCAGAGAAGAAACTAAGAAGAGCAGAAAGCTTCCAGGAAATGGAAGGCAGTCAGGGAGTGGGTCATTGACCGGAGATGAGTGTTTCCAATCAGGAATAGACGAGGAGCCATTCACAAAATGCTGCTTGTGGAGCTTCTGGCAAAAGCCACTTCCTTTCTGGCAAAAAGAAAAGATTAAGATAAATAAAAACAGGGAAGTGGAGCTCTGACGTAGCTGCAGTTACAAAACCGTTCCCGACTCCCCTGCGACCCCACTGCACCCGGGACGGGGCGCAGAGAGGAGCTGGTGGGGCAAGAGCAGGGTCATCCTGGTGACCTGGGGGCTTTCCTCTTCATTCCACTGTCCTGGGAGGATCTGCTTCAGGACTTGGAAGTGTGAGAAGCCAGGACACTGACGCTGATCTGCCTGAGCCCAGTTGGAGAGCCAGCCCTTGCCTTCTGCTTCAGCAACGCTAACAGTTAAGTGCAACGTTCTTCTTCATCCCCACCTCACCTTCCTCTCCTCCAGCATCCACTGCCAGCAGCTACGTTCCCCCCACCCTCTCCCAGCGACCGGCAGAGCTCTCCCCAGGTCCTCTCCCCACTTGCCTTCTGCATCTCCTGGTGAACCCCCCTCTCCTTCCCCCCCCATCTCCTTCTCCCACCCCACCATGTCCACCACTCCCCTCCCCAGCATGTCCCGCTTGCCTTCCACTCGTGATTTCCCAGCTCAGGGAGCTGGCTGAGGGGCTGCATGGCTCAGCACCAGCTTCTCCAAGCCGCTAACTCCACGTCCACTCTGACCACAGCCAGGGGCCACATCCCACCGACCGCCCAGCATCCATCCATGGAGGCAAACCACATGTCGCCAAATCCCACAGCACCCACGCTGATCACCGACGGAGATGACCCGTGCAGGATGGAGGTCACTGACATGGCCATAGACGCTGTCACGCTGCTCATCTGCCTCTGTGGGCTGGTGGGGAACGGGGCCGTCCTCTGGCTCCTCGGTTTCCGCATCCGCAGGAACCCCATCACTATCTACATCTTCAACTTGGCCATTGCTGACTTCGCCTTCCTCCTCGTCCTGGTCACCTCATCCCTCCTCTACATCATGGAGAACATCTCCTGCTCCACTCTTTTGTCCTTGAAGTACATGAGGTCACTTTTCCTGTTCTCGCTGTTCTCCTACAACACGGCCCTGTACCTCCTGACAGCCATCAGCATTGAGAGATGCATGTCCACCTTCTGCTACAGCGTCCGCCGTCCCCAGCGCTTGTCAGTCACGGTGTGTGTCCTGCTCTGGTCCCTCTCCATCACTGTCATTGCTGCAGTGACATCTCTGTGCCTGCTGTACGACCACGAGCACTGCCGGGTGGCTCTCATCTCCATGTACGTCCTCAACTTCCTCGTCTTTGCACCACCCATGGTCATTTCCAGCACGATCCTCTTCATTAAGGTCCAGTGTGGCTCCCAGCAGCACCAACCCAAGAGGCTCTACATCGTTATCTTCCTCACCGTCCTCTTCTTCCTCCTCTTCGCTCTTCCCCTCAGCATCTGGAATTTCCTGCAGCAGTTCAGCTACACCTCTGTGCCCTCCCAGGTTGTTTTCCTGCTCGCCTGCATCAACAGCAGCATCAACCCGTTCATCTACTTCTCGGTGGGGAGCTGCCGGAGGCATTGCTCCTTGGTGTCCCCCCAGGTCGCCTTCCAGAGGGTCTTTGAGGAGCCGGCAGACAACATGATATTCAGCAGTGACACAACGATGGACACGCTGGCCCCAGCTTGTTGAATCCTTTCCACTGCTTAATGCCCCTGGGATGGTAGCTGAGGGATTCCTTGAGCAGCTGGATGAATAAATTTTCTGCAGTGTTTTCCTTGATGAGCCCAGTTTCCTTGTGGTGTAATTCTGCACCCTGCAGAAGAGGAGAGCAGGGGCCTCGCCAAGGTCGATGTGTGGAGGGAATTTGTGTTTGAGCTCAGCTTTCTGCTCCCCACCAGCCCACCCCAAGTCCTGCAACACTCTTCCCCAAGGGCAACGTGCCCCAGAGGACCGTGTTCCCACCAGCTTTTCAGGATGAGCATGGCCTTTGGGAAACTCTGACTCATGTACGTTGTGGGGGCAAAAACCATTTGGTACCCTAAGTGCTTTTCCCCATCCTGCGTCCCAGCCTGTGCAGCCTCCCCGAGCTCTGCTCCCCTCCCGTCCCCAGCAATGCCGGCGGGGGGACCCCTGCCAAGGCCCCACCGCCCTCCCCTCCCACCGGTACCCAGTTCCTGTATCCCACCAGTACCCAGTTCCTGTATCCCACCACTGCCTGATGTCAATAAACAGCATCGTGCACCCTGAGCTGCTGTGGGTCTGTGTGTCAGCACACACTGCTTTCGTCTGGGTCCTGCTGCTGGCTGGGGGTGCGGGTGGAGACACAAACACGGTTTGTGTTCTTTGGAGCAAAAATGATGCCAAGTGCCTGCAGCTGGGGCTGTGCCGGCACACCCAGATGAGTGCAGGGGTACAGCAGTGCCCCCAGGCTGATTTATTAGTGTCACAGCAAATATCTCCCCAAAGATTTTATTATTTTTTTTAAGCCAGGTCTAAGTGCAAAGTACTCTTTCTTCTGAAATTTTTCCTCCCTGCTGGCGTCAGCAGGATGGAGTACTTTTCCTTCTTCAGTAGGCTGGGATGGTGCAGCAGCAAGAAGAGGGGGAGTTGTGGTCCCCAGCCCGGCCACCACCTTCCAGGAGCAGAGTGCCAGCTCTGTTGGTCACCATGGGCTCCATGGGCATCACTCTCCTCCCTGTGGCGTCCCCCGACCAGCACCACCCCTTCTCACCAGCCCCACCACATCCCAGACCCCCTGGTCAGCCCCACCACCTCCCACCCCCTCCCACCCCTTCCCACCAGCCCCACCATACCCCAGACCTTCCCACCAGCCCCACTACATCCCAGACCCCCTGGTCAGCCCCACCACCTCTTGTACCCCCCAGACAGTCCCTCTGCGTCCCACACCTTCCCACCAGCTCCACCACATCCCAGACCTTCCCACCAGCCCCATCACATCCCAGACCTTCCCACACCCCTCATATCAACCTCACCACGTCCCACACCCCCCTTGCAACCCCACCACCTCCCAACCCCCAGCCAGCCCCACGCCTGACGCTCCAGTGCCTCCCTATGGACTTCTCACTTTGAGTCGCTCCATGTGGTTTTGGGGGGCTGTTTCTCGGGGACGCCCCCACTCCGCAGAGCGGCAGAGGTTCACCCCGCTGTGTCGCAGCCCCCCGACGTCCCACCTCCCCCTCACCGCCCCCCTGTCAGCGGCCGGAGAGGAACGAGAGGCGGCGGGTGGAACCAGCGGCGTTTATTGGGGCGGGAGGAGCGGGGCCGGGGCCGGGACGGGCGGCACAGCCCCGGCGGGGGAGCGGAGGCGTTGCCGGGGAGCACCGAGTCCCGGAGAGCCGCTTCCCCGGGGGCAGAGGGGTCCGGGCGGGGGGTGTGTAGGGCTCCCGGCTGCTCCGCCCTCGCTGGAGGGCAGCAAAGCCCAGAGATCCGCGCTCCGAGCCGGGGAGCGGCCGGCAGGGCCGGCGGCGTGCGGGGGGAGCGGCCCGAGGGACGGGGCGGGACGGGGGTGGGATGGGAGAAGGGATGGGGACAAATGGGATGAAGGATGAAGATGGGGATGGGGACAAATGGGATGAAGGATGAAGATGGGGATGGGGACAAATGGGATGAAGGATGAAGATGGGGATGGGGGCACGGTGGGATGGGGATGGGATAAGGGTTGGGGATGGGGACAAGATGGGATAACGGATGGGGATGGGAATGGGGACAAGATGGGATAACAGATGGGGATGGAGACAAGGTGGGATCGGGGATGGGGTTGGGAAAAGGGATGGAGACGGGATAAGGGATGGGGACAAGATGGGATGAAGGATGGGGATGGGGACAAGATGGGATGAAGGATGAAGATGGGGATGGGGACACGGTGGGATAAGGGATGGGGATGGGATAAGGGTTGGGAATGGGGACAAGATGGGATAAGGGATGGGATGCATCCTAACACACAGCCACAAGAAGGTGACCTGTGGGCCCAGCTTGCAGCAAGGGTGGAAGATGAGCATGAAGCCAGGGTGGGCAGCATGGCCAGAGTGACTCCAGTGGCCTCTTAGCTGCAGATTGTGGTGACCGCCGTCTCTTCGAAGACTCTCTGGAATGCGACCTGGAGGGACACCAAGGAGCAATGCCTCTGGTAGCTCCCCACCAAGAAGTAGATGAAAGGGTTAATGCTGCTGTTGATGCAGGCGAGCAGGAAAACAACCTGGGAGGGCACAGAGGTGTAGCTGAACTGCTGCAGGAAATTCCAGATGCTGAGAGGAACCAGAAGGATGAGAAAAAAGAGGACAGTGAGGAAGATAACAATGTAGAGCCTCTTGGGTTGACGTCGCTTGGAGCCACACAGGACCTTAATGAACAGGATCACATTGGAAATGACCATGGGTGGTGCAAAGACGAGGAAGTTGAGGACGTACATGGAGATGAGAGCCACCCGGCAGTGCTCGTGGTCGTACAGCAGACACAGAGATGTCACTGCAGCAATGACAGTGATGGAGAGGGACCAGAGCAGGACACACACCGTGACTGACAAGTGCTGGGGACGGCGGCAGCGGTACCAGAGCGGGCAAAGGACGGACATGCATCTCTCAATGCTGATAGCTGCCAGGAGATACAGGCCCATGTTGTAGGAGAACAGTGAGAACAGGAAAAGTGATCTCATGTACTTCAAGGACAAAAGAGTGGAGCAGGAGACGTTCTCCATGATGTAGAGGAGGGATGAGGTGACCAGGAAGAGGAGGAAGGCGAAGTCAGCGACGGCCAGGTTGAGGACGTAGACGGTGATGGGGTTCCTGCGGATGCGGAAACCGAGGAGCCAGAGGACGGCCCCGTTCCCCACCAGCCCACAGAAGCAGATGAGCAGCGTGACAGCGTCTATGGCCACGTCGGTGACCTCCACCCTGCAGGAGACTTCTCCGTCGGTCTCTGGCACAGGTGATGTGGGAGGTGGAGATGTCTGGTTCACCTCCATGGCAGGAGGTGCGACGCGGTCCCCAGCTGCGGTCAGAGCGGACAGAGAGTTAGTGGGACCCCAAGAGCAAGAAGGACTTGTCTGGGTGAGGGGTCCTGGTGGTGTGACAGAGTTGGGGACAGGGGGGTGACAGGTGGGTTGGGGAGGCGGCTGCCTCAGCAGTGATGGGCTGGGAGGTGAGTGCAGAGAGAGACGGGACGGATGCATGTGGGAGTGGTGAGAGGGGCTGTGGGGAGCTGCGGGGAGACACGAGCAGCCCCCCCGGGCTGGGCTGCAGTCCTGACTCCCTACCTTTCCAGGCAGCAGGCTGAGGGCAACCTGCCGTGCGTCCGAGCAGGGCACAGTCCCGTCCTCCAGCCCGTCCTCACCACGATCTCCTCAGCTGAAGAGAACTGGGGTCTCCACGTCCTCGGAAGGCTCGAGCAGCCTCTCTCTCCTCCAAATACAGCGACTCTTTGGGGCGTTTCTGCAAGATCATGGGTCAGGTGGTGAGAGTGCGCTGGGCAGCTTCAGAGACACAGGCTGCATCACGGAGCCTCTCCTGTCAAATTTCTGTTTGGTCCTACGGGAAAGGAAATGTTTTGCCCGCAAGAATACACCAGAGGATCAATACTGCAGGAGCTACATGTTTGCTGTTGAAAGAATCTCAATGCTTTTAGGATCCAACCTGATATCTCATTACACTGGTAATTACCACCTTCTTAATTGTTTTATTGTGCTCCAGTCTCCGCCTTCCACGCTGCCCTGATGCTGGCATCCTTCTGAAATTGTTCATTAATGTGCATACTTGCCTTCCGGACTCCCAGCATGTGAATCGCCAGCCATTTCTCCTCCATCCGTGTTGTGCATCAGGTCTGGGTGGGAATTTGGTGTTTGAGCTGTTGGTTCAGGTGGACCTGGCTGGTCTGGGGGCTGCAGTGCCCACCGAGGGGCTGGTACCCACCGAGGGAGACGGGGGGCTGGTGGCAGGAGAACAGGAGATGAAGCAGCCATAGGGCTAGGGGTGGATAGCAAGGAACGGCACATATCACCCCCCCATCACTCCCTGCACCCCGACACCAGAAGCACCCGTCCACCTCTGCAGGGCTCTTGGGGTGGCAGATGAGGGCACTGACTGGAGAGGAGGGGGTCTTGAGGACCTCTAGGCTGAGATGTGGGGGACATGGTCACTCCTTCCTCCCCAGAGCGGCACTGGCCGTTGTCCATGTCCCCTTCAGCTGCTGGTCCCCCTGTACTGGTGGGGGGACATGGCCAGACAGCAGGCAAAGCAGCCCCCAGCACCAGGTGTCCTCTGCTTCTCCAGCAAGGGCAGAAAACGGATTCTTCAGCTCATTAACCTGGCTAATTGCTGCTAGGACTGCTAACACCCCTGCCTGGCTCACCTGGGCGGCTGGAGCACCCATGGCAGGGCTGGGGGAGCCGGCAAGATGGGGCACCCACACATGGGGCTCCCTGAGCCCGGCCACCACCCAGAAATGCCCCATGTCCCAAATCCCTCGTGTCTGAGCAGCTCCCACCTCCCAGAGCAGGGCCATGGAGGTCCCTGTCCCAGGGGAGCGGGGCAAGGATCATGGTGGGTAATAAAGGGAAGTCAATGTGGGCTCCGTGTCAGGAACAGCGCTGGGTTAGCATGTCCCCAAGGAAAGTGGGGTGTTGCAGCCCGTCCCTGACAGCACATCGACTGGGAGATGGGAAATGACGGGGGGCTGCCCGTGCCTGGCGCCAGGTACGGAGTTTTCCGGCAAGGCACGGCTCAGCGTGGCGCGGCACGACCTGGCAGGGCTGGGCACGGCACGTCACCCAGTGTGACGGAATGGGTGGCACAGCAGGGGGGGCCAGGGCTGTGAGTCACCCTCCTGCGCTTCCCTCCACCCTGGACTTTGCCTCCCATGCTTGGGGCAATAAAACCCGGCATGGAGGGGGCTGGGGCGTCTGGAAGGGCCCCCACCTGCAGCAGTCAGGGCACACGTGTGTGTTTGCACACACGAGGACGGGAATGTGCAGGTGGGTGTAGGAAAGAGCTGCAGGTGTGCGGGAGCAGATGTGCAAGCATGCATGTGTGCATATGTACATGTCTGCATATAAATATGTGTGCATATGTGCATGAAAACTTGCACGGATGTGTGCAAGGAGGAGCTGGACATGCAAGAAGGCGCACGTGTGTGCAAAGGAGCTGCACATGTGGGATGGAGTCACAAGTGCGTGTGCGTGGGTGTGCAACGGGCAGCTCCCCGTGTGCAACAGGCAGCTCCGCGTGTGCACCAGGCAGCTGCGCCCGTGTGCGGGCAGGTGGCAGGGGGAGCGTTGCACACGCGTGCAGGGAGCAGAGTGGAGCACGGCGTGTAGCACGCGTGTAGCACGACCCCGGACACGCACGGCGAGCAGCCCCACGCGTGTGCGAGGCGGCGGGTGCGTGCGAGGCCGCCCGTACACGTGTGGGCACCCAGCCCCGAGCGGCGCCGCGGGCGGGTCCGGTGGGCGGGTGGGGGCCGCACCCTGGGCCAGGCGGGTGCCGCCGGTCGCCCTGTCCCCGTCCCTGTCCCCGCCGAGGCCACGCAGGCTCCGTGGTCCCGCCGGCCGCCCCCATGCAGCGGGAGCGGGGGGGACCGAGCCCGGGACTCCCCGTGGCGGAGGTCAAGGCTGTCGTCGTGGGGGACGGGGGCTGCGGGAAGACGTCACTGCTGGTGGCCTTTGCCAGAGGGGACTTCCCCAAGGTACTGTCCTCCCCGTCCCCTGCGAGCTCAGCCACGGTGGGACCCGGTCCCGGGTGGGCGGGCTCCCGGGAACGGCGGCACGGGGGGGACGGGACGGGACGGGACGGGCACAGTGGCGGCAGCGGGGACATTGGCAGCAGGACATGGGGCCGGGGGGTGCTGGGGCAGAGGGTGGCCAAGCCTGGGGCTGATGGGGGTCCAGGGCAGCCCCCCGTCGGTGGGCGGTCGGGCGCCTCTGCCTCTCCTGGGGGGTCACAGGGGGCCGGGTCTGCCCCGCAGCGAGGGCACATAGGGGAGCCAGGGGGTGCGCGGAGGGGGGCAGCCCACAGAGACCCCAGAAACTCCCTCCCGGCCCCCCCAGGTCCCACCGGGGCATCCCGCCTGCCTGAGGCTTGGTGCTGCCCTGAGCTGGGGGGGGCACAGTGCCGGGGCTGGGGGGAACAAGGAGCGTCCCCACCCCACCTGCCCCCGGTGGCACCACCATCTCCTGCCCCCCCGTTTCCCTTTCCCAACCCCGGGTACTTCCCCGTGCCCTGTCCTGGGCACACGGAGCTCCGTGGGCGTCCCCCCCACTGCTGCCCACGGGCAGGTGGGATCTACCTCGTCCCCTTCTTGTCCTCTGCCAGGTGTACGTCCCCACCGTGTTCGAGAAGTACACGGCTTCCCTCCAGGTTGGCGGCAAGCCCGTGAAGATCCACCTCTGGGACACGGCAGGTGGGACAGGAGGGGACAGGACAGGCAGTCGTGCCCCCTGCCCCCCAGCCTGGGGGTTTCGGGGTGTCCCACACCCGTGGGTCATGCCTTGGGGGGTGTCCCCATGGGAGACCACAGGAGATAAAGGGTTAACTCACAGCCAGCCAGCCGCCGGTCCCTAAGTCTGTCACTCTCAGCAGTGATGCCTTTCTGTCCCCAGAGCCCCACGGTGCCCCAAAGCTAGGGGGACAACATAGTCCCAGGCTGGGGGAGACCCATCCCAGTAGGGAACTGGTGTGTAGTGGTTGGCTTCTCCACCCGTCAGGACAGGAAGACTACGACAGGCTTCGCCCGCTGTCCTACTCCAACACCAACGTTGTCCTCATCTGCTTCGATGTCACCAGCCCCAACAGCTTTGACAACATCCTAACGAAGGTAACACAGCCCCAGGGGGGCTGTCCCTGCCCCATGTGTCTTCCCCGTGGGAGGTGGCGTGGACCCGGGGCTGCCACCTGGCCCATGTCCCTGTCCCCCAAGTGTCATGTGTCCCCCCGCAGTGGTACCCGGAGGTGAACCACTTCTGCAGGGGTGTCCCAGTGCTGCTGGTGGGCTGCAAGACCGACCTGCGGCGGGACCAGGAGGTGCTGCAGAAGCTGCGGGAGGGACACCTGGAGCCCATCTCCTACCAGCAGGCAAGTGCCACCCCCCAGCAGGCTGGGGATGTCCCTGAGCACGGGGCGGTGGGGGAGCCAGGGTCCCCGGGGGGTCTGACCCTGCGGCTCCCCCCAGGGAGAGGCCATGGCCCGGCAGGTCCACGCCGTGTCCTACTTGGAGTGCTCGGCCAGGTACCAGGAGAACGTCGGGGACATCTTTGCGGTGGCCTGCAGCGCTGCCTTCGGTGCCGCCCGCCGGAGCCAGCGCAGGAGGAGACCCAAGAGGGGCTGCGTGCTCAGCTGAGCCCCCCACCCCTGGGCTCTGCTGCTGTCCCCCCGGCTCGGGACAGCGCTCAGCTCCCGGCCACCACCGGCCCTCCACTGCCACGCTGCTGTCCCCGCAAGCCGGTCCCAAGGACTGTTGCCATGGGGTGCCAGCATGTCCCACCATGGCACCCAGCGTCCGGGCGTCCTCCGCCCGCAACGAGCCCCGCGGGCAGGCGGGTCTGGGAGCAAAGAACTGATTTGTGGGGAAGGGGGTCCCCTGCCCGCTGGCAGGCCAGCGCGGGAGGGGCCACACGGGGTCATTTGGGTGCAATTCTGTCATTAAAGCTGAACACATGTCACCGTGGTGTGGTCCCCGTGGGCTGGCACAGCCCTGCACGGCACCGGAGGGACAGGGTTGTGTCACCCGCGGCCGGGTGGCCTCTGGGAATGGGTCCCCTCCTGCCTTATGGCTGGGGCATGCACGTGCGTGTATATACGTGCATGTGTGCTGCATGTACATAGGTGCATATGCACGTGTGCTGCATGTATATAGGTGCATACGCAGGTGTGGTGTAGGTATACAGGTGCATATGCAGGTGTGCTTCATGTATAAGGTGCATATGCCTGTGTGCTGCATGTATATATGTGCATATGCGTGTGTGCTATATGTGTATAGGTGCATATGCATATGTGCTGCATGCATACAGGTGTGCTGTACACATATAGGTGTGCCTGTATACGTGTGTGTGGGTCGTGTACGTCCCTCTGCCTGTGTTGTCTGCACGTATACATATGCATATGCGCGTTTATCCATGTAGATGCCAGTGTGTGCGCCCATATATGTACACACATATATTGACACACGCGTACGTACGTGCGCTCCCGTGCGCGCGTCCCCGCGGGTCCCGTCCGCTCCCGTCCCGGTCCCCGGGCGCACGCGGGGGGTCCGGGACAGCTGGGCGGGGCCAACGGCGCGTGCGCGCTCGCTCCCGCCCCGGCGGGGCGTGGCCTCTGCGGGGCGTGCGCGCCCCCGCGCGGTGCCCCGGCGCCGGAGCGGGGCCGGGGCAGCGGGCGGGGGGGGCGGTGGCGCATGCGCAGTGCGGGCGGCGGGGGAGGCGGCGGGGGGGTCAGGGGAGGTTGCGGGCGGCGCAGGCGCAGTGCGGCGGCCGAGTCAGTGTGTATGTGAGACTCTGACGGGTTCAAAATGGCGGCGGCGGCTCCTGTGTGAGGAGGGGAACCGCGTCCCGGCCGGGGGGGGCGCGGCGGCGGGGCGGCGGCGGCGAGGCACGGCACGGCACGGCGGGGAGCGGCGAGGCCGGCGGCGGCCCGGCCACTCGGCCCGGGGCGGGGGGTGGCGCCGGGTGCGCGGCGGCGGTGGCGGTGGCGGCGGCGGGGGGGAACGCGGCGCCGGGCCGGGGAGCGGGGCCCGCGGGAGCGAGCGGAGGCCCGGGGCGGCCGGCGGGGCTGTCAGCGCCCGCTCGCCGCGGTGGCCGCGCCGGGGGCGGCGGGGCGCGGAGGGGCGGGCGGCGGGGCCGGGGGGGGCTCGGGGCGGCGCGGCCGGCGGGCCGGGCCCGGGCCCGGGGCGCGATCGCTGCCTGACCCGGGGGTTCCTCCTCCGTCTCTTCTGTTTCCCCCCCCGTCTCGGCGCTAGAAGAGGACAAAGGCGCAGGAGAGACCTGGTGAGCCACTCGCGGAGGGGCGGGGGGGGCCCCGGCACCGACCCGCCACCCCCGGCCGACCCCGAAGTTTCCCCGAGTCTCCCCCCCGCGCAGAGGGGCCGGGTCGCGCCGCGGGCGGCGGGGCCGCTGCCCCGGCCGGGAGGGTGCGGGCGGGTCTGCCGTTCTCCGCGGCCCCCGGGAGGCCGCCGGGCCGGGAAGTTGTTGGGCAGGGGGCGGCGGGGCGGGCGGCTCCCGGGGGCGGAGGTGCCGGTGACAGCTCCCCCGGGGACTGACGTCCCGAGCGCCGGCACAGGGCTCTTCCCCCGCCGCCGCTTTGTTCTGCCGGCCCGGGGCTGCTCCCTCCTGCGCCGGGCGGGGACGGCGGGGCGAGCCCGCGGGGGTGGGATGGGGCCGGGGACCGGCCGGGCTGGGGGTTCGTCCCGCTCGGGGGCAGCGGGGGTTGCGAGCGGGCCGGCTCGGCCGGTGTGTTGCGCTCCGGTTGTGCCGCTGTTTGTGAGCAGAGTTTAGCAAGTGTGGGGAAAGTGCTTAGGCTGGCTTAGCTGGGCTGGGGAGGCCGGTCCGGGCGCAGGGCTGGGGAGGTGCGAGCGGGACTCGGAGCGCTCCGCTGTCAAACCGTGGCTCGGAGGGTCGGGGAAGAGCAGGATGGAACAAGTTCTCCCCACGCTATGGTAGCGGTTCTGTAACGCTACGCGGGGTGGCGGATCCCATCACCGAAGGTTTAGAGTGGGGATTAAGAGCTGAGATAGATGTAGGCTTTGGTTTCATTCTGTTCCTTTAAAAAAAAAAAAAAAAAAAGTTGAGGTGCCATCTGACACCTTGGGAGGCTTTCCCGTGTTATTGTGCGGTGTCACAAGGTGGCAGATTTTGAGATCAGAGCGTGTCTCCTGAAGACAGGAGTTAGTCCCCTACCTGAGCCGTGCCTAAGTGCTGTAGGTAGGAGGGATCCCCCACGCCCGTCCCTGTTCATGGGAGATGTTCTGTACCTGTTTAGCATCTCGAGTGCCACAGGATATCCAGAGGATGGCAACCGTGTTGTTTGGAGGAGTCAGTTCTCTAATGCATAATGTTGTACTCTGGGGAAAACAGAGCCTTTGACAGCACTTTGCCTGTTTCCTATCCTGGCGTGGGCCAACTGAGCTGCCGCTTTTGCGGGTAGTAGAGCAGAGCAAGAGGCTCTTTCCTCATCTGAGACCTGCAGCTCATGTCGTGTTACAGAACAGCTGGTAAAGTCATTTACCCTGGGTCATGCCTAAAGTTAGAATGGGAGTGTTAGAAGTTGAGGTGGGCTCATCCACTGTGTTCACTTACCCCTGCACAGCGATATGGAATCGGCCTCAAAACGAGCAAAGAAACGAGAGGTGTAGGTGTCCTGTGTCTGTGTGCCCTGCTTCACTATTTCCCTCTGATTTCAAAGGACGAAGAGGACGACGACAGCAGTCCTGGAGTGTCCTTCTCACTCTCTTCAGAAGAGTCGGAGATGGAGCCAGAGGAAGAAAGGATCCGTTACAGCCAAAGACTGGTCAGTACTGGCCCTAAACAATCATATTCTGTTCTTGGTTCAGTTGCAACTGAAGAAAGAAAAGACTTTTACCAGCAACAGGTTTTAACTACCCAAATAAAGTGTTGTGGCGGGTCACTGCGTTCTGCACAGAGGTGTTATCTCAGCTGGTGAGGGGTTAGATGGCTTTGTGGCTCCTGTTTGTGTCACAGAGTTGGCCCTAATGAAGGGCACTTGGCTACTGAAGTCTGGAAGAGCCTCCTTCAACCAGAGGCTGAGACTGGGTGAGATGCTTTGAGAAGCTGCTGGATAGAAATATGAAATGTTGATGTAGTTTCTGGCATGACAGGTTTTCTCTGTGTGTTTCTAACAAGCGGAGAAGCTGAAATTCTCTGTGTTACTGTTACATTGGCCTGGACTTGATTTGACTGTGCTGCGAAACCTGAGAAAACCAGCTTCAGCTTCAAGCTCAGATTTACTTGTGCACATGTGCACGTGTCTTCTCCTGGTATTTTCTTTCGGAGGGAGCTGTTCCAAAAGCCTGGCCCAAGTTAGGCCCTGTCGGGAGCTCTGGCTTGTCTGATGTTTGCGCTGCTGTTCAAGGGACTGCGTGAAGCTGCCGGTCTGGGAGTTGGGCCGTAACTGGGAGCAGTTTGGGAGCAGCTGAGAGTCCGAGATGATGATCCAGGAGAAGGAGGGAAGTTGCTGGATCTCCTGCAGGTTTCACATTGTTTTGAGGCCATTGTAAACCCCCTGAGAAGGTCCCGTGTCAGCTCTGTGATAGCTGAAGCTGTGATGGAGCAGCAGTACTTGTACCCTCACCTTCAAGGTGCTGTCTGTAAAGGTAAATCCTTATCCGTTAATACGCTGAAATAATTTGGTGGGAGGTAGCATGGCATTAAGCTTTGCCCTCAAGAGCGAGCAGTTCTTTTCGCTTTTTTTGTTGCTGCTGGGTGCTTGGCCACAGAAAAGGTGCTGGTGAGTTGTAGCCAGCACGTGCCTTGGAGGTGGCCTGGGGCCAGAAATCCTCTAGTGAGGGTAGAAACGGTTAATCCAGCGCTGGCCCCTGTGGAGAAGAGGGTGATGTGTAGGTTGTGCTTTGTCCAGACGCCCGTTTTACTGAAAACATGCTCCTTTTCTTGGTGTCTATTGCACATTTACTTTTTGCAGGGAGAATTGTTGTACTAGATGATTTGTTGACAGGCATCTATACATTTATAGTGAGCCACCTTAGCCCGCTTTGGGAACCTGAAATGACTTTGATTTTTTTTTTTTAAGTAGTTTTTAATCTTTTCTCTTTTTTGAGGGAATACTTACCAAAAAAACCCCAAACCTTAATAAGTCTATGGGCCCTTCAAGATGACTCGTTTTCCCTAAGTGCTTTGGTGAACGCTTTGATTTGGTAATGCTATAAGCAGCAGTCCCACCTCCTCCCTCGTCCTGACGCGCTTGTTCCCACAACTGTGCAGCTCAAGGTACTGGTTTGACTGGGGAGCAACCATTTCTATAGCCAGCAGTCAGGGTTACAGGACAGCTTCTCTTGGAGGCAACGCCAGCTTCAAATTTTGGTTAAACTACAATCTCCACTACATTTTGACCAGAAGTAACCCGAAACAGCTGGATAACGATATGACAGATGAAAGGCACTAGCGGCCAGGATCGTACCCGTTTAAAAATGCTTATAGTCTCACAAATAAAAATGGTCAGGAAGAGTTGCTGTCGTAGTGTCGGTGGCCTGGGCTCCAGCGGGATGCGCTAAGCTGGATAAATGGCTGCACATGGATGAGCTGCGTGTGAGGGGCTTGTGAAGGCACATGGGCAGCAAGCAGAGGATGCGGCTCACCTGGGCTTCTCTGGCCTTGTGTTGTGTCTGCAGCTGAGACGAGGAGGCAAAACCCCTGTGTGGTAGGTGAGGTTTAGTTTGTGCCTCCTGCTTCGCTTTTCCTGGGAACTTCCACCTCATAGCTTTATTTTGCTGTCTCAGTGTTGACGGACCTTTAAAAGTTTATTTTTTTTCAAGATGCATGTGGGGAGCTGTTCTCTTAGTGTTTCTGGCCCTTGCAGAATAAGGAATCACGGATGAATTATCCAGGAAGACAAAAGTGCTGAATGGGACTTATTTGAATATCCTACTCCTACATGTGCCTTGGTCTTGGAAGTTGGTTTTAATATGCTACATTAAAACTGCTAGGTAGGGAAACAGGTAGATAGTACAGTATGTTTCTGCTGCTATAAGCTGTGTTTCTTGTGTGTGACTGGGGATCAATGTGGGTGTGAGATGTAAAAAGATACATTTATAAGAATAAATATATTTAAAAAACCAATCCAAGTGTGATAGTAGTTCTACCAGCCAAACAACCTTGATCAGAATAGCTTATAGTGTTGAAGGAGCTGAATTAATTGCATGGGCAAGTAGCACGGTGTGATGGTACCAGTGACATGAGATGGCAAGAGAAGATTATCTGGTGTGCGAGGGTAATTACGCCAACAGCATCTTTTGGTGTATCACCCTGGCCTTACAACCAGACCGCCTTACATCGGGATGTGGAGAAAGTCTTGAGCGTTTCATGTTATTTTCTTCAGTGAGCAATACTATTAACTTCCTCTGGTTCAATAAAAATTGGATCTATGTATGTTTTCTGAATGGATTTGTCAGTATTTGGTGATAGATCTGGGTTTTGAGGAGAAATTCACCTCTGCTTCAGATGTAGCTGCACTCCTACAAGAATTCTCTGCCAGTTCACGCATCCCTGTGTAACATAACAGCGTTTACATTGGGTGGGTTGCGCCGCTCTAACTGCACTCGCTTCTTAGCTCAGGTTCTACATCCACGACTCCCAAGGTGATAAAGACGGGGGTGAGTTGGTCTGGATGCAGGGGTATCGTTAGGAGGATGTTTGCACCCATCCGAAACAAATTCTGGACAAAGCTGTGTCCCGGTGAGGCTGACACAGGTAGGGAAAGGCAGCCTGTGGACTAAGAATATCCATGTTCCTCACCCAGAAATTCAGCTGAGCCTCCCTGCACCGTGAGTAGTGGAAAATGAGACTTGAGACACTGTGGAGTAGTTTTCTACTAATTCTGTGTATATGTTTCTGCTCCTCAGCTCTATAACAAGGCAGCGCTTCGGGGATTGGTTTGAGATGTCAGATTTACAAGCTGTAGACGTGTGTTTTGCAGAGCCTTAATCGAGGAGCTGAAATGCTCTATTGTGTCCCGCGGCCTGAGTGACGGTCCAGCCCTGGCACTAACAATGCCAATGGTCCCTCTCCAAGACTGGCGAGTCCCCCGCTGACTGTCACTGGGTGGTCGCACCCAGCCTGTGTCACACCAAGGTCCTCATGAGGAGCCCACGGCCACGCTGGCACCTGGACTTTTTGAAGGCAGGAATGGCAACGTGAGCGGCTCTGGAGAACAAGAAGTTGAGTCGGTCTGGTTCTGCGATGCTCAGACACTCTGCCTGCTTCAGGCTGTCTGGTTTCCTTACAGAGAAGGTTGTGGAGCTCAACAGGGCATGACTGTTGCATGTTTGTAACTTAATTTTTTTGGTAAGGTTAGATCTGTGTGGGATCATCAGCAGGAAAGGAATCTGGTGGTGCTTTGGTTTGGCAAGCTGGCTAGTCCATCTCTGGAAAGGGCTACCGGAGGGACTGTTTGACCCAGCGCTTTCTAAGGACGTGCTGAAGGTGTGTGTGGTGCTCCGCTGAGGAGGAGTTTCTCTCTTACTCCAGTCTTCACCGCACACAAAGCCACTTTACCCATCCACATCTGTGCGAATGTGCTGAAGATTCCTCAGCAGGACGCAGGGCTGGTGTCTGCCCGTCCTTCTGCGGGGGAGCCATTGAATATTCCTGGGTCCTGGAAGCACGAGGAAATCTTGTCTTCTCTCTGCTCTGGGGCTAATTTTGCCAGGCTTTTACTGTGAGCTAGGACTAGCAAGACTGCATGAATTACAAGTCGGGATTAGCATGTCACTCAAGTGCTGTATGCTTTCAGGGTAAGGAGCGAAGGGCAGCAGCTTTGGAGGCTTCGGGGTGGCTGCCACTGCCCTAATGACAAATTCTGCCCCTCATGGTCTCCCTGCTGCCGCCTTTTTCTTCAGGGTGTGGTTCCGAATTAAGATTACTGGTGTTGCAGAGCTGGTTTAAGAGGTTCTCTCCCTCCCTCTGTTAGCGTCTCAGAAGCCGATTCCCCCCAAGCTGATTGCTGCCTCGGGGGGACTGTGGCTCACACCTTAGATGAAAGTTGGCAGGAGGGTATCTAATCCAAACTGTTGTCGGTGCTAGGGAGCTAAGTGCCCCACCAGCAAACCTGGTGAGACTAGAGAGGTGACAGTGTGAGATAGGGACACGAGGTGGGGTAGGAACCTCTTAAACTGGCTCTGCTGCTGTCGGAGCCTGTGGCGGATCTGCACCCTCCCTCTGGGCTCCTGTTGAAGGTTTTGTGGTGCTTGGGTCCCCCGAGCGACCATCCCTGGCTGGGTGCATTGGCACCCTTGTTTTGGGTGCCAGAGATGGTTGTGACACCCAGAAATGGCCTGTGGAGGAGGGGACCCACCCGCTGATACGGGCTCTGGGTGCTCGGGATGAGGGGGGAGCCAGGGTGAAATGTCATCCCTCCTGTCGCTTGGGGCAGTCCTGTCCTGCCTTCAGGTCAGATCCTTAACTTGAAATTTGAGAGGAGGCCTCTGCCTGCCCCTACCAGCCGAAAACTCGAGGCCTTTCCTGTAAACAGCACTTAGCAAACCTGTCCTTACATGTCAGTGTCCATGCTATCCCCTGGGTGAGAGTTCACATGAGCTTTACAGTGTGTGGAGTCATCAGCTGAGGGATGGGGCTTGGGGAGCGTGGAGGAAAAGGTTTCTCTTGCAGTGTCTGTGCTGTGGAGCAGCACCGGTGCGCTCTGATGTGCCCTGCCCGTGCCTGAGGGATGGCAAGGCTGGCTCTGATGGGTGCCCTGAGTCACAGCAGCTCTGATCTTGGGGTTTCCAAGTTGTATCGTTGTCACCAAACCCTTTCTGAAGGATGGGGCGATGTGAAATGCAGGACACAACCCAAGGGACAAGGAAAGCCCACACATGGTGGCATTCATGTGACACTCGTGACAAAGTTCCAGCGCTTATTCTCACATTGCCAAAGGGATAAATGGCCTCAAAGCCATGAGAAGGAGGTCAGCTTGTGTCTGGTAAGGTGGTGAAGAGGAGGACACGGCTGTGCTGGTCAAGCGGCTGCCTTTGCTTGATCTCAGATGGCTCACACTGTCCCAACCGTGGAATAGAACAAGTAAAGCGTCCCCCTCGGGTTCAGCCTGACCTCTTGTTTGTGCTCCTTGTGATACTGCTCGCTACCAGGTAACAATCCCTTGCGTCGGTGGCGTTTGTCATCCTCGCATCTTGGTGAGAGGGGCCAGTTCTGCTGATACCGGCTTTCCCAGAGCTGGTCCCATTGCTTTGGGACTGGTACGCGTGTGCTGGGGTGAGCAAACCAGTGTAGTTCCCGCGTGTCCTGAAGTGTGGGATGAGCCACACGCGCTGGGGTGAGAATCTGGGTGGTTGCACATCATCCTCCCATTAAATGGGGAAATCCCTTGCCCTACTGAGGGATGCTCCGTCCCGTTGCCTGAAAGGGTGAGGAGTTTGTCTGCTAGAGAGCCCTGTGTGAAACCCTGTCTGGCCAAACATCCCTCGTCTTCTGGACACACCTCAATTTCCTAGTCTAGACAGGACCTGCGCAAGTGGGGTAATTAATCGCTCCCACATGCCTCTGCCTCAAACTGAAGACGCTACAAATGAGTCATTCCAAATGACCCAGGTGTAATAATTAAGCTCTAAATAATTTAGGGACTGTTCAGATTTGATCTGGGCAGCTCTTTGGTGAATGCTAGCAGCAACTGAAGGCTGTCCTTGGAAAGCTTTAGAAATCCCTGTGAGCATTTAGATGCTGAAAGATGCAAGAGTGTGCTGGTGCTGGGAGAATACGTCCTGGAAACCAACAGGATGATGTTCTGCGTCAGCAGAGAGGAGCGCAGGAGGTAAATATCTGCTGGTTTCTTACTGTCCTAAGCCTGGCTGTGCCATGAGTGTGTCCTGGAAGCTGCGGTGCTGACTGAGCAGCCAGACAGCACAGGAGCACCTGGAGTTACTTTTGAGTTACCAAAGTTGCAATTTATATTTCTGTCTCCTGTTGAGAAGCAGGAGTAGCTTTTCACAGGGTTATCCCAGCTGGAGGTGACGCTACCAAGTTAGAGCAATTATAACTAATTATGTCAGGAGCCACCCAGACAGGGGTGTATAGGTCACTGGCTGGGTTTTGGGGAGAAATGGCCCATGTGGGGGAAGCGGTAATATGCTCAGAAGGTGGAAAACAAGGTGGTGCACTAACACCGTCCTCGGAAAATCTATGAGGGAAAGCAATTCGTTGTCTTCAGAGTGAGATGTCTGATGGAAGAGTGGTGCTGATCCCAGAGGTGGAAATGACGGGTGATCTTTGAGTGGGTAGCCTGAGTTCTGGAAAGCTCGTTTTGCTGCCAGGGTTGATTTATTAGTTCGCAGACTTTCCTACATGATGCCTGACCTGCTCGTATTTGGCTCGAAGAGGTTAAAGCAAGCAGAAGAGGCAGAAGGTAAGGAGGAAGGTGGCATACTGCGCTGAATCACTGCGCGTTGTCCTGCAGCTGTGGCAGCAAACAGCGCGTCTGCAGCACGGTCCGATGTGCTCGGAGAACAGGAGTTTGTTGCAGCTGAGCAGATTGGCCTTGCTGGGTGTCCTGTCCATTCTCAGTCCTGGTGGAGAGGGAGATGAGGACAGAGAAGGTTCTTGCTTGGTTGCCTTGGGAAGAGCAAAAGAGCAAAGTGAAAGAGCAAACCGCGCTGTAGGATGACAGGGTCTGTGATTAGATATCGAAGATACTAAGCTGGCAAAAGCACTGGGAGGCAAGAAAGGTGGGGAGGATGTATCTCAGAACTGGAAGTGTTGTCTCCAGTTCACTTGGAGAACCAGGGACCATTTTGGCTGAAGCTAAGAAGGTATCTGTGATTGCACTTGTCCAAACGATCATCAAGAAGCCTATCAATAAAACCTGAAACCAGCATCACATTTATCTTCTGTCTTGGGTGATCTCAAGCTGGTTGAGCTGCAGACCAAACTCTTTGCTGTACAAGTGCTTGTGCTGGTCTGGGCTCGATTCCTTTTCTGGAGGGCTCAGGGTGGGGTGTCAGCCTTTTGGGGGCTGCAGGGAACTTTGGTGTTCCTCTGCCCTTTCCACAGTGGTCTGAACTCCCTGTCCTGCCCACCTGCCGGTACCTGCGGATCTCCCTTGGCAATGACCCTAAAGATTTCTGATTTTTGAGGGCCAAGGAGTAGTGAGAGCATGTTCCTGCTTCTCTAACTCTGCACCTCTCAGGTCATGTCAGTGCTGCCAAGTAGCAGCTCTGGGAGCGAATTCTCTGTTGCCTCCGTGTTGCGTCTTGGGCAGTTAAGAAACGCTCAGTGCCATGCGTCCCCCACCCAGCTAGAGGTAACCTGCACGCTAACGGTCAGGCCGCACTGGCTTATTTTCACTTGTCCTTGCTCATCTGATGGGGAAATTACAGACTCCTGGTTGGTGTAACAAGAATGAGTGCGAGCTGCTGGAGGTCACTGATGCTGTTCATACAGCCCAGAGCTTCATCTGGAGAGACCAGGAGTTTTCTGTTTGCTGATCCTCCCTCTTTACCTCTCTTTTTATTTTCCCAGCTCCTAGGAACCAGGTGAGGAAGACTCATAGCTGTCTGCGGGTGGTGCTTGCTGGCACTTGAGCTGGTTCAGATAAACCTGGCGACAAAGTGTAGCCTGTGAATCTGTGACGGGAGTGAGGAGATGGATCTGTTTGACAGGGTTTCTCTCTGTTCTGTTTCTGTGTGTCCATGCTTGTGCGTCTCTGTTGCTGTAGAAACAGTTCAGGTAGTAAACAGCGTGAGCTGGCTGGCCAGGGACTGTGGATCCCTCTGGAAGTTCCAGGAACTCAAAGCAAAGGAGGTTTGGGGCTGGGATGTGCCCGGGGTTGCAGGGTGGTAAGAAGAGGCAGGTGGGTTCATGTGTGTGCAGTTGTCTGGTGCGCTCTCTGTAGTGCTTCCACCCAAGCTGGGTGCGTGGAAGGTGCAAATTTGGGTGGCATCGGTGCTGCCCAAAGAGGTGATACGTGATTCACAGTGTTGCACATGATGTGCTCGTGCGTGTGGGGGAGAAGGGGGAGAACTGGCAGTTTTACTGCTGTCAACTAGAACACATCACATTGATGGTGAGTGGAGCAGTAAACTTTCCTCCCTACAGTACAGTAAACACTGGCTGCTTTCTGTCTTTTCCTGACTCTTACATGTTTTAGCTATCACACTGTACACAAAAAAGTGGTTTGTTTTTTTTAATAAAGCCACCCCCCACACACACTCCACACCCTTTTATGTCAAGGAAGAGGCTCTGGGGTGTGACCATCGTTTGTGGTTTTTGTTAGCGCTGGTCCTCAGCGTTGGGAACTGATGGCAGAATCATCCTGTCATGTCTTGGCCAGTCCTGGTAGAGCTTGGGAGAAGAAGTCTCTTGATAAAAGGCACGAGAGGAAGGATCAGGACGTTGCTTGGTGGAACTGTTATCTAGAGAAGCAGATCCCAACCAGTGAGGTACGTTCTCGCTACAAGCGAGATATGTGGAGGGGATGGTCCTTTTTGATGTTGGCTCTTACCTCACCTAACTCTTCCTGAGGCCACAGCAAAAGTCTGCAGGGCGAGAGAGAAGAGAGGTGGTGCTGCACAACTTGGAGAGACAGCAAAGCGAACGCTGGAGGAACAATTGGAAGGCGTAAGAGCAGAAAAGCCTGTATTTAAAATAAATAAATCTTTAAAAAGGCTGGCCTGTGCTGTTGAGTCCAAGAGTGCCCTGCTTCCCCCTTGTTCTCCCCTGTACCCCTGGCTCTCAGGAGCTGTAATTTTGGGATCGAGCTAAGGCAGCTGGAATTGGAAAGGAGAGGGCTGGCAGTGTGTGCTTCTTTAGGGTTAGACTGCCTCAGCGCCTGTAATTCGCTGTGCATAAATATTTCCATGTGTCGCTGAACTGCTGAGCCCCTTTGCCCCATTTGGAGTCAGGAAGGGGCTTCTTGTGGAGCAAAGGGGGAGGCTGTGCGTGCAGCGATGCTGTAACAGTGCAGAGTACAGAGGAGATCTCCTGCTTAGTAGCTCTTTTCACACACTATGTTCATCCCAATGCTCCTGGCTTGTTTTTCTTCTTCATGAGCATCCTAGACCCTATAGCCTGCAATTCAGGCAGCTTGTTGCTATTATCTTTAAAGGACAGCTGAGCAGGAATTGCAGCACAAACCCCACAGCTTCCTGCGCTTTTGCTGTCCCAGTTCTCCTGTGGTCCAGCCTTGTTCGGTTTGTGTGATGGGACAGAACTGGCAACAGGTTTCTGCAGAGCTGGATTGGGACGCTGGGAAATTCGGAGGGTGAGCTCTTCCCCACTGGAAAATCCAAGCCAGTCCTTTGAACTCCCACCATGTCATGGACAGAGAGGTGCTCTGCCTGTCCCAGCATGGGGTGAAGTTGTGTAGAGCTGACCTAATGCTGTTTCTGTCCCCAAATGCAGGTGGCTCAGTCTGTCCCTCGTGCCAGCTCTGCTGGGTCTCTGCCCAGTGATATGTGTGGGCTCAGCAGCCTGGAGGTAAATGGTCCGTTCTTTCCCAAGTGGGAAAAATGGGTTAAGTGCATTGAATTTTCAAGCCTGCCTTTTTGGAGAAGCTTGGTCTGCTTTGTTCCGTTTTGGGGATGCTCTGTTGTCTTCCTGTGCAAAGCAAAAGCAGTCGCAGAGCTGATGATGCTCATCTGCCTGACTGCATGGCACACGTGCTGGGGACGTGCTGGTGGGGAAAGGGCTCTACACAGCAGGTTTGGGGTTTTTTCTTTTAATTTCTTCTGGTTTGGAAGGGGTGGGAGGTAATTAAAGGGATTTGGAAGATTTGATGGTCCTTCAGGAGCTTCCTCAAGCTCTCACAGAACCCGAGCCAGGCTTGTCCAGGTACCGGGCTGCTACGGCTGGTGGTGGGTATGGGTGGTTTGAGGGTTAGAAGTGCCATAAAAACTAGTTGGGACACTGGCTGCATGTGAAATACACTGCGGGTGACTGGATGAGAAGCCATGTCCTTTCCTGGGAAGAGTGTTTCTTTATTGAGCCTGTTGCCAGTCTGGCCCATCTGTGATCCGATCTAGCGCGTTCCTCCGTCTCGTGGCTTTGCCGCTGTGGCTGGTCAGCGTGTGGTTTAGTGGCAGCTGCTGGAGTTCTCCTCGGCCCGTTGCTGTTGTCTCCCCACCTGCCTCTTTCAGCCTTGCTCCAATTCCCCAGTTACTCCTTGTGTACGTCCAATTTCATAACCCAAAAGTGCAAACCAAAGCAATCAGAAATGCCGCCAGCCCTGCTCATGGTGGGAATCCCTCCTGGAGCTCTGAAGCCTGGAAGGGCTCCAGTTCTGCAGGGATCCCCATTCACTCCTCAGCCTGGTGCTTTCAATCTGTCTTTGTCCAGGAATGTGCAACCTGGGATGCGCCAGTTGTTGAGCGAGAGACGGGAGAGGAGGAGGCGCATTTAGCCTGGGTTCAGCCTGTCGGGTTACTTGGGTTCATCTTGTCATTTCTGGGGCACTCGTGCTTATTTGGCAAAGCAAATGGCTCTGCAGAGCCGAAATATGAACAGAATGACATGGGCCATGTCTGTAGGACCCTTTGTACCCCGAGGGTGACAGAAGGTGATGTGGTTTAGTTATTGCTTCCCAGGCTTGCGAAGAAGAGGAGCTGAGGAGAAACTGAAGTGATGGAAGGTGGGGAGGCCCAGAGGACCCTGCTGCCTCTGCTGCCTTTGCCTTGTGATTTCCCAGAGAAATGGGACCTTTTCCCAGTGATATAATGGATTTCACATTACCTTTGAGGGGTGGCTGTTAATTCCTTGTGTCTTAGAGGATGAATTCTGGACGCTGCTGTTTGCCACAGATACTCGCTCAAGATTAAATCACCCATCAAGAAGTTTGCATGTTGAAGGTCTGGACTTACCTAGACAAGAACCATAGTTTTTTGCTGTAAAAGCATGTGAGAAGTTACATTCGTAAACTGAGGAGAGTTGAGCTTGTTGGTTTATTACCGATTTGGAGGCATTTCAGCAAAATAAACTTACAAAGGGCTGGGTGGCTGGGAGGCACCCGGTGGTGGATGTGAGATCCACTGGTACATCACGCTGCTCTGTACAAGTTAAAATACCTGCAGCGAGGGGGATTTGGAAGGAGGGACTTGAAAACCAAGATTGAAACCTGACTGCATTCTTCATGTCAACATCTTTCCTCTAAAGGAATAAGGGAGGGTTGTGGAAGGCTTCAAACCAGACAAGCTGCTCTGGAAAGGCGGCAGATGAAGGGGAAGAGGCAAAGTGAAGGATGCTCTGGTGTCCTGAGGTGGAAGGAGCTGTGGCCAACCAGGAGGAGGCTCCCTGGGGACTGGGAGATGGAGATGTTGGGAGATCAGGGAGGGAATGGCAGCAGACAGGACAGGAACTACAATACCCTGTAAATTACACTCTGTAAATATGTGAGGCTCTTTTTGCGAAAGGACGGCTTGTTCTTTTTTCAAATGTGACCTTGTACTAGTTCTCTCTCAAAAAAAAAAAAACCCCCACAGGAGAGTAGTCTTCTGGTTCTCTTCAGCCGACTGTCAGTTCCTTTGCCTTTAGAGGTAGCTGATGGAGAGAGGTGTCCAAGGAAGGGTTTTGAAGAGTTCCACCATGGAGCTGCATGAAACCCACCCCCTGGGAGAAGGAAACTGCAGGCGAAAGGACCAGAATAGCAGTGACAGTGCTGGAGCTGTCTGCAGGATTAATATTCATGCTGCCTATTTCCTACCTTAAGTGAACGGTACCCAAGAGGGCCAGGGAGAAATGGTGAAGAACAGCTCTCTTAGATGAGGATTGCTGGCTGCCTGATGTTCGGGGATGAATAAACTGCCTTTATCTTGACCCTGCCTGACACAGAGAGAAAAGCTTTGGGCTGCTTGGCGGTTGTTTGTTAGTAAAACTCTCATCAGGGTGAAAAATGCCTGGATCCTAATGCAGATCACAAAGCTGAAAAAAAAAAAAAAAGCAATATTTAAATATTGCTGCTTAATACTGAGCGCTGAGGTTGTCCAGCAGAAATATATCTGTAACATGCTTGACTCTCAGCCCATGCTTTGCTTGAGCTGAGCTGGATGGGGTCGCACCAAGAAGCAGAAAGAGTTTAGGAGAGCTGGAGTGATCTGGGCAGGGGGCTCAGCCGAAACCCAGCCCTGGCATGGGCTGTGGCACAAAAACCCTGGAGAAGATCAAACTTTACGCTGTAGGAAGGATTTGCACAGCTCTCGCAAAGCGTGTGCTACTGTAAAGGTGAGATTGGCATTGGTGTGTCATGGCTTTGAGGGTCTTTTGCCCTTTGCGGGTGTCACCTGTAGCCAGTTATTTAACCAGATGACAATTCTGGTGAGGCGCAAAGCACATCAGAGAAGAAAGGGGTCTCGGAGTGTCCCCAGGCTTGTACACTGACCATGTCCATCCTCGTATGGAGACCCAATTTGGGGAGCTGGGACCTGTGGCTGGTGTAACAGTGCTGTGGGGAAGCTGCAGACTCCAAGAGGGGAAAAAGCTGCTGCAGAGATTTGCCCAAAGTCCCAGCAGATGCTGTTTTCCCCCCCGAAAATGCATGCTTGGAAGTGCAGAAGCTTTTCCTCCCTCCTGTCTGCTCTGCCTGCGCTGAAATGTTGTTTTTCCCCACCCTCCCAAGACAACAATGACATGAAAGCTCCGTGGCCCTGGCCGAGAACACGAGAGATGTTGTAAAACTGATGGGAGCTATTTGTATTGTGGCAGCGCTTTTGGGTCCCCAGCCATGACTGGGATCCCATTCTTCTCCATACTGTGCAAATTAGGAGGCCAGACTCTCCCCTGCCCACAGGAACGAGTGAAGCTGATCTGGCAGGGCTTGCAGAGGGGCTTTTGTGGCTGATGCTTTGCCGATGACAAGAGCATTAGGCTTTGGAATTTGCTCAGCTTGAGGAGGCAGTTCCCTTCCTTCCCTGTTCTGCATCCCCGTTTCCTCAGTGCAAAGGGGTTTGAGTTGAAGATGTTTCTGCCCATTTCGTCATTTGCACCTTTGAGGTGTGGCTTTGGAGGCTGTGCAGTGAATAAGGTCAGGGAAGGAGTCGGAATGGTTCCCCGGTGCCACGGTGCAGGTGCACGGGTGGATCTAGCTGGAAAAGCAAAGTTTGTATTGGTGCTGTTTCGTGTGATCTGAGTCCACGCAGGTTGAGCTGGTGGAGTGGCTTCCTCTGAAACGTGTTGTGCTTCTCTAAGATCTTGTGGTTTTTTGGTCATAAAGCCTCCAAGTTTGTCAGTGAGCGACCAGATCATTTGCTGCACATTGACGTAGGGTGGGATCTGCCCTCCAGGCTGTAATTTGTGCTCAGGATTAACCAACACAAAGCGGTCTTGCGGCCCAAGCGCCAAACCGGAGTGACCAAGCGCTAGAGTTGGCACCGCACACCAGCGGGACGCGGATCAGGCCTGGCCGTGTGCTCGCGTTTCTGTTAAATTCGCTGCCCTACACAATCCAGAGCCCGTGCTGGCTCGGCGCCGCTTCCGGAAGGACAGACAATGCCTGATGTGGCGTGAAGTTGAGCAGGGCAGTAGCTGTGTCTGCTCCACAAGGAAATCTTCAAGCGTGCCGTCTCAGGGAGGCCTGTTCAGCCGTGCTGTGGTTACACTTAAACCGTGTAAAACGTGTCGCCCTGTCTGTCCTGTCCCGGCAGCAGCTGTAGCAGAGTCCCTGAGAACAAGCCAGCTGATGCCATCGGACGTTCCGCCGAGATGAAGGGAATCTGAGCACAACAGCCGGTCACCAGCCTCCCCGCGAGGTGACGGCAGAGAAGGGCTTTTCCCAGTGTGTTGTTTATCTACCTGCACAGTGTGTTCGTGCTGTTTTTCGCTGCTGGTGTCCTTGAGCAAGTGCTGTCAGCTGCCCCGTCGCTCTTTATGGTGAGAGATGGCTGCTTGGAACTGGGCTGCAACTGGTCACCGTGGCTGGAGCCGTGTTCCAGCCCAGGTCTCCCGAGGTTTGGTGCTCAAATGGGAGATGCCTGAGTTTCAGCCTAATTCGGTAACCACTGTTCAACTAGGAGCCCTGAAATAGCATTTATACTTCCAGCCTGGGACCCAAATATAAAGTTATTAAGAGACTAGTTTGGATATAGCATGGTATAGCATATTTAGCATGACAAACCTTTTTCATCTGGTGAAATTTTCTACCCAGCAAAGGCAAGACAGCTGCTTTTCCCAAAACCAACCAACTAAAAGTGAGTGTCTGGAGTGAGTAGGTCAAATCGCAGATCACAGCCTGGTCCTGCAGTGCACCCAAAGCAGGTGAGATGCAGGAACTACAGGGCCCAGCATCCTCTGCTTCATTAGGCGCATTCTCTAATTAACAACAGAGAACTGCCTGCTGGAGCCAGTAGTCCTGGGCCTTGTTTCTTAGGCTTGCCTGGGAATGGCGGTAAGGGAAAAACTTGTCCTGCTGGAAGGTTATTAGCATGGTGTGCCTTGAACTTCCCTGGTATGACTTAGTAAGGAAAAAGATACTGCAAAATAGTTTTAAGTCTCCTGTAGCTGCCATCCTTGTAACAGAGCAGCCAAAGGTGTCCCAGCAGGAGCTGCAACAGGCACCGATGTCTGACAGCATCACCGGGCAGGATTTGAGACACGTTTCAGCTGGACAGGACCTGCACAAGAAAGCACTATGACATCCGTTTCTTTCTCTAAAAGCACAGAAACACAAAGGGGGAGCTACAAATTGCATTTCCTCAGCGTGTTTGCATGTATGACCTGAGCCTTCTGCCCCCTCGCGCAGGGCTCGTCAGCACAAAGGTGATTTGAGACGCTTCTGGGATGAGAACTGTGGTTGTGCAGCAAATGGGGCTGTTTGGGCTCCCCCGTTGCCGCCGGAGGGGGTGAGGAAACGTCTGGGGATGTGTGTGGAGCTGGAAACAGCTGGGCTGGTTTTTTCTCTTGGACTTAAGCACTGACTGACCAGGAAAGCTCCGCGTTTGCATCTGCCTGGCAGACCCGGAGTGTATTTTCTCAGGGCTCTCTTTCCCCATCTGCATTTATACAAAGCGTTATCTGCAAAAGCCTGTATGTAAAATTAGTTTTGTATTGTTAAAAACAGTGAAATAAAGTACTCGTGCTTGCAATCCCCATTCTGTGAGTTAAGACAAAGGACTGCAAACACGCAGCCCTTTTCCAGATTGTTTGATCTTTGGGGCCATGCGGACAGGCCCTTGGAAAACATCAGTTTCAGGGCTTTTTCTGAGATGCCACATTCAGGAGCGACCTCTTGTTCCTGCCTTGCAGCTGAGGTGTTTGTGCCCCTATTGCGGAAAACCAAGCAAATTGAATGAGATGTTAACAGCGGGGAGAGGTAAGCTTGTCTGATTGGTGGCAGGGAAATTATTTGTGAATTGATCAGCCTTCTTGAAAGTGTGAGGTTGAAGCTCTGTGTTACAGGGGGTGATCTGTGGCTGGTGCAGGTGCGGATGCGACAGTAGCTGCTGCATCACCTCCTGTCCCATCCTGTCCCGGGCCGGCTGCCGGCACAACTATCGGTGCAAACGCTTTGTAACGAGAGCATCCCTAATTGGGGGAAGGCAGCTTGGCTAATTCAGACCAGGTTGGCTTTTATCGGAGGGGGTTTGGGGAGCGTTCCCACAAATGGCGCTGCCAGAGCGCGTCTCTGGAGGGGTGGCCGACAGCTGGGGACAGTAATTCCTTCCAGATCCAGCGATGTCTGTCAGGAATCCCAGTGCAGATGTGCATATGAAACCCTCTAAGAAAAGGGTTACTTCCCTCCTGCTACTTCCCCACATAAAACCAAGGGAATAAATCAAGTTCTGTGTACAAGCATAGCCAAAGATTTAGAATTGTCTTCAGCTTAAAACTCTTCCTTTATCACTTGGTGTTCTGGCAGGGATTTAAACTCACAAGTGCCTTTACACTGCAAAATACTGACGCACCTGTAAAAATAGGAAACTGATTCTTTTTCCTTTGCCCCAGTTATACCGAACTATGTCCCCTCCTCCTGTGTTTCTGTGTTAACACTCGTTAGGAGTGAGTTATCTGTCTCTCGTACAGCCCAACTTGCACAAATCTCCTGGTTGTAGGAGGAGCAAATCTGATGTTTCAGTGGTGTGTTTTGGATCCGGGACAGATGTTGCTTAAATAGATCTTCGGTGGCATGTCTCTCTTGAAAGTTGATACCAACAGTGCTTCCTGAGTGAGATATTTGGTGGATAATATAATGCAGAAATACAGGGTTTCCTCTCGTAGGCTTCCCAGGGAATGGCTGCTATGGGATGAGGACTCTCCTGGATGCCCTGACTGAGCTGTTGAGGTTGAGATGAGACTCTATTTGTTCCTCCTGGTCCATAATTTTACCTTCCTGCTCTGTTCTCTCCTCAGCGTGGCACGATGAGGCGGCGTTACGAGGATGATGGCATCTCCGACGATGAAATCGAAGGGAAGAGGACGTTTGACCTCGAGGAAAAGCTGTCCACCAACAAGTTTAACTCCACCTTCGTGGTCTTCATGGAAGGCAAAGGTTTGTGGTGGGGCTGCTGTGCTACTGCTGTCAGCAACCAGACAGCCGCTTTTCCAGCGCAGCGCGGTGTGTGTGATGACCTTTCCCCGAGACTTTCGTAGAAAACTAACAGCGATCACAGTTGGATTTGCGCTACACCCAAAGCCTTCCTGGCTGCCAACTTGAAGGACGGTTACGAGGCAATTTTGGTATTAATGATATCCCGAAATCCTTTTCCACCGTCCTGCGTTTGGCTGCCTTTTACTTTCCATCCTTCCATAAAGTTGGGAAAACTGCCGTTCAGACCAGTTCTGTGCTTCCCTCTGCTGTAAACCACTTTACTTCACAGGGGACATGTTTATCTGCTCCCCTGCAAGTCCTGCAGCTGTCCCCAAGCGCTCTGAGGGCAATGCGAGACAGTTTGGTGGGGATTTGGCTCAAACCTGCAGAGCCTTTGGGCCAAGAGGAGCCAGTGACAGGGAACACATGTGGGAACCGTGGAAGCGGCTGGATGTGCAGAGCGCTGGGCCTGTCTGCAGCATGGCGGGTTTGCTGGGACACATGGCAGCCAGGAGCCGGAGGGTTCGCCTGGGTCAGCACCTGGAATTGCAGCCGCATGTCTCTGTTCAAAGACCATGTGGGGTCTCTCCCCTTCCTTTCACCACGCAGGCGGCTCAGTGGGATGTCTTTTCATCACACAGCCAGCGCCAGCCTCCGAGGATTTACCGGGAGGGAGAAGCGTTGCTTCAGGGCATCTCTTGCTTGGCTGTGAGCTTCTTAGGGAAGGGAGAACCAAAAAAACATGCCGTTCCCCTGGCTTGTGCAGCCCGTTGGAGCGAATTCCCTCCTCCCTGGGGGGCCTGTCTGAGGCTTGTCAGCAGCGCAGACCATGCTGCTCACAGAGCTGCCACAAAGGACTTCCAGAATCTCCAAAGGGATGTAGAAATAGCAAGGAACAGGCCTTTCTTTTGTTAAAATATGAGGTTCTCGGGTCTCAGCTGCACAAGGCCCTGAACAGCCTGATCTGAAATCAGTTTGCTGGGAGCAGGGTTGGGCTAGAGATCTCCAGAGATCCTTTGTAACTCGGTTGGTCCATAATCCTCTGAAGGAGTCTCCCCTAATGCCTTCCCTCTTCTTGTCTCCCCACACCAGACTTCACAGTCGAATACATCCAGCGCGGCGGCCTGAGAGACCCTCTGATCTTCAGGAGCTCTGATGGCCTGGGGATAAAGTAAGTGTTGGGGCACAGAGTGGGGGTGACTCTGGCCCCATTTCTTGCCTCTCTCCACGTTGTGTGGGATCTGATCCTGGTAGCTCCATCTGTGCTCTGCCAAGTTGGTGGGACTCTGTCCTGTCCACACTGTTCTTTACGTGCAGTGAGAAGTATCTTCCACCTCGGTTATTCTGTTCTTATTAGTCTGTTTGGACGTAAAATGAGAGGACTGAGTTGGCTGTAGGTTATCACAATTCAACCAAATGTCTGGAAAGTCCCGCTGCTGCTCTGATGCAACATCTGGCTGAGTTTCTCTCCTAGTAATATAGGCATCTATTGCCAGAAAGTCAAGCAATTTGTAGTATTTCTGGCATTTTCCAGAATTCCAAGCCGATTTATCCAACATAGTTATTTCTGAATGTCTCTCTCTGTCTTGCTACAGTAAGTCAATTAAGGTTTACAGCTTTGCGTGTAAAGCTGTACTGAGACAAGGCTTTGTGCCATTTATGATGTTTGTATAAATACCCTATGGGGTGGCAGATATAGTTTCAAGACAAGTAATACTACATTAAAACATCACAGCTGGTTTTGCAGGGTCAGTGGTTTTTTGGTTTTGATTAATACAGAAGTTTAGAGGGATAAATTAGCCCTAGGAAAGTGTCAGAGCCAGTATCAGCAACACTGCTGTTAACATCCTCAACTGGCAGGGATGGGCAGCATCTCATCCAGCGCACAATGTGCTGTACCGCAGTAAGCTAGGGAGCAAATTGCGCCAGGCTCAGTTTTAACTGCTGGGTGACTTGGGAGGCAGAGATTTGATACTGAGGATTTACAGTGTGGGTGAAACCGGATTTTCTCCTGAGCTTTTGGGTTTTTCTCTGGGTCAAGAGCTGCCTGCGTGGCTGCCTGCCCGTTCTGCCTGTGACAGCAGTGTTTGTACAGATAAGTGTGCCAGTACAAACAGTTAGAGTGGTTATGCTGTGTCAGTGAAATCTGCTGCTCATACCGGTCTGGCGATGCCCTTTATATTGGAATAACTCACATGAGCAGTCTTTGAAACGAGAGCTCGGATTGCTTAGCTCAAGGCCTGCTCGCTCCTTTGCCAGAACCACTGTACAACAGTTTGTGCTCTGGAGAGGGTGTATCCCATTCCCAAATCTGCTTCCCTAGCCAGAAATTGGCTCCAGTGTTTCACCCCACACCTACACCCCCAGAGATGTCGCTGCATGGTCTTCACCCGCATCCACGAGGCAAAAAGCAGCACGATAGTTTCTTCCAGATGCCAATACTGGGGTTACAGATGGGGAAGGGTCTGCAACCAGCAGCACTTCGTGGTTTTTTTAGCAAAGTGTTTGTCCTGCAGGATGCCGGATCCAGACTTCAGCGTGAACGATGTGCGGCTGTGTGTCGGTAAGTGTCTGGGGACCCTGGCGCACCCCTGTTGTGACCTGGGCAGATATGGAGGGATGGGGAGAGTCGTCACGTTTATCAAAGTCTGATTTTGTGGCTCCTCCAGTGTGCAGCTGGTTGAACCTGGGCTGTCCTTAGCCAGTAAATCACAACTCTTACCTGCTTGAGTCTAGTTTGGCCTGAAGCAGCCTCTGTTTCAATGTGGGTATGGAAGAGGATGAAGTTATGGGAGAGGCCAAGATGTCACCCTTGTGCGGGTGGGTTTTTGAGGAAAGATCTCTTGTCTCCTGGAGTATCTGCTGGGTGGTCTGTTGTGCACAGGGATGGTTCCAGTGACGTCTGTCTGTTCTGGCAGGGAGCCGGCGGATGGTGGACGTCATGGACGTGAACACGCAGAGGGATATTGAGATGTCCATGGCACAGTGGGCGCGCTACTACGAAACACCAGAGGCCGAGCGGGAGAAACTGTACAATGTCATCAGCCTGGAGTTCAGCCACACCAAACTGGAGAACCTGGTGCAGAGACCTGCTACGGTGAGCGTGGCTCTTCCTTTTGCAGGAACGTCCTTTTCCTTGTCCTCGTGGTTCCCTGTAGGCCAGGTGACACTTGGATGTGGGAGCACAGGGGCTGCTCGTAACACGTATGGGGCACAGTGAGTGTAGGGGACAGGATGGGGACACTGGAAGACTGGAGGTGAGCTGGGAGGGGGGTAGAAATCTGGCAGGGGGAAAATGAGTTGTCCTTGCTGAAGTGTGGAAGGTGGGATGGCTGGGATGGACATCCTGAACTCCCTCTGCAGTTGGAGATGAAGGTTCTCTCTGTTAACTGTAGAGGGAGCCTGGACATCTCTGCCTGCTCTGGCTGTCCTGGAGCTTAGTGAGTTGAATCCCACCCTAGCAGGTGCTGCCCAGCACATTTTTTATGCCAGCCCAGTGCATACCAGTTCCTGCCTGGCCCCTAAGTAGAAGACCAGCATCCCAGTACCGTGCTTGAGATCTCGCTGTGATGTTTGCTGCTTGTGTAAATTCAGAGGTTCTGGCGTCAGAACAGCTGGTCCCAAGTGCTTTACATGTGGGATCGCACCAGTGGCATCAGGGAGGTTGCTGGGGTGCGTGGGGGCCAAAAAGGGGGTGTCACAGCCATTCGGCTCACACCAGGGCCTCCTTCCCTGCCTTGGTCCTGTCGTGGCTGTGCCCTGAGCTGGGCTGGCTGTGCGTGGGACCCTGGTGGCTTTGGAGGGCCCAGTACAGCCCAACATCTCACAGGTGTCCAGTCACATGCGAGCTGTGGCCCTGCCAGGCAGACAAGAGAAGTTTGAGCTTCCAGGACAGCCTGAGGGTAGCAAAAGAGGGAGTTACTGTGCCCCTTTCGTCTCTACTCATGTCTCCCACCTTTCTGCTGTAGGTGGATTTGATTGACTGGGTCGATAACATGTGGCCCAGACACCTGAAGGAGAGTCAGACAGAGTCTACGAACGCTATCCTGGAGATGCAGTACCCGAAGGTGCAGAAGTAAGTGACCTCCTGAGCTGTTCCAGTAGCGGCAGGCAGCAAAGCATCTCTTGCGAGAGAACTGCCCAAGCAAGAAGCATTTTGTACCAAGGGGGAGTGGGAGGAACGGTCTCAGTGTTTATTAAAGCGGGTGACACTCGTAAGGACACCGCAGTGAGTTATTTAAGCCCGCGCTGTGCAGAAGGGTAGTCGTGTGGCTTTTAGGAGCTCACCGCGCTTTGGGGAAACTCTTGGTGTTCATCAGCTTGAGATATCTGGAGTCGGTTTAGCTCCTCGGTGCTGCCTGTCCTGTAGGCCAAACCCATGACATGGGGGTTTCTAGAGTTGCTGGCTGTGTGAGGATGGAAGTTCTCCTCTTCCCTGGGCTAGATCTTTTTGTCGGGATGTGATATAAATGCAAAATGAGCTTTCCTGCAAACCACCACCCTCTGCAGCTGAAGTGCTCAGCGCTGCGTCGTCGGCTCCTGGCACTGCTCTGAGCCACTGGCCTGGCTTTGGGCAGCCCCTTCCCTTTGCATATGTTGTATCTGCTCTAAAATGTGGATTACCACTCATTTTCGCCTTATTGTCACCTTGTTTTCCGCCAGATACTGTCTGATGAGCGTCAAGGGCTGCTACACAGATTTCCACGTGGACTTCGGTGGCACTTCTGTGTGGTACCACATCCACCGAGGGGGAAAGGTAGGACAGTCCCTGCTGGGGAAGTTACAGGCACTTTAGGAGAGCAGCTTTTAGTCTATTTTCTTGTCAATCTTTGAAGATGCAGCTCCCAGATAGTGAACTGAAGTCTTTCCACCCTAAACTTATTTATCTGTGGTTCTTAGAAGTAGTTCAGGCCCTCAGAGGTCCACCAGGCACAGGCTGAAAACCTGTGCTGTAGAGATGGTGCTGAGAGAACCTTACAAAAGGCTAAATGATAAAGAATAGAATTATAGAATCATAAAATAATCCAGTTCTTCCAGTGCCTTGGGCTTCTGAGAGATCATTTGGCTACGTGGCTGGTCACCTCTTGGTGTGGCACAAATAGCTCACTGGGAACAGCAGCAAACAGAAGAAAAGTAATTAAAGATGAACGGGAGCCTCTCCTAAAGCCAAGCTGTCCAGGGGTTTCAAATAGCCAACAGATGTGTGAGGGATCACCTGAAAACATCAAGTAACTTCAGAAGCATTTGAACTGAAGGTCAGTGACAGGTCTGCACTGCAAAGCCCTGGAATGGTTTTGGGTGAGAAATAGCTCTGAAACAGTGTCGGATTTGAGGTGCTCGTCTGGAATCACTTCTTGTAGCTGATTTCAGCCCAAGATACAAAAACTGAACCCCAGGCTCCATCAAGTTGCACTTTGGTTACAGACTTTGTCCGAGTGCAGTATTTCTTCCCTGATGGGTGGCTTGCATTTATAATTGTGCAGGCGTTTTCCTGTGCCAGGCGTCTGTCACCACAGCCGCGTGTTGTGCTGGAACCTGGTTTAGAAGAATTCTGTCTGGAAGGGGATCTTACATTCAAGTTTTTGCTGCTGCGATTGTCAGCTCTACTCTGGTCAAGAAAACTTTGTACTGCTGTCTGGAGAGGGCAGCAATGCAGACAAATTTGTCATGTTACATTTGAATCGATGCAGTCGGAACAGCAAAATCTGGTGGTAGCTCAGTTTAGTGTTATTAGGAAAAAGATAATGTGGAGGAAAGTATCCTGTAGCTCAGAATTTAGCAAAGGCAGGTCCTACCTCTTGCCCAGTGAAATGCACCTGGCTCCTGACCGTTGGCAGCAATTAGAAGAGATTTCACTGTTTCTGATAAAAACACATCAGACATCTAGGACTGAAGTAATAAAGGAGCCAGGGGATAAAAAGGCTGTGGTGGGTGAACATCTCCTGAGAAAGAGCCTTGGGCAGCATTAGGGTAAGCATCTCTTTCCCTTGGAACTGCTGCAGAGGAATCGTCCAGCTGAAGGCAACTGGATGTGGGCTCCCTCCACAGTCAGGGAAGGCAGATTTCTAGGAAAAAAACTGTCCTGTCAGTTCTTTAGGACAAGTCCTGGGCAATTATTCCATCCTGGGTTTTTTCACTGACTTAGACTAGGTTTGGGGAACGCAGCAAACTCTGTCCCACCTGAAGAATCTGAGCTTTTCACCCACCTTTCCTTGCAAAGGAGATGTAGCTGCTGGACTTGCCCAACAATTCTGATGGTTTGTGGCTCCAGGTTTTTTTCCCCCAAAGGACAAGCTGACAGTCTCCAAAGAGCCTGCCTGGGGGTGGATATTTGCTTGCCACCTATTGCGTGGAGCCAGACAGGTGCAAATCTCTAGTTCAGTTGTAGCTCTTACTAACACGACAGAAATACGCAGGTAAATCTCTCCTTTGCTTCTAATACTCTGGTATCTTTGGGCTCTATATCTTGACTCTGACATAAATAATCCCAAACTCTACCTGTGGTGCTTAGTGTGTCAAGTTTGGGAAAGAACCTCTCTCAGTTGTTTTCCCTCTCAAATGGGACAGCTGTTTAGGTCATTTTACTGGGAATCACTGCAGGTTTGCATCCTTTGTGGATGTGGAGAGGAAGAGGTTTAGATGTCTGGAGAGGGAGCAGGGCAGGTTTGGAAGAAGTCAGTAGCTGTTAATTATTATACGATGACTTATATATGTGTGTTGTCTTTATTTGCAGATCTTCTGGCTGATCCCTCCTACGCCCCAGAACCTGGAGCTCTATGAAAACTGGCTTCTCTCAGGGAAGCAGGGAGACATTTTTCTTGGGGACAGAGTGTCAGAGTGCCAGCGCATCGAGCTCAAGCAGGGCTACACGTTTGTCATCCCCTCAGGTACCGCAGGGTGGGCAGGTGCATCCCGACCTTTCCCAGGGTTGTGGTGAGAGACTGAAACTTCTGGGACACAAGCAAAATCAGAACAGGCAGGATTTAGTTTCCTTCCTCATGAGTAACTGGAAGAGGGAGATGTGATGTGGCTCCGTCCTCTTGCCAGCTCCCAAAATGTGGCTGTTGTGGCACTGTGGATTCAGCCCAAGCGATGGGAAAGCTGTGACTGGCTCACATCATGCTTGATCAATTATTAAAGATGATTTTCCCAGAGCCTGCCTCTTGTGAAATCTCTCTTCAAATTATAAAGCAAGGAAGGGAAGCCAGTGTGCGAGTTTCAGGAGCAGGGTGACTGCTCTGGACGTGAGGACTGACAGTGGAACGGTCTGTGTGTACTGGAGACAGGAGAACTGGAAAACAGAGCTAGAACTGGATGTTGGAAAATGCTGGAACCCGGTAGGGAACTGGGAAGCAGCAACACCGAGACACTTGCAGGTAGCTGCTTTGCAGAGGGCTTGGGCAAGGAGACTTTGAGGCTGAGAGGAGGAAAACTCGAGAGAGTTAAGAGAAATCGTCAGTCTGACTTGGGTTTGCAAGCAGAATAATTAGAGAGCATCAGCAATGTCTTGTGTGCACAGTTAGTGCTGTGCTAGAAAACAGCAAAGGCAGAAGAGACAAAGCAGATAAAGAAGCGGCTCAGGCTGGCTGTTTGCAAGGACTGGCTCACAGTCTTTTAGAGCCTTTGATGGAGACCTGGGATGTCTGTAAAATGTTGTGCTTGTGCTGGGGAACACTCCCTTGAGAGGTTGTTGGACTCCGTTGAAGGCTTCTAATAATACTGTTGCATAAAACTTGTGTCCGTAAGACTGTCTCAGATGTCAGAAGCTGCTGTAACCTGCGGTTTTTTTCTCCAACAGCAGGACAGGAATAAGCTGTGGTGTAGCTGACAGAGGGACCAGGGCCTGCACAAGTTACTCATCTGAGTCTTCTTATCACAACTGACACTTTTGAATTGAGTGGCCTTGCCCTAGGGAAACCCATGCTGGAATTCCCAAAATGTTGGGCTTGGCTGGATTTGTTGAGCGTCGGAGATAAGAGAGCTGGGACTTGAGTTACTTCGAGCATTTTTTTAATTGCTGAACAGACTTTGGGAGACTCTCTTCCTTGTTGCTGGTGTTCTTAGGCCTGAAGCAACTTTACAGAGACAGCAGGATGACAAAAAGCTATGGGCACGAAGAGGATACTGGCACATTTTTCTACCATGGGAGAATGTGAGGCCAGATCCACAGGTGCATTTAAGTGCAGACAGGACTGTCTCTAGCTTTTAGATGGATCAAGTGAGCTAGATATTGAATAATAACAGTAGTGATGCTTCAGGAGGGGTGGACATTGTTGCTGTAACACAGAAATGTCCACCCTTCTCAAAGAGTTAGAGTCTCTGAACCCATCTTACCCCCCCGCTGCTGCATAAGAGGTTGCAAAGGAATCCAATTAGTAGGGACTGCCAGTTTGGAAACCTGGACCTCACCTCATTGCTCAGAAGGACTCCTCAAACTCTGCTTTCCCTCCAAGGTTGGATCCATGCTGTGTACACTCCCATGGACACGCTGGTGTTCGGAGGCAACTTCTTACACAGCTTCAACATCCCTATGCAGCTCCGGATCTATAGCATCGAAGACCGGACACGGGTAAGGACCTGCGGGAGGACGTGGTGTCCTGGGACGGTGGGGAGGACGCAGCCAAGGGCGGGGGTCTCACCCTATTGACAGATTTCTCCAACTCCAGCTGCCTGTAAGCAAGATTTCCTACTCTGCTAAACGTACAGGTGGGGACTTGGGCAGGGGGACAGCCTGCAAAATGCACCAAGGCTTGTGACGTTCCTTTGTGCTGTCCCCAGTCTCTGCTGCTGCTAGGTGTTGATCTTAGACCTCAGTGTGGTCTAAGATGACTAAAACTAAGGGCTTCCTGAGCTCTTGAGCAGAGAATGCAGTTGGCAAGTGGGTGCTCTCGCTTGTTCCTTGTCGAAATTTGGGTCCTGCAGTGCTCAGCGCCTTCAGCGGAGCCTCAGGACACACCTGGGCCGTGATGGACGGACTGTTGGCCGCTCTAAAGCAGCTCAGGGTGCAGCAGCAGGACCTGTGGGCTGGCACTTGGATATCAGACCGTCATCCAGAGCGGATGAGACGTAGGACGATGACGTGTGTGCCCGGTCCCCCTGGGCAGTGGAGCCTCAGGAAGGTGCGAGGCAGGCGGCAGGGTCAGGGACATCTTCTGTCTGTGCCCGAATTGTCATCGCAGATGTGACAGAGCCCTGATCGTGCTCCACTAAATAGCTGAGCTCTCTTAACAGACCAACCCTTTCCCTTCAAACACTGTCAGATGCTGTGCTAGGGTTTGAGAAGAGGGCTTGAACCTTCAACCGAAACCTTTTCTGGCATCTGCTGCTTTTTTTTTTCTGGTACTAATGGGATGGAGGTCTGTGGGGGAAGAGCTGAAACCCTAACAAAGAAAAAAATGAAATGTTAATGGCTTGCAAATGAGTAGTGCCTGGTCTCTGCTCTGCCTGGTGATAATATTCATCTGCAAGGAGAATTACATCAGGCTGCCAGAAGCAGGAATGGTGCTGTTAAACACAGACATGCATTTCCTGGCTCTCAGAGGGGATTGCTCTGGTTCGAGGCTGCAGAAATAAGAGCTATCACTGTGCAGCCCTGCGGCTAAGGAGGCCTGAGCTGATCCCCTGCCTCTTTTGCAGGTCCCAAATAAGTTTCGTTACCCCTTCTATTACGAGATGTGTTGGTACGTGCTGGAGCGCTATGTCTACTGCATCACCAGCCGCTCGCATCTGACCAAGGACTTCCAGAAGGAATCCCTCAGCATGGGTGAGCCCCCCGCACTGCCGGTCCAGCCCTCGTTCCTTCCTCGCACGTATCAAAGCAGTTTCTTGCATCCTCCTGCTGGGATCCTGTCTGGGGGGGCAGGGGAGGACTGTGTGGGAAGAATTCTGGACCATCACTTCCCCAGTTTCACAAGGTGGTTTCTTTGGGTATTTCCTCGCTTTTCACTGTTTGTCGTACTGAGCAGTCGGAGTTGCAGACTGGCCAGAGGAGGTGCGATTTGTTTCTTTTTCTTTGAGCAAGAAGTCAAAACTAGCCAGACTTTTGCTTCCTCCTTCACCGCTGCAACAGCCCGCGTTCCTTGCAGCTGCAAAACCAGCACGGAAGCTCCTGGCCTTGCTGGTACATGCAAAACCTTTAGCAGAAGAGGAGGAGGGTAGTTGCAGTAACCACTGCTGCAGGGCAGTGATGCTTTCATGCTGATCAAGACCCTCCTGCACGCAGAGTTTAAAGCGCTCTCGAGTTTATGTACAAAGGAGTACAGGGAGGAATGTTTGGCCTCCTTAGAGTTCAAGCATCTCGTTCAAGAGACGATTTCTTACAGAGACCCTTCTGCAGGGTGGGAGAGAGCTGGATGGTCTCCACCCAAGGCTCTTGAGGCAGATCTGTCCTCACTGCCCCAAGAGGCTGTCAATCCTGCTTCCTGCGCACCTCTCCTCACAGCCACAACCTCTTTGGGGCTTCCGATTCCTGTCCAAGGGGTTCTAGCAGAGGGACACGGCTCCTTCTCCTGGGGTTCTCTGCAGATCTCTCTCAGCACTCGCTTTGGCTCTGTCCTCCTCCTGCCTGGAGGCCTCTGGTGCCTCATCACCCTTGTACCACTGAGCAGCGTGGGTGGAAAGCAGTGAAGAGAGAGGAGAAAGGAAGCGAGCAGAGAGATCCTCTTTCCTTATCAGTGTCAGGGAAGTGTGCTTTATTGTGCACAATCAGGCTTGGAGACCTCACCGTCATCTAGTGCATCCACATCCTCTTCTCTCCCATCGTGAAAGTGGGATCAAGGTTCCAAGTCACTCGCAGGACCAGATGGCTGGAGATCCCAAAGCAAACCCAGGTTGGATGGGGCTCCAAGCAACCTGATACAGTGAAAGACGTTCCTGCTCATGGCAGGGAGGTTGGACTAGATGATATTTAGAGGTCACTTCTAACCCAAACCATTCTAAGATTCTATGAAATGCAGTCTAGGGCTTTGCTCTCTCCTCCTCTGGGAGGTTTACCCATGTCACGTGCTTCATGTTCCCACAAAACAAGCCAGGAATGGGAAAGGGTTTTAGCTGTTCTTTTCTAGCCTCTACGTGCCCCATCCTCTCTCCTTATCCCTGTACGTATCTGTTGCTCCAGCATCTCTGGCGACTGGGGGGATTTCTCTAGAAACCAAACGCCTCCTGTGAGTGATTGTCTGGCCACTGTGCTCTTCTCTCTTTCTTCATCATGACAGATATGGAGCTGAGCTCCTCAGACTCAGTGAACATGGAAGAGGAGGAGGAGGAAGAAGACGACGAGGATGCAGCAGGGAAGGAACCCAGGCGACCGGTCACCAGACGGTCCGTTCTCACCAGCCCCATAGCCAACGGTGCCAATGTGGACTATGACGAACTGGGCAAGAGCTGCCGGAGCAGCCTGCCGGGTCTAAAGAAGACCCCGTCTATTGACTCTTCCGACTCCAGCCGGGGCTCCCAAAACGGCCAGGCCTGGGAGCCGAGCGGGGGCAGCCCGCGCAAGAGCAGGAAGGTGCATCTGACGCAGTTTGAGCTGGAGGGGCTGCGCTGCCTCGTGGACAAACTGGAGTCGCTCCCCCTGCACAAGAAGTGCGTTCCCACCGGCATCGAGGACGAGGACGCCCTCATCGCTGACGTCAAGGTACGGGAGCGAGCCGCGAGTGCTGCCATTTTTCGGGACCGTCGGGGTGCATCCGCTTTATTCCAGCATCGGAGGTGGAAAAGCATTTCCCCATGGGGAAACTGTGCTTGAGCTTGACCTTATCCCCATCCTGGGATGAAGGGCTGATGTGTCTGCAGATTTGGTGTCCTCTTCTTCTACATGAGGCAGATGTTACACCAGCTGATGCTGACGGACAGGCTTGGATTTTGGGTTGGGGCAGCAAGTGCTCCCAGCCAGCGTGGCTGAGACCCCTCTGGGTCCCTTACGAGTGTCAGTGCAAGACATGCTCGTTTGCAGCGCTTTGCCAGTTCTACCTGTGGACACCTTGAGCTGCTGGACACTGGGACAGCTGGAGCCCTTTCCTTGCTCCAGGTGCATTTGGCCTTGTTTGGGTTGTTTGACCTGAGGTTACATGTCTTTTTTTTTTTTTTAATTCTTTTCCCCTACTCTGCCTTAAAACCAGAGCTGTATCTGCCAGGCCTGTTGAGTTGGCTCTATGAGCTTCAGGGTTTTAGCCCTTCCAGCACTGAAGTGAAAATATCAGCCTCACTCTGTTCCCCAAAAGTCCATTTTAGTCCCTAAAACCACAATCATCTTTCTCTCCCTACCTTGCTGATGATGATCTGTTCGGTGCTTGTCTGTATGAAGCCTGACATCCAGATACGACCGTGGGTGTCGTGCTGTTGTGTTTCTTTTCCAAATGCTGACTTTGTTTTGGTAAATCGGGTGCTCTGCTGCGTCTGAAGCAGAGGACGCAGCTCTAGGGTCCCAGGGTGAGCTGTTGTCTCATGCTAAGATCTGGTGGAGCTCAGCTGAAGAAGTGGGTGCTGTTAGGGGACTGGAATTCTGGTTTTCTGCGGCTTTTTCGTGTGTGCCCTGGCCTTCGACCGTGCAGTGCCTTGGCCTTACCATGGACCATATGACACTCTGGAGAAAACTCAGTCTTTGAGCTGTGCGTGCTGAGAAAGCGAGGCTGGTGTCACGTGGTGGGTATTTCGAAGGTATTCAAGGCTGTCAATGTTCTGCTGGGTTTTGAGACCTCTTCAAAGGACCCGTTACGTTCTGGAGCTGCAAGACGTGTGTCGATGGGTTTGATGTGACCCACCAGCCCCTGTGTCCGGTTGTACCTCGCAGATGAGCTGCGGGTGAAAGTCCCTGTGGTCCGGTCGGAAAAACAGCTTCCCTGAAGGATTTACTCCTTAAAACTGGTTGTCCTCTGAGGTTCAGAAGGATCCCAAGCTGCAGGCCACTGTCCCTCAGCGGCTGGTGCTCCAGGGCATCCTCAAGGCACGAAAATCCTCCGTCATCAGACTGCAGCATCTGGAGAACACAGGGCAAGTTTGTCAAACCACAGCAGACTTCCACAACTTGAATTTTCCATCAAGGTGGTGGAACTGGGAGGTGGAGGTTGGCTTATAAAACCTGAAAAGGGGTAAGGTGTTTTGAGCTAAACCTTTTAACTGACCTGCTCACTGAACAGCCCAATGAGCGAAGGTTTAATTTTCATTATCAGCACCTTGTATGGAGAACACTTTTTTTTTTAAGTCAGGAGAAGTTGTTACCAAGCTAAAGGCATGAAGTGGCCGTCCACACATCCGCAATTCATGATGTGGGGTACAGATCCTAATTTGATCGTGTTTCCTTTGTAAGCTTGGGTACAAATCCCTCCTCTAACAGCTTTTGTGTCATTGCACAACTGCACAGAATGCAGTCCTACCCTGGCTGTGTCTAAGCTCAGCTCTTCCCTTTGCCGGGCTTGCCTGATGCTCCTGCCCAGCTCTCAGAGACGTGATCCATGTGGGATCCCTCGAGCTCCCCCCAGACCTGGATCACTTCTCTTCATCCATTTCTCACCGAATTAGGTCATGAACAGACCTGGGGTCTGGCCAACAGGACCGTCGGGAAGGATCCGCTCTAGACAAGCGCAGAACCGAAAAGTTTTCAGCGCTTTGGTGCCGTCACGACGTAGCCGTGTCCAGTGAGGCAGGAGCTGTGTTGCGTAAGGCTTTTGTGGCTGTGGCCTGTGTGTTTATTTGGGATCAGAACGTGGCATTTTCTCATCGTAGAGCCCAGACCTGCAGGCGGTGACCTGGCAGCTCGATCTGCCCATCACACCAAACATCCCACCAGCATCCCCAGGCACGGAGCAGTAAAGTTCTGCCTCTTCCCACAGCCTCTTGTGTGGCGAGGGTGACTTGGGAATGTCTGTGTGTTGGGTCACACGAAGAAATCCCCTTCTGGGTCCTGTCATGACTTGAGCCTGGAGCTGTCACATGGTGGGACGCGACAAAGGTGTTCTTCTTTGATGACAGAGAAGATGATGGATGGATGTGACAAAGATCTTCTTCCAGCTCCGTGGTGGGACTGTCAGTCCACTGAGACTCCGTAAAGCCATCCTAGACAAGGCTGCGTCAGGCAGCTTCAATAAGAAGAACATGTCACCACCTCTGTGTCACCTTAACCTTTCTAGCTTTGCCTGTCCTTGAAAAACTCGTGGTGACACCACATCGCTGCCTTCTGAACTGGTGACCAAGAGCTGCTCCAGCAGCTTAAATGGGAGAGCCCACAGAAATCAAAAGGCTCCCGGTCTGCACAAAATGAGGCTGTGAGACGTTGCCTTGTGGTGCTGATGTCTTGCTGAAAAATCTCCGTTTGTTTGGTGATGCCACTGTGCATGGTCTGGACTGGAGCTGTTGGAAGGATTGTTGTCAAAGAGGGAACTTCTGAGAGGTCCCGTTGTCTTTTGGCTGCTTCTGTCCGTTGCTTCTGGCCCCTGGTTTCCATCATTTTGACTTCAGAGGAGCAGCATAGTCCGTGAGGCCCTAGAGCTGTCAGACCTGCCCTTGGCTGACTCGTGAGGAGCTGAGCCCACGTTTGGACCATGTCACCAATAGGGTCTGTTTGGGCTCTGCCTGGAGGTGTTGAAGCCTCAAGCATCATAGAAACAAGAAGAGCCTCTCCTAGAAGTGCAGATTATGTTTCCAGGACCACATCTCAGAGCCTGTGGTCTGGCATCTATGTTGTGCTTGGGTCTCCCCATGATCAGAAACATCTTCTCCCTCCTCTGCAAACATCTGGTCTGCTCCTCCTGTGGGTCCTGTCTGCCTGAAACGCTCCCATCTGACGCGCTTGACCTTGGCAATGTGACGGACTGCAACGTGTCCCCAGCATGAGATCCCTGGGGCACGAGGGTGTCGTTGACAGTTCAGCGGGTGACAGGACCCAGCTGTCTGGTCACTGTGTCCCTGTGGCTTCTGGGCTCTCTGGGGACACGAGAGACAAAAGCCGAGGTTGCCTGCAGATGCTTTGCTTTATTTCAAGAGTTTCCCCCATTTTTGTTGTGGGGGTCTGTAGTTGGGCTTTGGGGGGGTCTCATGGAGCTGGGGCTGGTTAGGGACCCCTTGCTTGGCCCAGTGTGGGTTTGTCCCCCTCTAGTGGCGAGGTCACCAGTGGCTTTGGGACTTGAGCTGCTCCCAAACTTGCCGGGATGTTTGTCAGGGAAGGTTTGTGCATCCAGGTGGGGAGGGTGCAGGTACAGCCACTGTGATCCCATGTTTTTGGGGGGTTCATCCCCCTTGAGTTGATTAAAAGCCATTTCTCCTTACTCACACCAATCTCTCAGATCCAGTTGGGTTCATCCTCCAGCAGAAACTCCAAAACCCACCTCAGAAAAGACAAAAGGAAGGTGATGGGGAGGCTGGGCTGTGGCCAGGGCTTTCCTAGGGCTCCGGGGACCTCGTCCCCTGGCATCTCCACTGGCCGTGACAGCGGGAGGGAGGACGGTGGGTCGTGCCGCCCGGTTCCCTGCGCCAATCCGCACCGCGCCAACCGCCCGTGCCGGCCCCTCCCGGCTCTGCAGCAGAACAGCTCTGCCCTCCCTGCTCGTTCGCTCGCTTTTTTTTTTTTTTCTCTCTCTTCTGCCATCTTCCCGTTGCAAAGCATTGCTGGGAACCGCATGTGGGTGACGCAGCAGCATTGTTTCAAGCTCAGGAAGCCGCTGCCGCCGCTGCCCAAGGGCTCGGAAGGAACACGCGGTTGCCGGCACGGTTGCCGGAGCAGGGGAGAAGTGGGGGGACACTCGGGGTGGGGGGGTACGTCCGCTCCCCCAGCCATGTCTCTGAAAACCAGGGGTCTGGTTGGGGTCTGCTCAGCCTGAGCCAACCCCTGGAGGTGTCTGGGGGAGAGGGGGGCCCCCCCCCATCCTCGCAGTGAAACAAAGAGGGCTCGGCAAACTTCGCCCCGGAGTCTCGGCAGCTCCAGAGGTGCAAGGTCAGGCAGTTGGCAATGCTCGCGGGACGGGGAGGGGGATGCGGGGACGCTCTGGACACAGCCGGGGTGGGAGGGGACCGCGGGGGGACCCCTGTTTCCCTGGAGGGGTCCCCAGCTGGCGCTTGGACTCTCCTCCCCCCGTCTTTGGGGCGCGCTCACCGGTGCCGAGTCCCTGCTGGCTGGGGACACATGCGGTGTGTCCTCAGGGTCCGCCTTGTCCCCCCAGCCACAGCACGAGGGGTCACAGAGGACGAAGGGCTGTCACCCACCCCATCTTCGAGCCAGGTGCTCCCGCAGTTCCTTGTCCCCCCACCTCAGAGCACGCTGGAGCCCCCGCGGTGCCCCAGGCAGGGAGAGGCTACAGTTCCCTGCCCACACAGATCTGTGTTTTTAAACCCCCAGCCCCTGACCTTTCCTTTCGGCGTGTGCTCCCGGGGAGGCGGAAGGGCTGTAGGCAGCACGCTGCGCTGCCGGAGAGCGGAGGGACAGCCACGGCTTCCTGCAGCCGCCCACAGAGGGTGGGGGAGCCCCAAAAAGCTGCACGGGGCTGGGGTGCTCACCCCGGGGAGCGGACAGCCCCGCAGGGGACACCGGCCGGTCCCTGGTCCTGCCTGGCAGCGGGAAGCAGCACGCGTGGGGATGCTGCCGGCGTAGCCATGGCAACGCCGAGTAAATAAAGCACCTTTGCAACTGGCAAATTTCCGTGGGGAAGGGGCTGTGATGGAGAGGGGGGAAATGGCTGGGGGGAGCGCAAGGAGCACCCCCATCCACCAAAAGCCAGGATGCCTGTTGTGCCGTAGGGCAGCGTGTCCGTCCGGTTGGTGCCGAGGGATGTTTTGTGTCAGAGTCAAAGCCAAACCCCCAAAAGTGCAGAGGGGCAGCTCTTGGCTACCCGGCAGCTTGCACTGGGCACTGCATCCACCCCCGCTGCCCCTCCAGCTACCCCTTCCGCGGGGAAACACAGAGGGACCCTCGTGCTTCCTCCCCTGTAAATCCCCCCAAATTCCAAAAGCTTGGCGCTCTCCCTCAGCTGCCACGCAGCGCAGGGCCTCGGGGCTGAAACACAGTTGATGAAAGCGCTTGGGCAGATCGACTCGACAGAGCTTGTCTGTCTAACGTGGGGAGGGATTGTTGCTCGTGGGTGTCGGGGAGGGGAGGGCTCCTTCCCAGCCGCGTTTGAAGCGTGTTGGCCTTGGCATCTGGTTGGTGCCTTGTTTCGCTCTCCTCACACCTGTGCTTTTTGTCTTTTTTTTTAAATTTTTTCCTCCTCTCTCTCTCTCTCTCTCTCTCCCCTTTAGCTGCTGCTAGAAGAATACGCAAACAGCGACCCCAAACTGGCACTTACAGGCATCCCCATCGTCCAGTGGCCCAAGAGAGATAAGGTAGGAGCTGCGAGGAGGGGACCTGGCTGGGTATCACGTGTAGTTGAGCTGGGAACCTGCCCTGGCCCTCACCACCATGGTGGAGATCTCCCACCGTGCTGGTTACCCCAGCGGTAACTGGGTCAGCCCCAGCTGCTCCGTGTTCTCCATCCCCTCATTTGTGCTCAGAGATGGAGCTCTGCAGTTTTGGAAGGGCTGATCCTCTAACCAGCTCTCTCTGGCTCGACAGGGGAGTCCTGGGCGCTGTGAGTAATGTTGTGTGTCAGGGGGACGTGTTGCTCGAGAGATGAAGGATGAGGTGTGGGGGTTGATGCTCAGCAGCAGCCCTGCCTGTTCGGTGGTCCCTGCCCGAGCTGTAGCGTTGGCTCTTGCAACCCCAAGGCAGGCAGCTCCCTCCTGGGGGTCTCTACCTACAGGTAGCAGCCAACTTCTTAGGAATGGGACCTTTCGGTGTGTCCCTGGCGTGTGACCCAGGGCCCAAAGCTGGGCCAGGGCCTGGGCTGAGCTTGTGGGGCAGAGGGAGGTGAGGAGCGGGCTGCACCGGCCGGACTTCCCCTCTGCAGGCTGCCTTCCCCCAGCTGCCAGGACGGATCCCGCAGGTCACGGCTTCCTTCCTGCCAGAGACGGGCTCTGGGGGAGGCGTGTGGGGAGAGCAGGACCCCATCGCGCTGGGAAGGGTGGGTGACACCCCGTCTGCGTGTCGGGAGACCGACGAGCCCCTCGGAGGTGCCAGTTTGAGCAGCACAAGCATCTTGGGCAGCTTTTCTGGGAGAAGAGACTTGGAGGCATCTGCACACTTTGGGTGCAGCGCCCAGATACTTGGTGCATCCCTGACCCTGTCCTTGCGCTGGGTTTTCTGGGTGCCTGCCCATCCCAAACCCATCAGCTGTGGTGCGCACAGCCGATCCCAGAAGGTTCCGCAGCTGGAGTGTTTGTTGTGAGGGCTGATGTCACCCGTGGTGGCTCATGGCACTGCTGGAGGTCTCTGGGTGGCACAGAGAGGGGACAACCTTTCTGACTGCCCAGGTGGACTCTGCCATTCCTCACCTCAGAAGAGTGGCTGTTGTTGGAGCAGCATGATGCTTTTTGGGCTCAGCAGCCCCTTTCGGACCCATTTCTGCCTCCTGACGGGGGTTGGGAGGAGGGAGAGCTCTGGAGCGAGTGGCTCCTTTGCGTGCAGAGTGGTGAGGGAGCGCGGCTGCTCTCCACCGCGTTATCCGAGCTCGCAGCGAGGGAGCCGAAGGTCGGAGGCTCCCTGATCTGAGCTGAATGCAGGTTCGCTCATCTCACACCATTTCCCTCTCTGTTTCTGTTCCCAGCTAAAGCTCCAGGCCCGACTGAGGGTACGCCTGCCCACCATCCCCATCACCAAGCCGCACACCATGAAGCCAACCCCTCGCCCGACGCCCGTCAGGTCCACGGTCTCTCCCATCGTGTCGGGCGCCAGGCGGAGGCGGGTGCGGTGCCGAAAATGCAAGGCGTGCATGCAGGGCGAGTGTGGCATGTGCCACTACTGCAGGGACATGAAGAAGTTTGGCGGGCCTGGCCGCATGAAGCAGTCCTGCGTCCTTCGGCAATGCTTAGCGGTGAGTCTGCGGCTTGGGTCTTTCCTCAGAAGCGATTCTGCGTGGCTGATCATGGTCAGGGAGAGGAAGACAAGGACTGAGTTTGATTTCTGGGGGATAGTTGGCCCCATCCCCATGATTCAGGTGGAGAGGAAGAGGAAAAGAGGAAGGCTGTGTCACCTTGCCCTGGTTTCACCCTTGCTTTCCTTTGTAGCCCAGGCTGCCTCACTCGGTCACGTGTGCACTTTGCGGGGAGGTGGATCAGAACGAGGATTCGCAGGACTTTGAAAAGAAGCTCATGGAGTGCTGCATCTGCAATGAGATCGTTCACCCCGGCTGTCTGCAGGTGAGCAGCGCCGGGGCACAGGGGGCTCGGCCACGGGGAAGGACTCCTGCTCACCGCCCTCTTCTCTTGGCAGATGGACGGGGAAGGGCTGCTCAACGACGAGCTCCCCAACTGCTGGGAGTGCCCCAAGTGCTACCAGGGTGACGACACAGAGAAGGGCCAGGTACGAGACAAGCTGCGCCGTGGCAAAGCAGGACACGTGTCCTCCATCCCGCTGCTGAAGGAGAGCTGGTGTTCAGCAGAGCAGGCTGGAGGGCAGGCAAGCACCAGTATGATCCAGGGGACCAGTTGGGCAGTGACCAGTGAGAGCGGAGATTGTTGGGGGTGCAGTGCAGCAGCGCTTGGCAGGTCTGGCAGCTTCCTGCCGCAGTCCAGTCCCCTTTTTGTGAAGGGGGAAGGAAGATATCGGTTGCTGGTGTGAGTGGACACTGGTGATACTGGGCACTGCTGGTGTTGCCCTGGGGGTGGGGGGTGTGTTCCCCAGCCTCCCGTGGCTCCATCCCTGCTAACCTGTGGCCCCGCTTCCCCGCAGAAGCGGAAGGTGGAGGAGAGCGACGACGACACGGCGCAAACCAAGGTGCTGCGGCCCCTGCGGAGTTGCGAAGAGCCCCTGACCCCCCCGCCCAACTCGCCCACCCCCATGCTGCAGCTGATCCACGACCCCGCGTCCCCGCGCGGCGTGGTGACGCGCTCGTCCCCGGGAGCCGGCCCCAGCGACCACCACAGCGCCAGCAGAGACGAGCGCTTCAAGCGGCGGCAGCTCCTGCGGCTCCAGGCCACCGAGCGAACCATGGTGAGGGAGAAAGAGAACAACCCCAGTGGCAAGAAGGAGCTGTCGGAGGTGGAGAAGGCCAAGCTGCACGGCTCCTACCTCACCGTCACGCTCCAGCGTCCCACCAAAGACGTCCACGGCACCTCCATCGTCCCCAAGCTCCAAGCCATCACGGCCTCCTCCGCCAACCTGCAGCACTCTCCCCGTGTGGTCATGCGCCACGCGCCGGCACGGATGCCCCTGCGGGGTGGGGGGGAGGAGGAAACGGCCGCCGAGGAGGATGAGGAGGAAGAGGAGGAAGAGGATGAGAACACGGAGGAAGGGGGGGCAGCTCGGCTCAATGGCCGCGGGGGCCGGGGGCAGGAGGGCGAGGAGAGCTGGATGCAGCGCGAGGTGTGGATGTCCGTCTTCCGCTACCTCACCCGCAGGGAGCTCTGCGAGTGCATGCGGGTGTGCAAGACCTGGTACAAGTGGTGAGTGTGGGGACACGTGGCGGTTTGGGGGACACAGCCAGGGACGCGTCCTGACCCCTGGACAGCCCGATGGGCAACCAGAGGGAAAAGGGAGAAGTTGACCCCCTGCCCAGAGCTGGCGCTTGCCCTCAGACCCTGTATCCAGCTGCTGCCGTTGCCATATGTGCTCTTTTCTTTATTGTCCCCCTCCTGCCTTCCTCCTGTCCCCTCCTGGGGGACTGTGCTGTCACCTGAGCACCTGTGTCCTCCGCTGTGTCCTTGCGAGGTGACAATGCCATTCCATTTGTGGTCCTTGCCCTTCCCTGCCTCGGCCTCCCAGTAACAGACAGGGGGAGGCGGGGGTGGGTTTGCTGGCTGGAAACCCCTCGGGGGAGCCAGCAGAAGACAATGCTGGCACTGGGACAGCTGGGGATGGAGGGCTTGGGAACAGACAGGGACTGGAAACTGGGAGGTTTCTTACTGGGGACTGGAAACTGGGCGGTTTCTAACCGCCAAGCAGCGGACACAGCACGATGGGAAAGGACCAGCTCGCTTTGATCAGCGGCCGGTGGGAGTGGTGCAGTATGGGGAGTGTCCCCCCACCTGCCACTGCTGTGGCAACTTCAGGGACATCAGGTCCTGGGTCTCCTGGGGGAGAGGAGGAGTTTGTGCCACCTCTGGGCTCTGTCGCAGCTCCTGCCGAGGCCGCGGCGTGGGACCAGGCTGTGTGTTTTCCTTGCTGGGAGTGAGGATGCTTAAGATCTTTGCCCTGGTGGGAGGAGCACCCCGAAGGGGACAATGTCCGACAGCTGCGACTCAGTCTTGTTACATGGCAGCAAAACCCTGTCTGGGGCTGTTCTGGGCATCCCTGGGTGGCTGGACACCCCCAGCAACCTCCCCAGGTGTTCAGGGAGACCAGGGCTGGACTCTTCCCTGAAGTCAGGCGACCCACCACTTGCCACTTGTCCCACGGGGCTCTCAGGATTCAACTTTCAGCCTTGTCCTTGTCCCCAGGTGCTGTGACAAGAGATTGTGGACAAAGATAGATTTGAGCAGGTGCAAGTCCATCACCCCCCAGGCGCTGAGCGGCATCATCAAAAGACAACCGGTCAGCCTTGACCTCAGCTGGACCAATATCTCCAAAAAACAGCTTACGTGGCTCGTCAACAGGCTGCCAGGTGAGGGGGGGCTGGGGAGGGGGCCCTGCGGCTGCCACTGGGCTGTTCCAGGGCTTCCTGATGGCTGGAGCACAGCGAGAGACGGGCTCTGCACCCCAAAAACTCCTGGGTGCCTGGGTCCCATCACGTGGGAGCGATGTGGTTTCCTTCTGCTGTGTTAACCTCTGCTTTAGAGCACCCGGCTCCCTGTCCCACCCCAGGCAGGATGGGGAGCTGCTTCCTCAGCTGCCTGGAGAAAAAACGGTTGAGATCTGAGACTCCTCGGAGCTGACCAAGCCTGTCTGACTTGTTCCTTCTCTCCCCTCTCTCGGCAGGCCTGAAAGACCTCATTTTAGCGGGCTGTTCCTGGTCTGCGGTCTGTGCTCTCAGTACCTCCAGCTGCCCCCTTCTCAGGACCCTCGATCTTCGGTGGGCAGTAGGAATCAAGGACCCTCAGATCCGGGATTTACTCACGCCTCCGACAGACAAACCCAGTAAGCTGTTGCTCGGGGTGATAAACCAAGTGCAGAGCGGGGAGGCGATGCCAGATCCCAAACAGTCCACGTTCATCTTCTCTCCCTTTTTGCAGGTCAGGACAATCGCAGTAAACTCCGCAACATGATTGATTTCCGGCTCGCCGGCCTGGATATCACAGACGCCACGCTGCGGCTGATCATCCGCCATATGCCCCTGCTCTCCCGCCTCGACCTCAGCCACTGCAACCACCTTACGGACCAGTCGGCCAACCTCCTCACAGCCGTGGGCTCTTCCACACGCAATTCCCTCACCGAGCTCAACATGGCAGGTGGGTACGATGCTCTGGGTGGTGGAGGAACCATCGGAAAGCGGCTCCTTCCTCCCTGCTTGACGTGGGAGCTCAGCTTCATGGGGGCCTTGCAGCTCATTCTTTGTCTTGTCTCACTCTTCCTCTCATCTCCCCGCAGGCTGCAATAAGCTGACGGACCAGGCCTTGCTGTACCTGCGTCGCATCTCCAACGTCACTCTAATCGACCTACGAGGTTGCAAACAGATCACCCGCAAAGCCTGTGAGCACTTCATCTCGGACCTGTCCATTAACAGCCTCTACTGCCTGTCCGATGAGAAGCTGATCCAAAAAATCAGCTAGAGACCCTCCCCGGGGCAGACTGAGGAGAAGGAAAAAAAAAAAAACAAAAAAACAGCCCATCCCACCCCTCTCGGAGAACTGCTCCTCCACGTCCCCACCTTGCCCTCTGCGTCCTGCCGCTGCCTCCCACCCGATTCGGCAGGCAGGGCCAGCGCTCCGACCGTCCTTCCTCCTCCTCCTCCCCCGGGACTTCTGCCGATGAAGATGTCCCGCCAGGCTGGCCAGTACCAGAGGAGGAACGGGCAAGAAAAAATGGCAGGGGAGCCTCGGCGCGGAGGCTTGGCCGCTCCCACGGCGGAGGTTGGAATAGAGATCTCTGTGCAGAGAAATGGGGCACCCTCTTTTTTCCTCCCCCCACCCCAGCTTTTCCCCCTCCTCCCTGTCGTATCCTCGCCTTGAAAACACTTGTCGCTTCCCCGGTAGCACAAAGCTTGAGGGTCAAGGTCTCTCCAAGGAAGCAGGAGCAGAGCTGGAACAGAACCTCCCCCTGATGGTTTCCCTTGTCTGGCTGCAGGGGGGTGCAATCGCTCCCCCTCCTTCTCCCCCAATTTTCATGCATCGGAGCAGGGCAGGACCCCCCCAGCCAGGGGGTTGGGGGTTCCCTGGCCACGCACTGGCCAGGAGCGGAGGGGGTTTGCAGCCCGTTGTCCCCCTACCCCGTGGGGGATGATGCACTTCCACTTTGGGGCAGCTCTGTCCCCCCCCAGTGTCCCTCCTGTCCCCCCTCAGTGTCCCCTCTGTCCCAGGGGCCAGGTGTTGGTTGGGAGCAGGGGACAAATCCCCCCAGGTCCATCAGAGCTCAGGGAGGACTCGGAAAAAAGCATCAGCCAGGGGTGAGTGAGCACCCGGGGGGGCTGGGAGCTGCCTCCTCTTCCTCCCCCAGCATCGTAAAGCACTCGAGGGCCACCGCGGCCAGAGGGACGAAGGTGGCTTTGTCCAGCCTGGGACCGAACTGGCACGAATGTCCCGTGTGTGTGTCTCCCCCCACTGCATTGTCCTCTCTTTCCCCCCCCCTCGCCCCACTTTTAGCTGCCGTTTTTCCTTTGCAATGAATGGTCGGTCCAAAGAACCTCTCTCCAGGGCAGCGGAGAGCTTTTTGCACTTTAAAAAAAAAAAAAAAAAAAGGAAAAAAAAAAAGAAAACAAACAAACAAAAAAGAACAAAAAAAACTAGAAAAAAGAAAGGAAGAAAAAAAGTTGGAATCTTCTTTTGGGTCACTATTTTATTTCCCTCCCTGTCCTGCCTGTGACCGGATGCTCCCCGTCCCCTCCCCTGGTGTCAGGACCCCCCTGTCCCCCCCCACCCCCTGGCAGCGCATACAGATAATAGCACAAACCGTGTCACCCCCCCAGTGTCACCTGTCCCCAGCCCCGGAGAGGCCGGTGAGGGGCAGGGGGCCCGGGGGGGGCAGCCCCCGCCGCCCCACAAGCAATAAGGGAGGAGAAGGTGGGCTGGTGGCACGTCCCCCAGGGGATGCGAGGGGGCGATCGCCACAGCGCCTTGGGGACAAGGGACAAGTTTTGCCGTGGGGAATCCGGAGGGTTTGGTGGGGGAGGTTTTTTTGGGGGGTTTATTTGAGAAAAAAAACACATCCTGGGCGCGAGGACAAGCAGAGAACCCGCGGCCGGGGGGCTGGAAACCTGCAGCCTTAGTCTCTCTTGGTGGCTCCCGTGACAAGACGGCAGAAGAATCAAATGCTTTTCTTTTTCCTTTGGATTGATTTTTCTTTTTTTTCTTTTTTTTTTTTTTTTCTTTTTTCAGTTTTGCAATGAGACAAAAAATTTGGGAAAAAAAAAAAATACCCTGAGGTAGAACTGAGCTGGAGGCGGGTGGGTGAGGGACCTGTCCCCACGTGTCCCCTCCCGGCCGCAGAGACTCGGGATTGTCACCCCTGCTCACGCCACCCGCCCCCAGGGGCTGAAAATCCGCAAGGAAGAGAAAAAGAGAATTTATATATATTAAAAAAAAAAAAAAAAAAAAATCACTTAGTGATTTAAAAGCAACCCAGACTGCTCCCAAACGACAACTCCTGCAAGAAAAGTCACTTGTTTAAGGGTTTGGTTGTGTTTTTCGTTTTTGTTTCAATTTCTCCCCCGTTTCCCTCTCTCCTCCCTCCCCCCCTCTTCCTGGAGAAATATTGTAAATATATATTTTTTTGTTGGCGATTTAGAGTCCATCTCTGATGTTTGTGCTTTAAAATTAAATGTAAGCATTAAGGGTAAAAAGCAAAACCAAGTCTTACGCTCTCTCCGTCGGGGCGGTTTGGGTTGGGGGTCACAGAGGGAGGGGAGCTCAGTGGCTTTTTGTAATTTAATTTCATTTTTGGTTGGTTGTTTGGTTTGGTTTCATTTTTTTTATTCCTAAGCATTCTCCGATACTGATTTTTTTTTTTAATAGAGGATCTTTGCTCAGAATATATTATTAATACCGCAGGGATGGGAGAGCTGTTGGGAGGGGGAGATACCAGCCGCTGAAGAGAAATATTTTGTTTCTCGGGGATGGATTTTTTTTGGAATAAAAACCACAAAAAAATTTAAAGAAAACAAACAAACAAACAAACCCTTTGCATCTCGGCTCTGCCCATTGTTTGTCTGCCAGGGACAGAGGGGACAAGGCCCCCGGGGATGTCCCGTGTGTGTGTCCCCCCCGGCACCAGAGGCGAAGCCTGGGGTATGGTTACGTGGCGGTGGCCGCTGTCCCCATCGTCTCCTGGGGGTGGTGGCCGCTGTCCCCGTGTCCCCATCGCCTCCTGGGGGTGGTGGCCGCTGTCCCTGTGTCCCCATCGCCTCCTGGGGGTGGTGGCCGCTGTCCCTGTGTCCCCATCGCCTCCTGGCCCAAGGCCTCCCCTGCAGCAGGACCGAGGTGACATTCACCGTCCCCAGGTCCCCTCCATGGGGACATCCCGGTCCCTGCGGAGGTCGGGGCAGCAGCGGAACAAGCCCCAGAACGGGATGTTTGCATGTGGGGGGTGACATCCGCGGGTGACATCGTCCTCCACGGGTGGTCACCCGGGGGTGACATCCTGCTCCGAGGGTGGTCACACCCGTCACACGCATGCGGTCACACCTGCGGTCACACCCAGTGTCACACACTGTCACACACACAGTGTCACACACAGTGTCACACACGCAGTGTCACACACGCAGTGTCACACACAGTGTCACACACGCAGTGTCACACACACAGTGTCACACACAGTGTCACACACGCAGTGTCACACACACAGTGTCACACACGCGCCCGCCGCTGTCACGGCCCCGCCCACGTGGGAGGGACGCCGCGAAGGCCCGCCCCCTCTGGCCCCGCCCGCCCCTCTGGCCACGCCCCCCCCGGCCCCGCCCCCCTCGGCCCCGCCCCCGCCCGTCACACCGGCGCGCGGGCACGCGCCCCCGCCATGGCCCCCTGCCGAGAGCGCGCGCCGCCGCCTGCGCCCCCCCGCGGCGGGGCCGGGGCCGGGGCCGTGCCGGCTCCATCCCGGGGTCCGCCCCCGGTTCCGGTTCCGGGTCCCGGTTCCGGTTCCGGGTCCGCCCCGGGTCCGGTCCGGCGCTGGGCGGTGGGGCCGGCGGGGCCGGCGGCGCGGTGCAAGATGGCGGACCTGGAGGCGGTGCTGGCGGACGTGAGCTACCTGATGGCCATGGAGAAGAGCCGCGCCGCGCCCGCCGCCCGCGCCAGCAAGAGGATCCTGCTGCCCGAGCCCAGGTCAGGCCCCGCCGGCCGCCCGGCTGTGCGGCTGTCCGCCGAGTGTCCGTGTTTCCGTGTGTCTGCCCGTGTGTCCGTGTGTCCGTGTGTCCGCCCGTGTGTCCGCCGTGTGGCCGTGTGTCCGCCCGTGTGTCCCCCGCCCCGGCCCCGCTTCCCCTGTCCCGGGCAGCGCGGGCTCTGCCCCCCGGGGCGGCCCGGCCCCGCTCCCGCCGCCCCGCTGCGCCCACCGGCCTCCGGGAACCCGCCCGGAACGGAGCAGCGAGCGGGCCGTGCACAGACAGCGTGCACACAGCCCTGTGCACAGACACCGTGCACAGACACCGTGCACACACACCGTGCACAGACACCGTGCACACAGCCCTGTGCACAGACACCGTGCACAGACACCGTGCACACACACCGTGCACACAGCCCTGTGCACAGACACCGTGCACAGACACCGTGCACAGACACCGTGCACACACACCGTGCACACAGCCCTGTGCACACACACCGTGCACACACACACCGTGCACAGACACCGTACACACACACCGTGCACAGACACCGTGCACAGACACCGTGCACACACACCGTGCACACAGCCCTGTGCACACACACCGTGCACACACACCGTGCACAGACACCGTGCACACACACCGTGCACACAGCCCAGTGCACACACACCGTGCACAGACACCGTGCACAGACACCGTGCACACACACCTGTGCACAGACACCGTGCACACACACCGTGCACACACACCTGTGCACACACACCGTACACACACACCTGTGCACAGACACCGTGCACAGACACCTGTGCACAGACACCGTGCACAGACACCGTACACACACACCGTGCACACAGCCCTGTGCACAGACACCGTGCACAGACACCATGCACAGACACCATGCACAGACACCGTGCACACACACCGTGCACAGACACCTGTGCACAGACACCGTGCACACACACCGTGCACAGACAACTGTGCACACACACCGTGCACACACGCACTGTGCACAGACAACTGTGCACACACACACTGTGCACAGACACCTGTGCACACACACACACCATGCACAGACACCATGCACACACACCTGTGCACAGACAACTGTGCACACAGCCCTGTGCACACAGCCCTGTGCACAGACACCGTGCACACACACACACTGTGTACAGACACCGTGCACACACACACACTGTGCACACACACACACTGTGCACAGACACCATGCACACACCCTGCACAGACACCCTGTGCACAGACACCGTGCACACACCCCTGTGCACACACACCCTGTGCACACACACCTTGTGCACAGACACCCTGTGCACACGCACCGTGCACACGCACCGTGCACACACACACTGTGCACACACCCCTGTGCGCACACACCCTGTGCACAGACACCGTGCACACACCCCGTGCACACACACCCTGTGCACAGACACCGTGCACACACCCTGTGCACAGACACTGTGCACACACCCTGTGCATGCACACCTGTGCACAGACACCCCCCTGTGCAGACACACACGCCTCTTTGCACACACAGCCCTGCGCACACACAGACACCCCTCTGCGCACGCACACAGCCCTGTCCACACGTACACATGGGCATGCACAGGCACCCCACCTGCACGCACACAGACACACAGACACGACACAGACACACAGACACGACACAGACACACGCCCTTCCCGGTACACAGTCGCACCCAGCCGTTTGTGCCACCCCCGTGTGCACCGTCCCGGCACACGCCTGCTGCCAGGTCCACCCAGCCCTCCTGCAGCCCCGCGCTGCGTGTGTGTGCACACACGTGTGCAGCCGTGCAGGGCGCTGCGTGTCCACACCCGTGTGCTTGTACACGCACATCAGTGCAGGGGCTCAGCAGGCACACGTGGGATCTCTGCACACACACACACATGCAGAGTTTGGGTGCTCCCCACCACCCCCGCACCTCCATCACTCTCTTGTGCACACCCCCTCCTGCCCACACAACCCACTGCACAACTTCCCTTTGCACACCCAGCCTGTGCTGGACCCACACAGCACGGTGACAGTGGCACAGCACGGTGACAGTGGCACAGCACACCGCCCTACTCCTCCCCAGGCAGCAGGAGGGGACCCAGGCGTGCGGCCCTTGTCTCCCCCCCACTGCCAGACCCCACTGCCCTCCTGCACCAAGGAGGCTTTTTTTGGGAGGTCCCCTCCTCCCCAACCCCCCTTGGGCCCCCAGCGCATGGGACACCCTCTGCCTGACCCTTACCAGGTGTCACACTTGGCAAGGGACACACGAGATGGGAGGACGCACGTGCCAGCGGGGCTTGCGGTGGCACGGGGACAGAGGAGGGACATGGCGGGGGTGCTGGGGAGCACAGGGGAGCGGGGCGCTGAGCCCCTCCGTTGTGTCCCCAGCATCCGCAGCGTCATGCAGAAGTACCTGAATGACCGGGGAGAGGTGACGTTCGACAAGATCTTCACGCAGAAGATCGGTGAGCTGGGGACACGGGGACTGCGGGGGACACGGGGGGCACTGTGTGCCTGGGCAAGTGTCGGGGGGGCTGGACTGGTGACAGTGGCTGTGGCTGTTCCCCCCACCCCTGGGCGACACGAGCGGTTGGGCAGAGGCGCCCGGGGGCTGCGTGACACCCGCCTGCGCCACGTCCCGCACCCCACGTCCCCCACCCCGTCACTTCCCCCAGCGCCGGCATTAACCGGCCGGGGCAGGAAGCGCCTCTCGCTTCCTCCTGCCGGCTCTGGCGGTTTCCGGGCACGTCCGCCCCCCGGCAGCCCGCTCCCCGGTGCCCACCCGTGCCCCTGCCCCACCTCTCCCCACCGCACCCCCGCCCCACGGCGCCCTATAGCCCCCCCATGTCCTTGCACTGCCTTGACAAACCCTGGCCGCTCCCCAGCCTGGCACTTCCCCAGACCTGGCGTGGGGGTGGCTGTGGGGACAGACAGACCCAGGGGACGTCCCTGTGCCCCTTGGCCTGCGCTATGGGGCACGCGGTGCCGCTCTGGGGCTGGCACCTCTCACGCCACGGCTCTGTCCCTGCCAGGGTACCTGCTCTTCAGGGACTTCGCCTTTAACCAGGCAGAGGAGGCCAAACCCCTCATGGAGTTTTACGAGGAGGTGAGATGGGGGGAGGACACATCTGGACCAACCCCCGTGGTCATGAGGAGGGTTGGGGGTGGGATTTGGGACCTGCAGGGCCCACAGGTGTGATACGTGCAGGGTACCCAAGGGAAACGGTGCCCAGGGGGCAGGGAGGTGATGCTCTGGGTGCCCAGGGGATGCGATAACCATTAAGTGCCCGCGGGACGTGGCACCCAGAGGGGCTGGCGTTGTGGTTCCTGGCGTACCAGGTTCTGGGGGGCTGCCCGCTGTGGGGAGGGGGCTGTGCCCACCTGAGCTGTGCCCTCGCCAGATCAAGAAGTACGAGAAGCTGGACTCGGAGGAGGAGCGAACCGTCCGGAGCCGCCACATCTTCGACCATTACATCATGAAGGAGCTGCTGGCCTGCTCCCACGTGAGTGCCGTGCTGCGCCAGGGTGGGGTCCCCAGAGCGTGGGGGAGGGCTGTCCCCAGTGTCCCCAGGGGACCGGGTACCCAGTGTCTTCAGAGAGAGCTCCAAAATCACTGTTAACTCTCTTCTGGGAGCCACGGCCCTATGGGTGGGGGTTCCGCCGTGAGTTCCCCAACTTGTGCGGCCCTGCCTGGCCCCTGGGCCGCTGTCCCTTCTGCCCAGGGTGACACGGTCCCATCTTGCCCCACAGCCTTTCTCCAAGAGTGCCACAGAGCATGTCCAGAGCCGCCTCAGCAAGAAGCAGGTGCCCCCAGACCTCTTCCAGGTGGGCGTCACCGGGGACAGAGAGAGGGTCCCTGCCACCTCTGGTACTCGGGGAGTTAATCCTTGTGGGGGGCTGGTGGTGACAGGGTCCCTTAGAGGGGTTGGGGGGTCCCAGCAAGTATGGGGACCCCCAAGGGATGGTGACGGGGTCCCCAGCAGGTTGGGAGTGAGGGGGATTGCTGGGGGTCCCCGGGGGGTGGTAGTCAGGAGACAGGGTGGGGATTGGGACCCTGAACATAGAGTTGACCCAGGATGACAGTGGGGTCCGCAGGCATGGTGACACCAGAGACTCTGGTGACCCTGTGTGGCAGAAGCATCCCCAGTGGGTGGGTGGCAGTGGGGATGTCCCAGAGGTGGAAGAGACCTCTCGTAATGAAGGGACCTGAGGGACACGGGTGACCAGGATGGCACTGGGGACCCAGCGCTGAGCCCTGTGTCCCCCCCAGCCCTACATTGAGGAGATCTGCCAGAACCTGCGTGGGGGAATCTTCCAGAAATTCATCGAGAGGTGAGATGGGGGACAGTCCCACGAGGATCAGAGTGACCTATCCCACTGGGGACCAGGCTCTTCCAGCCCAGAGAGGGGCCACGGGTCCCTTCTGAGGAGCTCCAGGGGTGTCTGTCCCCAGACCAGTGACTCAGGGGGGGCTCCTCTCATCCCCGGGTCTGAGCTGGGGTCTCTCTTTTCCCAGACGGGGGTCCCGGGGGGTGCTGCCTGTCCCTGGACAAGTCCAAAGGGTCCTTCTGCCCCGAGATGGGTCTTGAGGGGGGTCTCTCCAGGGCCTCCACTCTTGCCCTCTCTGTGCTTCGTTGCAGTGACAAGTTCACGCGATTCTGCCAGTGGAAGAACGTGGAGCTGAACATCCATGTGAGCAGGGACCCCTGTGCCTCGGGCTCCCCGGGCACTTCCAGGGAGGGGGACGTGGGCGCAGTGACACAGCTGCTGCCCTGGGGCTCACCGGGGCAGCCTCACACACCCCCAGGGCTTCCCCTCACCTGCCCACACTCACGGGGACATGCGGAGCAGCCTCTGTGTTCCTCACCCGGGGAAACTGAGGCAGAGCATGCGACCCCCACCACCACGGGCACACTCAGCTCTTGGTGCAGGGCAGGTGCCACGGGACACAGGTGTCCAGGCTCACCCCCCCCGCCTCCTTCTCGCCCCCTCCAGCTCACCATGAACGACTTCAGCGTTCACCGAATCATCGGCCGCGGTGGTTTTGGCGAGGTCTACGGCTGCCGAAAAGCGGACACAGGCAAAATGTAACGGGGGATGCTCCGTCATGGGGCGCGGCAGAGGGATCCTGCAATGAGGGGGTGCTGGGGCTGTGGTGGTGGTCCCGAGGGCATCTGCAGTGGCGTTGCCGTGACGACAGATGTTTAGGGGGTTGCGGAAGTATTGCCATGGCTACGGGTCTCTGGGGGATACAGGGACGTCATGGCCGTGGGTGGGAGCTGGATGCGGTGGTGTGGCCGTGAGAGCTGGCGGTGGAGGGACGTGATGGAGCGGCTGCAGTTGGTGGGGACGTGGCAGTGTGGTGGTGGCACCGGGGCAGGACCCTGCAGGGACTCTTTGCCCCCAGGTACGCCATGAAGTGTTTGGACAAGAAACGCATCAAGATGAAGCAGGGCGAGACCCTGGCCCTCAACGAGCGCATCATGCTGTCCCTCGTCAGCACCGGGGTGAGGGGACACAGGGCTGGCACCCTGGTGACAGAACGTGGCACGGGTGAGGGAGGGTGTCCCCAGGGCACTGCATGACCCCATCTCTCCTGCCAGGACTGCCCATTCATCGTCTGCATGTCGTACGCCTTCCACACGCCCGACAAGCTCAGCTTCATCCTCGACCTCATGAACGGTGAGAAGCCCCAGTCCCAAGGGACCCCATGGCTGATCCCTGGTCCTGGGGGAGAATCCCAGTGCCAGGGTAACATCTGGTCCCTGTCACCACAGGAGGAGACCTTCATTATCACTTGTCCCAGCACGGCGTCTTCTCGGAGGCAGAGATGAGATTTTACGCAGCTGAGATCATCCTGGGCCTGGAGCACATGCACAGCCGCTTTGTGGTGTACCGCGACCTCAAGGTGACCGGCCCCACAGGCACCCACACCCCCACAGGCATCCTTGGACCCTCTAGAAACCCCCCAGGACCCTGTGGGCACCCACAAGTGTCACAGGCACCCCATAGACCCTGAAGGAATCGTCTCGGCACTCCCCAAACCCAGAGGGCACCCTTGACCTTGCAGGAACTATCTCCAAAACTCCATGGGCACCCTTGGGACCCCAAGGGCATCCTGAGACCCAAAGGGGCTCTCGCAGCCTCCGCCGGTGCTTCCCAGTCCTGTGGACACCCCTAAATCCCACAGAACACCCCAGCCTGCCCCATGCGGGCACCCCCAGCCTCGCTGTCCCCCCCCCATGCCCGCTTGGTCTCAGGGGCGACGCGCTGTCTCGGCAGCCGGCAAACATCCTCCTGGACGAGTTTGGGCACGTCCGCATCTCAGACCTGGGCTTGGCCTGTGACTTCTCCAAGAAGAAGCCCCACGCCAGCGTGTGAGTGTGCCAGTGCCCCCTCCGCTGTGTCCCCCCGCCCGGCACAGCCCCTCACCCTGCTCTGTGCCCTCATGCAGGGGCACACATGGGTACATGGCTCCAGAGGTGCTGCAGAAAGGGGTGGCCTACGACAGCAGCGCTGACTGGTTCTCGCTGGGCTGCATGCTCTTCAAACTGCTGCGGGGGTGAGTGCGCGGGCACGAGGGGGGCACGGGGGCACACGGGTGGGCACCGCTGAGCCCCCTCGTCCCCTCGCGGCCGCAGGCACAGCCCCTTTCGGCAGCACAAGACAAAGGACAAGCACGAGATCGACCGCATGACGCTCACCATGGTGAGTTGGGGACTTTGCCCCGTGTGCCAGGCGGGGTTGAGGTGGGTGTGGATGGGGGGGTGAGCACCCCTGTGCTGCCGTGCCCCCCCAGAATGTGCTGGCAGAGGCCTGGGAGGCACACAGGGTGTGAGACTGGGGACACTGGGACGTTGCATGTGTGTGTGCATGCGTGCGCTCTGGTGCACAGGCACGTGTAAGTGCACGTCTGTGCGTGTCAGCGTGTATCCTGCACGTGTCAGCGTGTGTCCTGCACGTGTCTGTGCACGTGTGTGTGTATCCTCTCCCTTTTGACCCTGTGCCCTCCGCTGAGGCTTAGACCATGGTTTCTTTTCATGTGGATTTGGACACTCCTGCAGGAGCTTCAATGCTCGCTGGCACTCAACTGAGCTTTTTGCCAGCTGTGAGGAGAGAGGAGAGTGAGGCTGGTCCCTGAGCTTTGGCTCCTGCTGCCCAGCTCCAAGCCCCTCCCTAGTTGCAAGGCACAGTTAGATAGAATGGATATTTGCATCCAGCTAACAGTAAATACACATCTAGGCTGCAGTGAAAAACAACAGAGACTGGAGTGTCATTGGACACGAGAAAAAACCCAGCTTATGGAAGAAGTTCCATTTACTCTTTTTCCTCTGAAGGTGTGAACTCAAATGTGAGACAGGAGGTGGGAACTTCAAAGAGACAGCGTGTGGCCCAAGAAATATGTCCTTTTAGAATCATAGAATCATTTTAGTTAGAAAAGACCTTTAAGATCGTTGATTCCAACTGTCAACCATGTGCGTGTATCCCTCTCCTCGCTCACACGTGTCCTGCGGTGCTTGTGCGCTCACGGTGTGACCGTCTGTCCTGTCCCACAGGCCGTCGAGCTGCCTGACTCCTTCTCCCCCGAGCTGCGCTCCCTGCTCGAGGGGCTGCTGCAGCGAGACGTCAACCGCCGGCTGGGCTGCATGGGCCGCGGGTGAGTCCCGGCGGGCACCGCGGGCACCGGGACGGAGCCCGGGGAGGCTGGGGCAGAAGGGAAGGAGGGTGTGCTCACCCCAAACTCGCTCCCCAGGGCCCAGGAGGTGAAGGAGGAGCCCTTCTTCAAAGGTCTGGACTGGCAGATGGTTTTCCTGCAGAAGGTGAGGGGCACGGGACAGGGTACTGGGCATGGGAAGGGATACTGGGCACGGGCAGCCACCCCTCTAAAACCCCTTTCCTACCCGCAGTACCCGCCGCCCCTCATCCCACCTCGCGGCGAGGTGAACGCGGCCGACGCCTTCGACATCGGCTCCTTCGACGAGGAGGACACCAAGGGCATCAAGGTAGCGGGGCGGAGGGGCTAAGCGTGGCGGGGGGCGGCGGCGGGCAGCCCCTGACCCGCGCTGCCTGCCCGCCCGCTCCCTGCCCGCCAGCTGCTGGAGAGCGACCAGGAGCTGTACCGCAACTTCCCGCTCACCATCTCCGAGCGGTGGCAGCAGGAGGTGACCGAGACCGTCTTTGAAGCCGTCAACGCTGACACCGACAAGCTGGAGGCTCGGAAGAAGGCCAAAAAGCAGCTGGGCCATGAGGAGGGTGAGTGGGGCTGGTTCCCCCCACCCTGAAACCCCCTCAAACCCCCCCCGGTTGTGCCCTGGGCTGACTCTGCCTCCCGGGCGCAGAGTACGCCATGGGCAAGGACTGCATCATGCACGGGTACATGTCCAAGCTGGGCAACCCCTTCCTGACGCAGTGGCAACGCCGCTACTTCTACCTCTTCCCCAACCGCCTCGAGTGGCGCGGGGAGGGCGAGTCGCCGGTAAGGCGGGCGCGGAGGGGCGCAGGGCGGTGTTGGGGTGAGTGGGGTGCTCGGGGGGTTCACCTGGGCACGGGCAGACATCAGGGTGGGCACATGGGGTGAGGGATGTGCAGAAGCAGATGTAGCACTGCGAGGGGTGTGGGGGCACATGGGGGGGTCTCAGTGGGGACGAGGGCTCAGCCTGTCCCCCCAGCAGTCCCTGCTCACCATGGAGGAGATCGACTCGGTGGAGGAGACGCAGGTGAAGGAACGCAAGTGCATCCTGCTCCGCATCCGCGGCGGCAAGCAGTTCGTGCTGCAGTGCGATGTGAGTGCGCCCTGGGCCACCTGCCGGGGCTGGCTACCATCCCCTGCGGTCACTGGCCATTCCTGCCAGGTGCTAGCCACTTCACTGGCCATCTCCCCTGGGTGCCAGGTGCTCCTGTTGGGCACTAAGCAAACTTGGCTGCGTTTTAGCCACCTCCTGCCAGCTGTGTGCTAGCCGCCTCTAGGCCACCACTAGCCATCCCCTGCTGGGTGCTAGCCACCTCCTCCTGCCAGCTGGTTGCCACTCTTCCTGGCCACTAGCCCTGCACGTTTAGCCCTCCAAGTCATCGCAGGGCACAAATATAGAAAGCTTGGGGCAACCCCAGAGCCCTGGCACCCTGGGGAGCCCCCAACCACCCCATACCCAGCTCTGCCACCCTGGGGAGCCCCCAACCACTCCAGGGAGCCCCTGACCACCCCCTTCCCAGCCCTGGCACCTCGGGGAGCCCCCGTCCTGACCTTTACCCACCCCCGCAGAGCGACCCTGAGCTGGTGCAGTGGCGGAAGGAGCTGCGGGACGCCCAGCGCCAGGCGCAGCAGCTGCTGCAGCGGGTGCCGCGGATGCAGAACAAGCCGCGCTCGCCCGTGGTGGAGCTCAGCAAAGTGCCGTTCATCCAGCGCTCCCCCAACGGGCTCTGACCCCCCGCTCTGGCGTGCCCCCCCTCTTTTCCCCCTTCCCACCCCGCCTCTAATTTATTGGGTTGGGTTCGGTTCCCGCGTTTCCCCGCTTCTTTTTGGCGTTGGAGGACGGAGCAGGCACGGCCGCGGTGTCGCTGTCCCGGCACCGGGCGCACGGCGCAGCTCGGCGCCTCTCCCCAGCGTGTCCCCACACCTTTCCAAACCCTCTCCGAACTCTCCGGCTAAGATGAAGGCAGCCCCCGCGCCCCCTCTCTGTGCCCACCCGCTTCGCCACCGCTGTGTGTGCCAAATGGGGCAGGTGGGTGCCCAGCTCCGGCCGGGCGGGGAACCGGCCACCTCGTCTCACCCCGTAGCCTTTTGCCCACCTCCCCGCGAGCCGGCGCGTACCCCGACTCGGCTGTGCCCGTCCTGTGGGTGCCAAGTCCTTGGTGTGTGTGTGTGAGTGCGTGTGCCTGCGGGGACCCCCTGTAAATACTGTGCCATGGGTCCCTTGTGTCCCCCAGCTCCTGTCACCCACTCCCTGCCTCCCCCTGAGCTGCAGGGGTGGCCAAGGAGGAGGGAGCAAGTGGGACCCGCCCCTCAAAATGAACCTCGTGTCACTGGCCCCAGTCCCTGGCCGGTGGGCGCAGGGTGTCCCCCAGGGTGTCCCCCACCCCAGTCCCTGGTGGCATCTGTAAATATTGGTCTGTGGTCGCTCTGCTCCAGGGTCTGGGGAGGGGACAGAGGGTGGCACCGGGCAGGGCCGGGGCCATTGCTGAGTGAGATTTTAATGAGCAGAGACGTGAGAATGCAAAAAAAAAAAAATTTAAAAAAGAGTTTTTATAATAAAAATCTGGAAAAACACCACCTGGCTCCACCTGATTGTGGGGTGGCATGGAAGTCCCCATGCCCCAGCTCCCTGTGACTTTTGGTGATGGGGGCTGCCTGCATGTCCCCCCACAGGCATGGTGGCACTTTGGGGACACCTGTGTGGGAGTTGTCGCTGTGGGATGTGGGTCCCGGGGTGGCGGTGGGTGCTGGGGGTGGGAGCAGGGGGTCAGATCCTCGTTGCTGTGCTGTCCCCATGGGTGACCTTGCCTGTTCTCTTGGCCCTGCTGCCCGCACCCCATGTTTAGGCAGCACCCTCCCCGGTGTTCCCGTGTTCCTGCCGCCCGGCGGGGCCCGGGGCAGGGGAGCGGTGGGGCCGGGACCCCCGGGGACTCTCCGGTGCCCAACGAGAGGGTTGTGCCGCGGAACGGAGCAAAACAGCCGCCCCTGCCCAGAGCGGGGGGGCAGCCCCAGCGCGGAGCCCCGCAGCCCCCCTGGACTCCCGGAGGGGATGGGATGGGGACAGGGCGCAGGAGGTGCCGGTACCCGCTGCGGAGTCCCGGGGTCCCGCACACCCGCGGGGCTCCCACGGGGAGATACCGGGGAGAGAGCGGCCCCCGGTACCGGGGCAGGTGCGGGATAGCGCGTTCCCGGCGCAGGGCGGGCCGTGAGGCCCCGGGGCGGGCCCGGGAGACTTCACCTCTCCGGTGCCCGGCGCAGGATGTCCCGGGGCCGCGGGGGCCGGGGCCGCGCCGTGCCCGGTGCCGGTGCTCCGGCCGCTGTGCCCTGTACCGGGTCCGGGTACCGGTGCCCGCGGCTGCCGTGCCCGGTGCCGGTTCCCAGTGCCGGTTTCAGATGCCGGTTCCCGGTGCCGCCGTGCCCGGTGCCGGTTCCCAGTGTCAGTTCCGAGTGCCGATGCCCGCGGCCGCTATGTCCGGTGCCCGTTCCGGATGCCGGGGCTCCGTGCCGCTGTGATCGGTGCCTGTGCCGGTTCCGGGTGCTGGTGCCCGCTCCGCCGTGTCCGATGCCGGTTCCCGTTGCCGGTCCGTTTTGCTGGTGCCACTGTACCCGGTGCCGGTTCCCGCTGCCGGTCCCTGTTGCCGGCTCCCACCCTGCCGTGCCCAGTGCCGGTTCCCGTTGCTGGTTCCCAGTGCCGGTTCCCGTTGCCGGCTCCCGCCCCGCCGTGCTCGTTGCCGGTTCCCGATGCCGGTTTCTGTTGCCGGTTCCCGGTGCCGATTCCCGTTGCCGGCTCCCGCCCCGCCGTTCCCGGTGCCGGTTCCCGGTGCCGGTTCTCGTTGTCGGCTCCCGCCCCGCCGTTCCCGGTGCCGGTTCGCGGTGCCGGTTCCCGATGCCGGTTCCCGTTGCCGGTTCCCGTTGCCGGCTCCCGCCCCGCCGTGCCCGTTGCCGGTTCCCGGTGCCGGTTCCCGGTGCCGGTTCCCGTTGCCCCGCCCCGCCGCTCTGCGCCGCCGCCGCCGCCGCCCCCGCGCGCAGCCATTGCGGGCAGGCCCCGGCGCTGCGGCCCGTCCGCCCCGCGCTGCCCGGCGCGGCCCCGGGGGACATGGTGGCGGGATGGCCCGGCCCGGCGACACCTTCCCGCTGCACCGGCTCGTCTGGCACAACCGGCACCAGGCGCTGGACAGCGCCCTGCGCTCCGGCACGGTGGGCGCCGGCAGCGGCAGCGGCGGGGGCACCGGCACCCAGGGCCCCCACCCAGCGCCGGGCAGCGGGAGGGGAGCGGGGCGGGGAGCGGCGCGGAGCGGGGGAACTGGGAGCTGCGGGTGCGGGACTGGGATGCGAGGGCAGCGGGGGCACCGGGAGCGCCGGGGGGGGCGGGAGAACGGGGGGCGCGGGGACCGCGGACTGGGAGCACTGGGGGCACAGGGCGCTGCGGGACTGGGAGCACTGGGGAGACTGGGGGCACTGGGAGCAGTACGGGAAACCGGGGGCACCGGCAGCAGCAGCGGGACTTGGATACTAGGGCACTGTAGCACCAGGGGACTGGAAGCAACTGGGAGCGCTGGGATTGGGGTGCTGCAGGCACTGGAGGTAGAGGGAGACTGGGAGAAGTGGGCGGGCTTGGAAATTGAGGGCACTGGGGGACTGGGGGGACTGGGGGCACTGGGACAGGGTACTGAGATATTATGGGACTGGAAGCATTGGGGGTATAATGGCACTGGGGGCACTGGGACCAGGTGGCTGGTGGCCAGGAGGACTTGGGAGGTGGAGGGGTGGTGGCTTTGGGGACAGGGGCCACTGGGCAACGGGGACCACTGGGGGACAGAGGGCACCGTGTGTGGGCACAGGCACCCTGGGGTGCCAGGGTCCTGCACTGGGGTGCCAGGGCAGGGCACGGGGACAGGGGGCACTGGGGGGGTGTGGGGTGCCTGGGACACCCCAGGCAGGTGACAGTGACCCTGCCCGCGCATGCAGCACGACGTGGAGCTGACGGACCCCCGCGGGAGGACCCCGCTGGAGCTGGCCGTGTCCCTGGGCCACCTGGAGTCGGTGCGGGTGCTGCTGCGGCACAACGCCAACGTGGGCCGGGAGAACGCCAACGGCTGGACAGGTACGCGGGCACGGGGACTCGCCGAACCGGCCTGGGGACACCGTCACGGGCGCGGGTGCTGATGGTGTCCCATGTCCCAGTGCTGCAGGAGGCGGTGAGCACGGGGGACCCCGAGATGGTGCAGCTGGTGCTCCAGTACCGCGACTACCAGCGGGCGACGCGGCGGCTCGCCGGCATCCCCGAGCTGCTCAGCAAACTGCGCCGGGTACAGCACCAGGCTGGGGTCTGGGGGGGCAGAGGGTGCCCCCCAAGTCACGCCAGGACCCCCATCTCCTCCAAGACTCTGCTCTGTCCTCAGGGACCCCCTGCTCATCCCTGCTCACCCCACTTTCCCAGGTCACCCTGATCCCCACCCAGGACCCCAGTGGGGACCCCCAACCCTGTCCCCAAGACTCCCCAGTGATCCCAGCAAGGACCCCCCTACCCCTGTGTATCCCCCCCCGTGTCCCCTCAGCTGCTCCCTGACCCCCTCATCTCTTCCAGGCATCCGACTTCTATGTGGAGATGAAGTGGGAGTTCACCAGCTGGGGTGAGCGGGACCGGGGGGAGCTGTGGGGCTGGGGGAGTCCCCGTCGCCCGCCGTGCCGCTGATGTGACACGTGTCCCCGCAGTGCCACTGGTCTCCAAGGTCTGTCCCAGCGACGTTTACCGCGTCTGGAAGCGGGGGGAGAGCCTGCGCGTTGACACCACGCTGCTGGGCTTCGAGCACATGACGTGGCAGCGCGGCCGCCGCAGCTACATCTTCAAGGGGGACGGTCGGTGCCACCTCCCGTGGGGACACCCTGGGACCCCAAACACCCTCAGGGACACCCTGGTCGCCCTGGGGATTCCTCCCAGATCCCGTACACTATAAACGCTCCCCCAGATTTGCTATAGGGACCCCCCAGTGACCCCAGGGACCACCTGAGCCGTGTGACAAATGGCAGGGACCTCAGTCCCCTGCAGGGACCCCAATTCCCCGCTGTAGCACCAGGGGACTGGAAGCAACTGGGAGCACTGGGATTGGGGTAGTGCAGGCACTGGGATAGGAGCGCTGGAGATAGAGGGAAACTGGGAGCACTGGGAGAAGTGGGGAACTGGGAGCTTGAGGGCACTGGGGGTGCTGGTGGCACTGGGATGAGAGTATTTGGATCATAAGGGACTGGGAGCACCGGAGACAGAAGGGGACTGGGAGACTGGGGGGACTGGGACGGGGGTATTGAGATTATAAGGGACTGGGAGAACTGGAGGCAGAGGGGGACTGGGAGACGGGGGTCTGGGGGCACTGGGACAGGGTACTGAGATATTATGGGAACAGAAGCACTGGGGGTATAATGGCACTGGGGGCACTGGGACCAGGTGACTGGTGGCCAGGAGGGCTTGGGGGCTGGAAGGGTGGTGGCTTTGGGGACAGGGGCCACTGTTCCTTGGGAGCGCCGGGGAACCGGGGGTCCCTGCAGGGGACTGAGGTCCCCAAGGTCCCCAGACACCCCTGAGATGCAGCGACCCCCGAGCCTGGGTGTGTTGGGGTGACGTGGGTGCCGGGGTGGCCGTGTCGGGTGCTGACCCGTTGTCCCCGTGCACAGAGGACGGGGCGGTGGTGATGGAGGTGGACCACGACAAGCAGGTGGTCTACACGGAGACCTTGGCCTTGGCCTTGCACGAGCCCGACCTGCTGCTGGCGGCCATGCAGCCCTCGGAGGAGCACGTGGCCGGGCGGCTGACGTCCCCCATCGTCTCCACGCACCTGGACACCAGGAACATCGCCTTCGAGAGGTGGGGGGGGCACGGGGGGCCCTGGCAGGGGGAACTTACCAGGAAGGGGCCGTGCGAGGGCTTGCGCGGGGGAAACCACGTGCAAAGGGGAAGGAAACGCTTGTGCAAGAGGGCGAGCGGCGTGCGAGGAGCCACCCCGGTTGCGGGGGGGGTGACACCTTCCTCCCCCACCCCAGGAACAAATCGGGGATCTGGGGCTGGCGCTCCGAGAAGATGGAGGTGGTCAGCGGCTACGAGGCCAAGGTGGGCACGGTGGGGGACACGGGGGACACCCCCGGTGCCCGGCGGGGCTGATCCTGGTGTGTTCCCCCCCCGGCAGGTGTACAGCGCCAGCAACGTGGAGCTGGTCACCAAGACGAGGACAGAGCACCTGTCCGACCAGGACAAGTCACGCAGCAAAGGTGACAGCCCCCTTGGCCAATCAGGGAGCCCGCCCACAGCGGGGACACGCCCCCTCCTGGTGCAAGGCCCGCCCCCCAATGCAAGGTCCACCCCCTGCCTGGGGGGGACACGTGCCAGGTGTGGGACACTGGGGTGTCACCCGTCAGGTGTGGGACACCGTGGGTGATGGGTGTGACATGTGCCAGGTGTGGGACACTGGGGTGTCACCTGTCAGGTGGGGGACACCGTGGGTGATGGGTGTGACATGTGCCAGGTGTGGGACACTGGGGTGTCACCTGTCAGGTGGGGGACACCGTGGGTGATGGGTGTGACATGTGCCAGGTGTGGGACACTGGGGTGTCACCTGTCAGGTGGGGGACACCGTGGGTGATGGGTGTGACATGTGCCAGGTGTGGGACACTGGGGTGTCACCCGTCAGGTGTGGGACACCGTGGGTGGTGGGTGTGACATGTGCCAGGTGTGGGACACTGTGTGGGGTGTCACCCGTCAAGTGTGGGACACCATGGGTGGTGGGTGTGACACGTGCCAGGTGTGGGACACTGGGGTGTCACCCATCAGGTGTGGGACACCGTGGGTGGTGGGTGTGACATGTGCCAGGTGTGGGACACTGGGGTGTCACCCGTCAGGTGGGGGACACCGTGGGTGGTGGGTGTGACATGTGCCAGGTGTGGGACACTGTGTGGGCTGTCACCCATCAGATGTCACACCTCTCTCTCCCCCCAGGCTCCAAGACCCCCTTCCACTCCTTCCTGGGCATCGCGCAGCAGCACGGCACCCACAACGGGGTGAGCGTCTGGGGCAGGGGGTCCCCCAGGGCTTGGGGTGCACCCCCAGTGCTCGGGGCCCCTGGGGACACTGAGTGGTGCTGGTGTCACCGCAGGCACCCGTGCTGCAGGCTGCCAGCCCCACCAACCCCACAGCCATCACCCCTGAGGAGTATTTCGACCCCCACTTCGACCTGGAGACCCGCAACATTGGGCGCCCCATCGAGATGTCCAGCAAGGTGCAGAGGTGAGGCCACCATCCCCAGGGTGACATTGTCCCCGGGACATGGCACCAGGATGGCAGGGAAGTGATGTGGGGCGGTGACATGGCAGCAGGGTGGCAGAACCCCTGGGGACGGTGACGTGGTCCCCCGGGGTGTGGCACTAGGGTGTAAGGACCCATGGGGGTGGTGACACAGTCCTGGGGACATGGCACTGGGTGTCAGGACCCATGGGGATGATGATGGGGTCCCAAGGGACATGACAGTGGATGTCAGGATCCATGGGGTGGTGGCACTGTCCCAGGGGAGGTGACACTGGGTGTCAGGATCCATGGGGTGGTGGCACAGTCCTAGGGGATGTGACACTGGGTGTCAAGATCCATGGGGTGGTGGCACTGTCCCAGGGGATGTGACACTGGGTGTCAGGATCCATGGGGTGTCAGGATCCATGGGGTGGTGGCACTGTCCCAGGGGATGTGACACTGGGTGTCAGGATCCATGGGGTGTCAGGATCCATGGGGTGGTGGCACTGTCCCAGGGGATGTGACACTGGGTGTCAGGATCCATGGGGTGTCAGGATCCATGGGGCGGTGGCACTGTCCCAGGGGATGTGACACTGGATGTCAGGATCCATGGGGTGTCAGGATCCATGGGGTGGTGGCACTGTCCCAGGGGATGTGACACTGGGTGTCAGGATCCATGGGGTGTCAGGATCCATGGGGTGGTGGCACTGTCCCAGGGGATGTGACACTGGGTGTCAGGATCCATGGGGTGTCAGGATCCATGGGGCGGTGGCACTGTCCCAGGGGATGTGACACTGGGTGTCAGGATCCATGGGGTGGTGGCACCGTCCCAGGGGATGTGACACGGGGTGTGAGGACCCATGGGGTGGTGACAGGGTCCCGTGCCCATGCTGGTGCCTGGGCAGGTTCAAGGCCACGCTGTGGCTGTGCGAGCAGCACCCGCTGTCGCTGGCGGAGCAGGTGACCCCCATCATCGACCTCATGGCCATCTCCAACGCCCACTTTGCCAAACTGCGCGACTTCATCACCCTCAAGCTGCCGCCCGGTTTTCCCGTCAAGATCGGTGAGGGTGGGGCCGGCGGGGCGGGGCAGGGGCGGGGCCTGTCCCAGGGCGGGGCCGCTGACCCCTGTCCCCCCCCAGAGATCCCCCTCTTCCACGTCCTCAACGCCCGCATCACCTTCAGCAACCTGTGCGGGTGCGACCAGCCGCTGGGCTCCGTGCGGGTCTGCACCCCCACCCACCCCCCCGGCACGCAGCCCCCCGGCGCCAAAGGTGAGGCTGGGGGAAGGCGGGGGGATCCTGGGGGGCTCCAGGCTGGGGGTCACCCCAGGGGTGGTGTCTGTGGGTGCTGTGGGGGGTCCCCGAGTACCACCAGGCTGCCCATGGGTGATGGGTGCTTGGGGGGTGCCAGGGCCTCCGTGGGGGGAGCAGGGTGCTGTGGGGTGCTGGGCGGCACAGGGTACTGGTGGTTACAGGGTGTCGTGGGATGCTGTGGGTGTGGGATGCCGTGGGATGTCACGGGGTGCCATGGGACGCCGTGGGGTGCTGTGGGATGCAATGGGGTGTCGTGGGACGCTGTGGGATTCCATGGGATGCAGCGGGGTGCCGTGGGGCACCATGGGGTGCCATGGAATACCATAGGGTACTGTGGGACGCAATGGGGTGCCATGGGATGCTGCGGGGGGCCGTGGGATGCCATGGGGTGGTGTGGGACACCATGGGGCGCTGTGGGGTGCCATGGGACACTGTGGGATGCTGTGGGATGACATGGGGTGCTGTAGGATGGCATGGGACACTATGGGATGCTGTGGGATGCAATGGGGTGCTGTGGGGTGCCATGGGATACTATGGGATGCTGTGGGATGCAATGGGGTGCTGTGGGGTGCCATGGGACACTGTGGGATGCAATGGGGTGCTGTGGGGTGCCATGGGACACTATGGGATGCTGTGGGATGCAATGGGGTGCTGTGGGTTGCCGTGGGACGCTGTGGGATGCTGTGAGGCGCCATGGGATGCCGTGGGGTGCTCAGGGCCCACCCCGGGCGGTGCGGCAGGCTGGCCCTTCCCGTGCGAGGTGGAGGCGGGGGTGTTCGAGGTGCCGGCGGGGTACACGGTGCTGGGCGCGGGGCGCAGCGAGCCCCTGCGAGATGAGGACGACGACCTGCTGCAGTTCGCCATCCAGCAGAGCCTGCTCGACGCCGGCACCGAGACCGACCAGGTGCGGCCACGCCCTTCCCACTGACCCCGCCCACACTGCGGGCCAGGCCACACCCTCCCGTGGCCCCGCCCCCGAGGAACAAGCCCCGCCCCACCCCGCAGGTGACCATTTGGGAGGCGCTGACCAACACCCGCCCGGGCAGCGACCCGCCGCCCTACGATGAGGACCTGCAGCTGGAGCGGTGAGACTCCGCCCACAGGGGCGTGGCCTCGGGCTGCCCCGCCCAGCCCATCTGGGGCGGGGGCAGGGCGGGAGGGGCGGCACCTATGGGGAGGGGCCCTGGGGTGTGGCCCGGAGGGGAGGGGCTTCCTGGATGAGGGGCGTGGCTTCCTACTCTCTGGAGGGTGTGGCCCACATGGGTGGGGCTGACTGCAGGTGTGGGTGTGGCTAAGGGGGGGCACGTGGAGAGGGGTGTGGCTCTCCAGCCCGGGGTGGAGCTGTGAAGTGGGCGTGGCCACTTAGGGTGGGGCAGAATGGGCGTGGCCTCCAGGAGGGGCGTGGCTGGGGGCGTGGCCACAGCTCGTCTCCCCACAGAGCCCTGCAGGAGAGCATGCTGCTGCAGGCCGGCCCCAGCGCCGACCCCCCGGCAGCCGGCAGCCCCGCCGGGGCGGGTGGGAGCAGCCCCCCGGGCCCCCCCGGCTACGGCAGCTTCGCGGAGCAGCTGCGCTTGGCCATGGCGCTCTCGGAGCGGGAGCAGGAGGAGCGGGAGCGGCGCCGGCGCGAGGAGGATGAGGAGCTCCAGCGCATCCTGCGCCTGTCCCTCACCGACAAGTAGCGCCGGGGCACTCGGGGACAGGGTTGTCCCAGGTGGGGACACCCCCACGGGGACAGGGACACCCCGTTGGCACCGCGTCCACCAGGGACTGTCTCGCACGGGGACAGCTTGACGTGGGCACTGTCCCGCACTGGGACACCCCAGCTCGGGCACAGCCCTGCCCAGGGACCAGCCGGTGCTGGGGTGACACCCCTGTGCCAGTAACCTCCCTGATGTGGGCATAGCCCCCACACGGGGGTAATTGATCCAGGGATCCTCCTACCCCCGGGACCCCCGATCCAGGGATCCCCTCCCGCCAGGCTCAAACCTCAGCCCAAGGACCCTGATCTGGGGACCTCGATCTGGGGACCCCCACCCCAGGGACACCCCTATGCCCAGGACCCCCACCCTAGGGCCCCCTTCCTCTTTGATGTTGTACGTTGACCCCGCCGGGGACAGGACAGACCCGGGGGTCCCCGTGGGATGTGGCTGACCCCTGTTTAACAGCACCCCATGCTCGGGGACTGCAGGGCCAGGCAGGGACCCCCAGGCCTCGTCCCTCGGTGGCAGTGGGGGGCTGGGGGGACCGCAGATGTATGTACATATACATATACATATATATATATATATACACGGATGTGTGCAGACTGCTGGGGACCTGGATGGGGGGGTCCTGCATGCTGGGGACCCTTGGGGGGTTCCCACCTGCTGCAGACCTGGGTGGGGGGTGGTCCCAGGTGCTGGGGAGTTCCCACCTGCTGGGGACCAGGGCAGAGGGGGGGGTCTGCGTACTGGGGACCCTCGGGGGGGTTCCTGCCTGCTGGGTACTTGGGGAGGGGGGGTGCTGGAGACCCTCGGCGGGTTTCTGTTTGCCTGGGACCTGGGCAGGGGGTCCCAGATGCTGGGGGACCCTCGGGGGGTTCCCATCGACTGCAGACCTGGGTGGGGGGAAGTTTTCAGATGCCGGAGGGTGCATTCTGGGGGGTCCCGGGGCAGCACGTATTTGGGTCCCGGGGAGGCCCGCTGGGGGTCCCACTCCCGGGGAGGGACGTCGCGGGGGTTCCCGGTCCGGTGGTTCCGGGGGGGAACGCTCCCGCTGCAGCCCGTGCCGTGCCCGGGGCCGTGCCCGTGCCCGTGCCCGTTCCCGTCCGGGCGGGGCAGCGGCGGCGGCGCTTCCTGGTGCGGCGGGGCGGGGGATGGCGCTGGTCACGGTGCGGCGGGCGGCGGGTTCCGCCGGGGACCCCGCGGTGAGTACGGGACGGGGGCCGGGACGGGGACACCCCGGTGGCGGAGGCGGAGCCGGTCCCGGGGCCACCGGGTGCTGCCGGGACGGGGAGCGGGGGCGGGCGGGCGGTCCCGGTTCGCCCGGGTGCTGCCGGTAGAAAGCGCGGCTGCCCCGGGGGCTCCCGGCGGGGGCGACACGGGCTGTCCCGGCGGCTCCCAGCGCGGTGGGGAAAGGCTGCGCCGGTCGTTCCCCGGTGCAGGTTGATCCCGGTGGCTCCCGGTGGGAGGTTACTGGGAGCCCAGTTGCTCCCAGCACACGTTGGGGTCTCCTCTGCTGCCGGCTGGGGATTACCCCGTAGTTGGGGGGTGGTGGGTGTAGGTGGGGAGAGCAGTTGTCACCAGTTGCTCCCACTGTCCCCAGTGCTCTCGGTGTGTCCCAGCGGCTCCAAGTGCCCCTGCCCCCCACTTTCCAGTAACCACTGGGCCTTATCAGGGTTCCCAGCCACTGCGAGCGCTTCCCCAGGGGGCAGCACCCAGCCGGGGGGGGGACACATGGGGACAGCACCCCTCTGGCATCCCAGGGCCGATCCCCAAGGATCTGCCTCCCGGGTGGGAGCCCTCCCAGGGCCCCCCCCGCTCCCCACAGGCCCTGCCAATGCCCCGCGCTGCCAGGAGAGTGAGTTTGGCAGGGTATTGCTGGCCCACGGTGCCAGGTGGGATGTGTCGGGGGGTGTTTGCCGGCCCCCCCGGGCATGGTCTGTGCCCTGGGTCATGCTCCCCTGGGGGCATTGCCCCCCACCATGCTTTGCAGGAGGAAGATGCGCCCAGACGCCCTCTGCTACAGCGGCGGTGAGAAGGGGCTCCAAAGCCACAGAATGGGGGACACAGGTCCCTAGGGTGGGGAGGGGATGCAACTACTCCTGAGGAACATTTCCTGCCCCCTGTGGTGCCCCAGGCTATCCCAGCCACGAAGGCTGGGCGCTGCTGTGTGCTGGGCCCCACGTCCCGCTCAGGACCCTCCTGCTCCCCAGGCAGAGCTTTGTCATGGTCAAGGGCGCTGCCCTGCTGCTGCCCGCCGAGGAGCCGCTGGTGGCCGAGCCCCCCCCGGCTGTGCCCCCCGGCCAGGCCCCGGGGCAGCAGGAGCAGCACCTGCAGCTCATGATGCAGCTGCTGCGTCCCCAGGATGCCATCCGGCTGGTAGGACACGGCCACCCCCCGGGACAGGGGTGGGGATGGTGACAGGGCTGGTGATGGTGACAACGATGGGATGGAGGCGAGATGGGGACAGTGAAAGAGGTGGAATGGGAAGGGGATGGGGACAGGATGGAGATGGGGAAGGGATGGACATGGGAAGGGGACATGGATGGGGACAAGATGGGGATGGGATGGGGTGGGATGATGACAGGATAGGGATGAGGATGGGGACAGGATGGGAATAGGGATTAGGGTGTGGAAGGGATGGGTATGGGAATGGGATAAGGATGGGGACAGAGTGGGGATGGGATGGGGATGAGGAGGAGGACAGGATGGACATGGGGTCAGGATGAGGATGGGACAGGATGGGATTGGGATGGGACAGAATGGGGATGGGGACAGGAAGGGTATGGGAATGAGATATGGAGGAGGACAGGATAGGGATGGGACACGGTGGGACGAGATGGGTTGGGGTTGGAGGTGGGATAGGGACAGGATGGAGATGGGATGGGATGGGATGGGATTGGGATGGGCATGGGATGGGGATGGGATATGTCCCAGCCTGACCCCCGCGTGCATGATGCTTCCCCCTGGCACTGGGAGCACTGGGGGGGGTGCAGATCCTGCAGTGCTGCCTCTGGAGGTGCAGGGGACACCCCTTGTGCCCCCCTACTCCCAGGCAGTGCGGCTGGAGTCGGCGCGGCCGCGGCGGGTGCGGTACCTGCTGGTGGTGCGGCCCGAGGAGGAGGGAGCCGAGGGGCAGACGGTGCTGCTGGGCGTGGACTTCGCCCACGAGGGGTGAGTGGGGCGTGGGGGGCGACACGGGGGGACGGCCAACCCCCTGACCTCTGCCTGCCCCAGGGCCACCCGCTGCACCCTGGGCATGGTGCTGCCCCTCTGGAGCGACACCCAGGTCTTCCTCGACGGCGATGGGTAAGGAGTAGGCGGGGCTTCTGGGAAGGGGAGGGGCTTATGAGGGTGGGGTTCGCAGGATTGGGTGGGGCCTGTGGGGAGGGGTGGGTCTGGGGTGCTCACCCCAACCCACGTGTCTCCCCGTGGTGCCCAGGGGGTTCAGCGTGACATCGGGGGGACAGACCCGCATCTTCAAGCCCATCTCTGTGCAGACCATGTGGTGAGAGAAGCCTGGGCTTGTCTGTGGGCTTGGGGGACATGGGCACCATTATGGCCATGGGGGATGTGGGCACCTCTTTGGGCATGTGGGATGTGGGCACCACCATGGCCATGGGGGATGTGGGCACCTCTATGGACAAGGAGGATGTGGGCACCACTATGGGCACAGGGGATGTGGGCATCTCTGTGGGCATGGGGGACATGGGTACCACCACAGTCATGAGGAACATGGGCACCTCCATGGCCATGGGGAATGTGAACACCACCATGGCCATGGGGAATGTGGGCACCTTCATGGGCATGGGGGACATGGGCACCTCCATGGACCTGTGGCATGTGGGCACCGCCATCACCATAGGGGATGTGGGCACCTCTATGGACAAGGAAGACGTGGACACCACTGTGGGCATAGGGGATGTGGGCACCTCTGTGGGCATGGGGGACATGGGTACCACCACAGTCATGGGGAATGTGGGCACCACCGTGGCCATGTGGGGCACGGACACTGCTGTGGGCATGAAGGACATGGTCATTGCCGTGAGTGTGGAGGATCTCAGTGCCACCATGGGCATGGGGGACATGGGTGCCATCACGGGCAGGGTTGAAGTGCCACCACCGTGGGCACAGTCAGGACACAGACACACGGGCACTGCCATGGGGACGGGGACATGGAGCGAGTTTGGGCACAGCCTGTGGGCACGATTGGGTGGCTGTGCCCGCCCAGGAGAGGGCAGGTAGCACCCAAATTCTGGGGGAAGCCAAACCAGGTGTCTGGGGTGCCCTGAACGTGGCGCTGGGGAGGGGACGCGGGGCGGCGGTGGCAGGTGCTGTGCGGCAGGGCCGTGCTGCAGGAGCTGCACCGCGCCTGCGAGGACGCGTCCCGGGGTGGGCACATCCCCGGCGGGCCGGCGCTGGCCTGGGCCCGCGGCTACGCGGCGGCGCTGAGCTCGGAGCAGAGCTGCCTCAACGAGTGGCTGGCCATGGCCGACCTGGAGTCCGTGCGCCCCGCCTCGCCCCTGCCCCAACGGTACGGCCCGCCCTCCAGCCCCGCCCTCCTGCCCCGCCCTCCTGCCCCGCCCTCCTGCCCCGCCCTCCTGCTGGCCAATCAGCGCTGCTCCTGGGCTGGGGAGCCTCAGGGTGGGGCAGGGGGCGGGGCTTGTGGTAAAGGGGTGGAGCAATTGGGTGGGGCTGTGAGGGCGGGGCTTGCACTGAGGGGCGGGGTCTGGGGTTGGTGTGGCTAATGGGGATTGGATGATGGGAGGAGCTTAAAGGAACTGGGAGGGGCTTAAAATAACTGGGTGGAGCTTTCAGTCTGGGAGGCGGGGCTTGTGCTTGGGTGGGGCTTGGGAGTGGAGCAGGCGGGGCTGGGGCAGGCGGGTGACACGGTGACACGGGCGCCAGGCCGGCGGCGCCGGAGCTGTCGGAGCAGGTGGTGCGGGCGCTGCTGCGGGACGTGATGGCCAGTGCTGACCTGGAGAGCGTCACCTCCAAGGAGGTGGGTGACACCAGGCAGGGGAGGGGACAGGTGGGGACAGGGACATCCCTCACCCTGCGGCGGTGCCCAGGTGCGGGAGGAGCTGGAGCGGCGCACGGGGCACAGCCTGGCCCAGCACAAGGATTTCATCGACAACGAGATGCTGCTGGTGCTGGCGCAGATGGACCGGCCCTCCCGCGTCTTCCCGCACCTCTACCTGGTGGGCAGCGGGACAGGCAGGGTGGGCAGGGCGGGCGGGGGTGTCCCCAGCCCTCACCGCTGCCACCACGCAGGGCTCCGAGTGGAACGCGGCCAACCTGGAGGAGCTGCAGCAGAACCGGTGAGCGTGGGGTGGCAGGAGGTCATCTGGGGTGTCGCCATGGGGTGGCACGGGGTCATCGTGGGGTGTCACGGTGGGGTGATGTGGTATCACAATAGGGTTGCATGGAGTCATCTGGGTGGGCGTAGTGACATCATGGAGTGTCATGGTGGGGTGGAACAGGGTCATCATGAGGTGTCATGGTGAAGTGGCTATGGGATCATCTGGAGTGCCATGGTGGGGTGGGCACAGGGTCATCTTGGGGTGGCACAGTGTCATCTGGGATGTCCCACTGGGGTAGGCACAGGGCTGTTATGGGGTGTCATGGTGGGGTGGACACAGGGTCATCAAGGGGTGTCATGTTGGTGCGGGTGCGAGGTCATCATGAGATGGCCTGGTGGAGTGGGCATGGGGTCATCATGGGACACCCATTGTGGCGGGTGTGGGGTCTTTGCAGGTCACCCAGCAAGGTGGGCATGGGGTCATCATGGGATACTTGGCAAGGTGGGCTGTGGCACCATGATGGGGTGGGCACAGGCAGAGCCCCAACCCTGCCTGCTTCCCTGCCTGTGTCACCGCAGTGTCACCCACATCCTGAACGTGGCGCGGGAGATCGACAACTTCTTCCCGGCACTGTTCACCTACATGAACGTGCGGGTGTACGACGAGGAGACAGCCCAGCTGCTGCCCCACTGGAATGACACCTTCCTCTTCCTCTCCCGCGTCCGGTCAGTGGGGCCGGGGCAGCCCCGGGACACAGGGACACGGTGGGGTGGGGCCATTGGGGACACATGAGGGGGACACAAGGCCTGGGGGGCACAGAGGGGCAAGGGCTGGAGACAGTCGGGGGGACGTGGGTCAGGGTACCTGGGGAGGTGGGGGGGCATCTTGATGACTGTGCTGGGGGTCATTGGGTACTGGGAACACTGGGAGCTGGGGAGCTCCGGGGCGTTGAGTCTCTGTGGACACTGGGACACCTGGGGACCAGGAAGCCCTGGGGTGTGGGGTCCTTGGGGACGGGGGAGTCCTGGGACACTGATGCACTGGGGGTGGGGGTTCCTGGGGCAGGGGGGCCCTGGGGACAGCGGGGTGACTGGGGACACATGGGGAGCCCTGGGGACATGGAGAGCCCTGGGGAAGGGGGGGTCCTTTGGGGCATGAGGAGCCCTGGGGTACTGATGCACTTGCGACAGGGGAGCCCTGGGGCAAGGGTCCTTGGGGACACGGGGAGCCCTGGGGACAGGGGGTATTTGGGGACACGGGGACCCCTGGGGCACTGAGGCGCTTGGGACAGGGGAGCCCTGGGGCAGGGGGTTCCTGGGGACATGGGGAGCCCTGGGGACAGGGCGGCATGTGGGCAAGGGGTCCCTCAGGACAGTGGTACCCCTGGGGCAGGGGGGCCCCGGGGAGACCGTGGTGTCTGGGGACACGCGAGGACCCCCAGGCTCTGGGTGTCAGCTGGCGGGTGCCGCAGGGCCAGCGGGGGCCGGGCGCTGGTGCACTGCCGCATGGGGCTGAGCCGCTCGGCCGCCACGGTGCTGGCCTACGCCATGAAGGAGTTCGGCTGGTCCCTGGAGCGGGCGCTGCGGCACGTCCGGCACTGCCGCCCCGGCGTCCTGCCCAACCCCGGCTTCATGCGCCAGCTCGACTTCTACCAGGGCATCCTGCATGCCAGGTGGGCGGGGCGAGGGGCGGGACACGCCCTGTGGGTGGGGCTCGATGTAGCCACGCCCCTTCAGAAATGAAGGCGGGGCATGCAGTGACCACTCCCCCATGGGCGGGGTCTGCTTTGACCATGGCCTCTTGGGCAGGGTGAGCGGAGCCTGGCATGGCCACGCCCTTCGGGCATGGTGGGTGGGGCCTAATATGGCCACACCCCTAGATGCTCAGGGTGGGTGGAGCTCCCATGGCCACACCCCCGTGGGCAGGGCGGGGTCTGCTTGGACCACGAGCTCTTGGGCAGGGTGGGTGGAGCCTGACATGGCCACGCCCCGCCGCACCCCCCCGCAGGGTGGGAGGGTCTTTTAATGGCCACGCCCCTCTGGTGTGGGGTAGGTGGGGCTTCGGTAGCCACGCCCTGGTGGGTGGAGCCGGGTGCCCCACCCTTTTTGTCACGTCTGTAGAGGTGGAGCCTGCGGGAGCCCCGCCCTGGCACCGAGGGGCGTGGCTCCGGGGCGGGGCGGGGCGTGGCCAGCCGCTGACACAGGTGTGTGGCAGCCGGCACAGCAGCCTGTGGGAGCCCAAAGCGGCGGAGCGGCCGCCCCAGCCCGAGGAGACCACCCCATGGGACGAGGGGGGCCTGTCCCCGGCCACCTCCCCACAGCCCCCCGAGGAGCCGAGCGGGCCGGGGCTGCTGGGGGCCTCCCGGCGCCCCCGCATCTCCCTGTGCGCCGTCATGCGGAGCATCAGCCAGCTGGAGTCCCCGGAGCCCCCCGGGCTGCCGACGGAGCCCCTGGCCGGGGAGGTGAGTGCGGGGCGGGGCGGGCCGGGCTGCGGGGCCGGGGCGCTGGTTGACACCCCCGTCCCCTCCCGCAGGTGTTCGCGGCCGCGGAGGCACCGGGGGGCCCGGCCGGGGTCACCCCCCCGGGGCACCGACCGTCCTCCCGGCCCCGCCGCGTGGTGCGCCAGGCCAGCCTGGACGGCGGCCCCGCCCCTGGCCACGCCCCGCCCACCACCTGTGACCCCACCCCTCCTGGCCCCACCTCGCCCCCTGCCCCCTAACCCGGGGGGGGAGATGGGGCACAGCCACCTCACCGCCACGGCACCCTGGGGAAGGGGCGGGGCCTAGGCCTGCTGGAGGCGTGGCCAGGGAGCCGGCTCGCCCCACCCCCACACACTGCCTGCACTTTTGGGGGACGGAGGTGGCTCTGCCTCATCCCCCCCACGCACAGGGACCCCACTGCCACCCCTCGCTGAGAATAAAGACCAGAAACCGCCGCCCCTGGCGTGGGTCCTGCGCTCCTTGCCGTCAGTAGGGGCCAGAGTGAACACAGAGGCTGTAAGGCTGGCTCCTGTGTGCGGGAAGGGGGAGTTGGGTGTAACGTCCTGCCCCCGGGGCCCGGCTCAGCCCGGGGCGGGGGTGCCGGTGCCCGCCCCGCCGCCGCGAACCGGCAGCGCGGGCAGCGCGAGGCTCCGGCGCCATCTCGCGAGGCGGGCGGGGCAGCGGGGAGCGAACTACAACTCCCAGCGTCCCTTGCGCGCCCGCTGGTGCGCCGCGCATGCGCGTCGGGCTCCTTCCTGGTTACGGTGGCAACCGGCCGCGGATTTAACCCGCGGCCTGCGCCGGGTGCGCTCAGAGTTGTGGCGAATGGAGTTAATTTGAGTTGGTGCCCAGTCACAGGGACCGGGGCTGTGACCGTCCCCCTGTGCTGGGCACTGGGGAGGCCAAACCTCAAATCCTGGGGTCAGTTCTGGGCCCCTCACGCCAAGAAAGGCCTTGAGGTGCTGGAGCGAGTTGAGAGAAGGGAACGGAGCTGGTGAGGGGCTGGAGCACAAGGGTGATGGGAGCGGCTGAGGGAGCTGGGGGTTCAGCTGGAGAGCAGGAGCTGAGGGGAGACCTTCTGATCTCTGACCTGCCTGAAAGGAATTTGGAGCCAGGGGGGTCGGGCTCTGCTCCCCAGGAACAAGCGCCAGGACCAGAGGAAACGGCCTCAAGTTGTGCCAGGGGAGGTTGAGGTTGGATTTAGGAACAATTTCTTCCCCAAAGGGCTGTGGGGCATTGGAACAGGCTGCCCAGGGCAGTGCTGGGGTCACCATCCCTGGAGGGGTTGGACGGAGATGAGGTTCTCAGGGCCATGGGGCAGTGCCAGGGGTGGGTTATAGAACGTGGTTAGAAACTGCTTATATAGAAATGCTGGCTCAGACCGAACTTTTGAACTTTCTGCCTCGATAAGCAAAAAAAGGCCTCAGAGCTGGTTCAAGCTACTAGATAAGGGGAGCTTTGGATCATCAACACAAGCTGTATCCCTGGAGATAAGTCAAGGAACAGAACGGCGCGTCTGGCGGAAGAGGAGAAACAGAAGAAGGTTTTGGTTATCGCCAAAGACTTATTTTTTCTCCCCAACTGGAGGTACAAAATAACAACTGAGGGTCAGGATTTAGATTGAGGTCTAGTCTGGTCAGTAAAAAAGACCAAGCAGCTACCCGCAGAGATAAGACGTGTCTCACTTGATGAAAAGGAAGGGATCCAATGAAGAACGGTGAGACCCCAGCCCCCAATTTTACAACTGGCACGAATTAACACACGAGGGGTGGGAAGTGTGTGAGGGTGTAATTGCCCAGTGTTTTCCTGGTGGGGTGAGGGGGTGTCCTTCATCTGGAAGCACCTCCTTGATCTGCTCTATGCTGTACATTATAAATTGTTTATTTATTTTAGGAGAATTTCTGGAATCTATGCCTGAGTACCTGCAGGGTGAATGGGGCCGGTGCTGCGGGCGGCCCCCCACCCCATTCCGCCTGCCCCCCCAAACTCAGCCACATTTCTGCCAGATCCAGCCCTTCACCGCTCCATTGCAGGCTTGGGATAGAACCGATTTATTTTATTGATGAAGCAACAGACTGCTAGACAGCAAAAAAATCAATAACCTAAATAATTAACAAGCACGTGTATTAGTAACTCCTGATTAAATGATTCTGCACACAGCAAAGCTACTAATTACAGCTATTAATCTCATGAATCCCACAGAACTGCTGTGGAACGGCAGCTATATCACTCTCCCCACTGCCATTGGGAGGAAGGTCCCGTCAGAGTCCCCACAGCCTGGGAGGCTGTACCTGCCAGACCTGGCACTACAATCCGCAACCATCTACACCCCGAATATCAGAAAATCCCCCCCCGTGCTTACATTTACCCAATTTTATACTTTATTCTCATTTTTTTCCATTTCTGGGCCCTTTTTGCTACCTTTCCAACCTTCCTTTCTCCACCCAAATAACCTGCTCCTAATTCCTTCATCTCCATGGGTCCCAGTTTTGTTTCGTCCATACTCAAATTCAATGTTTTTGCTCTTACTAGCAGGCAACCTCAGCTTTATATGGGATTCCTGGTGTGGCTACCAAGGAACTTTGCTCATGTCCACCCACTCCTTTTCTCCCAAGCCCCGGGGTGCGTCGGGTGCCTGCCAGGGTGACACAGTCCACGCGTGGAAGAGGAAAGCAGGAAAATCAGCCCATTTTCCTTCTCCCCATGGATTTGGAGAAGCAGAGAAATCCCTCCTGCAACTCGCGGTGACGTGTGTCTGTGCGTTGCCAGTGGGGATGATGGAGGACAAGTGCTGCACTTTGTGCCACCCACGAGGGTGTCATCGTGCACACAGGTAAGGACATGTGTGGGCACAGGGACACTTGGACTCCCCGCTGTCCCCCCCTGACCCTCCCACAGTCCCAAAATGTCCTCCGCCCAGACTGATGAACAACGGCATGCTCCAGCCAAGCCTCCTCCAGCCTGGGGACACCTTTGTGTCCCCACACTATGGGCAACAGTGACCTGTGGGGCAGAGGGCATTGTGTGGGGACACCGGGAGGGTGGTAAAGCCCCCAGGGGTGGCATTAAACTCTGATTGGAAAACCTGCCTGGCTCTCTCTTGGGGGGGGAGATACAAGCCCCTGCCCTTCCCCTACATAGGGGCTTCACCCCCTGCCCCGAGTGCCCCCCAGACAGCAGGCGGCAGTCCCCCACCTTCACTCACACCAGCCTTTAATCCGCCCAATGCCCCACCCGGGACACGGCACAGCTGCGGACAGGCCTGGGGGGCAATGGGCACGATGTCCCCCCCTTTTTCCTCCCTCCGGCGTGGGGTGCAGCGGCTCAGAGCTCGTACTGGTGCCACAGGCTGTGGGGCACAAGGCGGGGGTCAGCGGGCACCCAGTGCCCCCCAGCCCTCATGGGGTGGGACAGAGGGATGCCAACAGGGTGGGGGGCACTGGGGCGGTTGCACCCACCTGTAGGTGACATCGGGGTTGTCCCCGTGCTCCAGGAGGGCGTCACGCACGAGTTTGGGGGGGCTCAGCCCCAGCGCCTGTGCCCGCTCCCAGCGCTGCAGGCGGGTGATACCTGCGGGGGGGGCAAGGTCAGCGGGGACCCGGGCGCAGGTTTGGGGAGGTCCGGGGGGCGCTCTCACCGGTGCAGGGCCCGTATTCCCAAGTGAGATCGAAGCGCCGCAGCATCTCCAGGAGCGCCTGGTCCGGGGGGGGCGTCGGGGGCTCCTCGGCGGGCGGGGGAGCGCGGGGCCGGGCCTGGGGACAGCGCTTGGCCTTGGACCTGCCCGGGGGTCGCCGCCGCCGCCGCGGGAAGGAGTCGGTGATGCGCCGGGGCTGCTCCATGGCCCTGCGGGACAGCGCGGTGGGGACGGCGGCCCCGCGGGGCCGGGAACCGGGAGCGCGGCCGCCCCGCCCCTGGCGCTCGCCGGCCGGAAGCGGCGGGGCCGGGCTGGGCCGGACCGGGGGACCCGCCGCTGTCACCCCCGCGGCGATCCCCGGCAGCCCGCCACGGTTGCTGCCATTACCCTGGGCACTGTCACCCCCAGGCTGTCCCCGTCCCTCCCGGCTGCCCTTTCACCCCATGCCAGCGGTCCCCACCACCCTGAGCACTGTCACCCCCATCCCGGTGGTCCCTGTCACCCCACACACTGTCAGCTCTGCGGTGGTCCCTGTCAACCTGAGAACTGTCACCCCCCCAGCTGTTTCCAGTACCCTGGGTACTGTCACCCCCAGGGTGTTTCCGTCACCCCAGGCACTGTCGCCGCCATCCGGGTTGTCTCCGTCACCCCATGCACTGTCACCCCCTGGCTGTCCCTGTCACCCCATGCACTGTCACCCCCTGGCTGTCCCCGTCACCCCATGCACTGTCACCCCCAGGCTGTCCCCATCACCCCCACGAGCCGTGACTCACGCTGTGACACCGTCGCCCTCTGCCCCACGCAGCGCTCTGGCTGTCCCCACCTCCAGGAAGCACAGTGAGTGACCCACAGGCACTGTGCCTGTCCCCACCCCCAGCGGTGGTGACACCTACTTCGGTGGGGACATGGCAGGTGCCACCGGCGCAGATTTGCCTGAGGCTTTTCTGCTCTCCCTGGGGGGGGGCAAGAATAGCTTGTGGTGGCACAGAGGGACAGGGTGACTCCCTGGGGACGCAGTTCTGTCCCTCGGTGGTGACACCAAAACAGGTCACGGCTGTAACGGCCAAACCAGGTGCAAGAAAACTGGTGCCAAAGGAAAACACAACCCTATAGCAGCCACCAGAGAGTCCGCTCTGCTTTTTTGGCTTGGCTTTATTTTTCTTTCTTGTCCCGCAACCCGGGGACTTCTCCACCCTGCGGAGGTGACCGAGGGGACTCAGATGCCGGCGCTGCCCAGGCTGGGGTTGTGCAGGACATAGTGGCAGAACCCGGGCAGCCGCTGGTAGCCCAGCTTGTCATGCAGCCGCTGCATGGGCTGGTTGCCCGTGACCGTGAACCCAAAGCTGGGGTAGCCGTGGGCCTGCGCCCGCCGAGCGGCGAGAATCATCACCGCCTGCATGTAGCCACGCCGGCGATGGCTGGGCAGGGTGTAACCATGCGTTCCCATCCCAAAATGGTTGGTGAGGGCCCAGGAGATGGGCTGCCCGGCCTTGTCCTGCAGGCAGAGGTTGGGGAAGAGCCGCAGCACCTCAGCCAGGTACTGCCGGCTGCGGTCATTGCCGCCGTACGGCCACGTCTCGTTCAGCAGATCCACGTGTGCCGGGCTCAGCGAGCCCACCCGCACGTCGGGGTCCAGCCTGCGGCGAGGAGCAGCTGTCAGTGGGGGCCGGGGGGGCTGCACACACCGGGGTGGGGTCTGGGGGGCTCACCGGGGCTCAGGCATGGCATTGCAGTCGGGGTGTACGTAGAAATAGACGTTGGAGACGGCCACCTTGATGCCTTTGGTCCCCGCGATGTCCTGGGACACCATGGCCACCCCGTCCTGCAGCCCTGGGGGTGGTGCTGTCAGGGGGTCCTGCTCCCCCAGCAACCCCATTCCTGCTCCCAGTCCCCCTCTTTCTGACCCCAGCACACCGGCTGTGCCCTCCCCAGTGTCCCCAGGGGCTCCCCACAACCCTGGCCTCCATCCCCAGTAGCCCAATTCCTGCCCCCAGTGCTGCCCAGCACCCCAATTCCTTCCACTCCTAAGTCCAACCACAATGCTCCCCAGTGCTGCCCCAGGACTCTGCCCCTTGTGCCCCCATTAACCCCATTGCTGCTTCCAGTGCCCCCCAGCACCCCCAAGTCCAGCCCCAGTACTTCCCAGTGATAGCACCCACCAACCCCCTACCCCCAGTGCTCACCCCAGTGCTCCAAGTTATGCCCTCAGAGCTCCCCAGTACACAAATACCTGCCCCCAGTGTCCCCCAGCACCCCCAGTTCCTTCCACCAGTACCTCCCAGTGTCTCCAGTTCCTTACTCCCTTATCACCAAAGGCTCCCCGTGGTGTCCCACACCCCCAGTGCCATCCAGCACCCCTGATTCCCACCCGCAGCATGCCCGCAGTGTCACCCAGTGCTCCCCGATGTCCCCCAAGACCCCCCTGTCCCCAGGCCACCGATGACGTAGAAGGCGCTGTCCCAGGGCAGGCACCCGGGGGTCTCCAGCAGCGCCCGGTAGGCGCCCACGTCCCGGTAGAAAGCCACCTGCATGCTCCTGTAGCAGTCATCCACCGGCACCTGCGTGGCACCCACGGGTGCCTTGAGTCCCCCTGGCACACGCCAGGTCACCGTGTCCCCCCGCCACATCCCCCATGGCCACCTTTCCGCTGTGCCGCGCCAGCACGGCACCGAAATCGGGCCACGAGTCCACAGCGACCTCGAACTCCGCCGGGTTCCCCCGGTTGATGTTCATCACGGCGCCCAGCACCTGCGGGCAGAGGGGTCAGAGCTGGGTTGGGGGCAAATTTGGGGGGTCCCCATGCCCTCATCTCTGCCCATAGGGCTTAGTGGGGTGAAGGCAGAGGGGGCGTGGCCTAAGGCCAGGCAGCCCTTAAGTAGGCGTGGCTAATGGAGTGGGCGTGGCTTGAGCGTGCAGGAAGGCTGGGATTGGCTGCATTGCACCCTGCCTGTGTTGGAGTCTCAGAGGGGATTGGCTGGTTTGTATGGACCCAGAAGGGGATTGGCTAGCTCGGAGCTTAGGTGGGCTGGGATTGGCTGGGGCAGAGTCCAAGTGGGCTGGGATTGGTGGGCTCAGAGCCAGCCCTGGGCTCCGGGGATGCTGGGGAGCAGCTTGTCCTGGACTTGGGACACGCGGGGAGGGGGGCGTGGCGGGGGGAGGTGACACTGGGGTCCCCACAACCCGGGTGAAGAGACAGGGCTGACAGTGGGGTGTCTGTGACAGCAAGGGGCAGGGGTGACAGTGGGGTCCCCATCACAGTGAGGGGCAGGGTGACGGTGGGGTCTCTATGCCAGGAAGGGACAGAGGTGACAGCGGGGTCCCCATCATGGCAAGGGGCAGGGTGACAGCGGGGTCCCCGTCACCGGCAGGGCCAGGGGCAGGCTCCTCCGCAGCGTCGCCTCCAGGCGCTGCAGCTGGGCCGGGCACGTCAGGATCAGCATGGTCCTGCCGAGAGACTCTACAATAACAGGGGGACAGGACCCCCAGATGGGGACCCCATGCCTGTCCCCATCCCAAGCAGAGGCCCCTGGGTCTCCAACCCCCCAAGCACTCACCCTGGGAGTCGCAGCTTGGGTGTCTGGAGACCGTGGGGCAGGCAATGACACCAGCAGGTTCCTGGTTCTGTGTAGCAGGTGGTGACACTGGTGGGTCCCGTCATGGACCAGCGAGTGTCCCCTGCCCGGGGGGTGGCCCCGTACGCTGGTATTGGGCAGGGTCCATCCTACTGGGCGTGGGGCCAGCCCTGCCCCCCCGCAGCTTCCCGGGAATGTGAGCTCAGCAGGGACACCCTGTCCCACTGCCACCAGCACCCCACGGCCCTGGTGTCACCGCCTGTCCCATGGATCATTGGTGTCACCTCCTGCCCCACAGCCACAGCGCTCTGGTGACTCCCACATGCTCACCCTGCTGGTGACGGGGACCCCAGGGACCCAGGAGGGAATCACCTCGACTCCCACACTGAGCTGAGAGGCTGGGGCAGCTCCCAGTTCACTCTGGCCCCTACTGATGGCGCCGCTGGCTCCGTGTGGCGCGGGCGGGGCAGGGCGGGGCGCTGGAGAAAGGCTTTTATTCGTTCATACAAGAATAGATCTTCTGCAATAAATACCCCAATAAATAACATCTCCAATAAATAAACACGCATAGACGCAGCGGGACAGCGGCCCTGGGGCCCCGCCCCCAGCCCCGCCCACTGCAGCCCAGAGCCCCGCCCTCCCTGGGGGTTGCTGGGCAACCATCGGAGGGGCGGGGCTTGAGCATTGGGGGGTGGAGCCTGTTGTAGGAAGGGGGCGGGGTTTGCTGCACAGTGAGCAGGGCTATTGCCATCCGGGGAGGGGCGGAGCCTATTGCTCCTGGGGCGGGGCTTGCTGCTGGGGGGCGGGGCTTATTCCTATGCTCGGGGGGGATTGGTCCTTTTCAGGGTGGGCGGAGCCCTTGGGGCGGGGCTTATTGCTGCTGTGGGGCGGGGGAGGAGGCTGGTGTCCCCCTGTGGCCCCAGGGGTGTGGGGACAGCCCCGTGGGGACAGGGGGCAGACGGGAGGGGTGGGCACGGTGTGGCCATGGGGACACCATGGTGGGACCACCCCCTGCCTCGAGGCACAGTGAGGTGGCTTTGGTGGCACTTCGGGGTCAGGACCCCCAATTCTCAGGGCGTGCGGGTGATGGAGAGGGGGCATGGGTGGCTTTGGTGGCACTTTGGGGTGAGGATCCCCATCCCTTAAGACACAGTGTGCTGACAGAGGGGATGTGGGGTGGCCATGGCGGCACTTTGGGGTCAGGAGCTCCATCCCTTATGGCACAGTGTGGTGACAGTGGTGCCGTGGGGTGGCTTTGGTGGCAGTTTGGGGTGAGGAGCTCCATTTCTCAAGGCACAGCGAGGTGCCAATGAGGATGTGGAATGGCTGTGGTGGCATTTTGGGGTCAGTAGCCCCAACTCTCAAGGCACGGTGTGGTGATGGAGAGGGGACATGGGTGGCTTTGGTGGCACTTTGGGGTCAGAACCCCCATCCCTTAAGGCACTGTGATGATGGTGGGGATGTGGGGTGGCTTTGGTGGCACTTTGGGTCAGGAACCCCATCCTGCAAGGCACAGCGAGGTGGCGGAGGGGACACATGGTGGCCCGTCGAGGTGAGGAGCCCCATCCCGGCGAGGCAGGGGGACCTCAGAAGCCCCTCGCCTCCAGGCGCAACGTCACCACGGCGGGTGGCACCTTCTTCTTGAGCCGGTTGAAGTCCTTGGCCGAGCGCCACAGCCAGGTCTGCAGCTCCTTCAGCAACCAGAAATCATCCATCTTCTTGAGAAAGTCATTGGGTGCCACCGACGTACCGGGAGGTACCGAGGGTCCGGCGGGGCCAACGGGCAACGGGTAACCCAAGGAGGACATGACGCCGGCGATGCTGAGGACCAGACCTTGGAGGCTGGAGCAGAAGTGGCCCAGGTGGTGCCGCAGCTCGGCCGTGCCCGCCTGCCCGTCCAGCGCCCGCAGGTAGCAGAGGAGCCGGCTGTAGGCCCGGTAGTTGGCGGCCAAGCGGGCGTTGTCGGTCAACCCCCGCCACAAGTCCAAGTCCACCGTGGCGCTGGGGACGCGTTCGGTGGCACGTGCCAACCGCGGCGGGTTGAAGTCGGGTTCATTGAAGGGGGGGCCCAGGTAGTTCAGCTGGAAGGTATCATGGGGGACACTGAGGATGGGGTGGGAGGAGGGACTGTCCCCATCGTCCCCCCCGTCCGCGGTCGCCTGTCGCGCCCCCAGTTGCCATGCTCACCCTGCCCGCATGTCACCTACATGCCAGGTGTCCACGCCCTCATGTCCACTATCTCCCAGTCTCCATGTCACCCCGTCCCACCTTTCAGCGTCCCCTCTTTGGGCATGTCTCCCCGGTCTCAGGTCTCTCTCCTAGTGTCAGGAGGATGGAGCCAGGCTCTTCGCTGTGACAACCATGATAGGACAAGGAGCAATGGGTGCAAACTGGAACACAGGAGGTTCCACTGAAAGATGAGAAGAAACGTCTTCCCGGTGAGGGTGGCAGAGCCTGGCCCAGGCTGCCCAGGGAGGTTGTGGAGTCTCCTTCTCTCAGACATTCCAACCCGCCTGGACACCTTCCTGTGTAACCTCATCTGGGTGTTCCTGCTCCGGCGGGGGGTTGCACTGGATGAGCTTTCGAGGTCCCTTCCAACCCCTGACTTTCTGGGATTCTGTGATTCTGTCTCCATGTCCTCCTGCACACCATGTCCCCCTGCCCATCATGTCGCGCTTCCCATTAGTGCCCAGTCTCCATGTCCACCATGGATGTCCCAGGTCATCGTGTCCCCCTGCACACTATGTCCCCAGTCTCTGTGTCTGTCACATCCCAGGTCCCCATATCCCAAATCTGGACATGCCCAAGACATCACAGGTCTCCCTGTCCCACCACACACCGTGTCGCCAGTCTCCACGTTCCCCTACCCATGTCCCCCAGGTGAATGTGCCCACCACATCCCATGTCTCATGTCCCCCAGGTGAATGTGCCCACCACATCCCATGTCCCCCAGGTGGACGTGCCCACCATGTCCTGTGCTCCGTGTCCCCCAGGCAGACAATTCCCCGTGTCCCACGTTCCCCAGGTGAACATGCCCACCCACCACGTCCCCCAGGTAGACATGTCCACCATGCCCCAGGTCCCATATCCTCTAGGCGAACATATCAAGTGACCGTGCCCCCCTCATCACCGCTTGGCACCCCACGTGCTGGCAGCACCAAGGGCACGTCAGGGCAGAGACAGAACCTCCATGTGAGCCGGTGCTGCCGGCGGGCAGGGAGAGGCAGATGCCTGCACCCCTGCCTGCACCCCTGCCTGCACCCCGGGCCAGGGCGGCTCCCGGGCCCCTGCCCTCTGCTGATGAGACATTTCCTTGTCCCCCGGCATGGGCGCAACCGGGCAGGGGGGACACACGGCCCCCGGGGAGGGTGGGCAGTGCTGGCACAGCTGTCACCGGGCGAGGGCAAACACGGCACTTGTATCTGCCGGGCGTGCCAGGGCACACGCGTGTGCGGGGAGACGTGGGGAGTGTGTGCGTGGGAACAGCGATGCACACACAGCTGCACACGTATGTGCAGGCACAGCAATGTACACGTGCATACAGGCACACTGGTGCGCACACACACACACGTGTGTTTGCAGGCACGCACTCCTGTGCACAGAAACACGTATGTACAGGCTCATGTATGCAGACACACTGATGCACACACATGTATAGGCAGACGTGCACGCAGCCACACTGACGCACATCTACAGGTCTGTATAGGCACATACCCTGTTGCACGTGTGTATATGTGTGGGCACACCAATACACACATGTATGTACAGGCACACTGATGTACACATGTATGTGCAGCCTCACCAACGTGCACACACACACACGTATGCGCAGGCATATCAGTGCACGCACACACACACACGCACAGGCACATCAATGCGCACACACGTGTGCAGCCACCAGTGCACACACCCATGTGTGCAGGCTCACCAACACACATACACGTGCACCAATGCGCGCACACACGTGCAGGTACTCCAATGCACAGGCACACGTGTGTGCAGGCACATCAAGGCGCACACATGCACGTGCAGCACACACACTCATGCACACACACGTGTGCAGCCCCCACCACACCCCCGGTTTGTGCAGGTGCCCCCTCTCCCCTTCACACCCCCCCCGCTGCTGCCCTGCCCACGCCGTGTCCCCAGCCGGTGACAATGGGGTGGCCTTTCTCCTCCCTACAGCCGTGTCCATCTTACGCTGCCCCACATGTGCCACCACGTCCCGGGGTGACCCTCACCACGGGACACACCGGACCCTGGTGCGGTGGACATGGGGGGCAGGCAGGGTGAGTGTGGGTCACCCCCCGTACTCACGTAGGTGCCGGCGAGGGTGCGGAGCTGGTGCTCCAGGTAGCGGGTCAGGTCGTATGTTTTCTGGATGGACTGGCCGGCGCCCAGCTCCTCGCTGCAGTTCAGGGCGGGCAGCGCCGGCAGGTTGCAGAGCGCGGCACACAGGAAGGTGAAGATCCCCCAAGAGTCTCCTGTGGGGGACACGGCACCTCAGCGGGGGGTGACAAAGCCAGGGGACACCTCCTCTCACCCTTGTGCGTGGGGTGACAGGGACACCCTGGCTGTGGGCAGGACCCCCGGCACTGCTGAGCCCTCGGGGATCCCCCCTGTGCCACAACCGTGGGGAGACCCACCTGTGAGTGGGGAAACTGAGGCACGGAAGGCTCAAGGGGCACCCACACCTGCAACAGAGCAGCTCAGCCCCTTCCCCGGCACTGGGCGGCTCAGCATCCCCGTGGGCGCGATGTCACCGTCACCAGGTACCCCCGCCTTGCGGCACTGACCCCCCCGGCACCGCCGAGCCCGGGCTCCCCTCCCGCCTGCGGCTGCAGCAACAATCCTTTATATGGTCTGGAGCGAGCGCGGCTCGGCGGGCTCCCACCGGGACGGCGCGGCCGGGTTATATTTGGGCACGGGAACGCGCCCACCATCAATGCCAGCACTGCCAGCAGCCCCTGCCCCCCTGGGGACCCCCGGCCACCCCCATCGAGAGTCCCCAGGGAACAGGGGGGTGGGGACAGGGACCCCGAGGGGCGGCCGGGGCGTGGGGTGACCTTTGCCGAGGCTGCCGGAAAACCGCCGGCCGGGTCCCCGTCATCGCCCCTGACGTCAGGGCGGCCTGACGAGCTCCGGCCTCGTTAGCCGGCGGTTCCGCAAAGGTCACGGCCGGCGGCCAGGGCGCTCCCGGCCAACTGGCACCTCTCGGCACGCCGGAGCCGGGCTTCCCGGCAACTCCCACCGCCGGCACAGCTCATCGCCGTGGGCAGCCCCCGCCGCGGTCCCCGGGGAGGCTGGCGGGAGCCCTGCGGTGCCCTCACGCGTCACCGCTCCCCGTCACGAGCTTTGGAAACCCGGGAGCAGCCAAGCACCGGTGACGCATGAGGGTCCTCGGGGACACCCCGGCTCTGGCCGTGACGGCTCTGCCACCGCGGGCACCCGACAGCCCCTGCCGCGCGGAAAGGCCCGGCTGCCACCAGCGTGCAGGTGTGCACGTCACCCACGGGTGTGCGACACACTGTGCACACCTGCCATGCACCATGCGGGCGTGCCACACACGGTGCAGTTGTGCAGTGCAACACACGCGCGTGTGACGATGGACCGTGCAGGCGTGTGACACCGTGCAAGTGTGCAATACAGTGTGTGAGCATGGGACACATTGTGCGTGTGTGTGACACACTGTGCAGGTACGTGATACAGTGGATGGGTGCGCAGTACACTGTGCAGGACTGTCAAGAACCGCACAGGTGTGTGACACACCGTGCACATGTGGGATATGCTGTGCAAGCGTGTCGATGCACGCTCTGCAGGTGTGTGACACACCGTGCATGCGTGACACACCGTGTACGTGTGTGACACACCATGTGTGCATGACACACCATGTGTGACACACTGTGCGTGCATGGCACACCGTGTAAGTGTGCAACACATCGTGCACATGACACACCATGCGTGTTACACACTGTGCATGCACCATGCACCATGCAAGTGTGCAACACGCCGTGCACACATGACACAGTTTGCAACACGCCGTGCATACGCCTGATGCGGCATGTGTGTGTCACGCACCGCGACGGTGCGTGACGCACGTGTGTGACACACGGCACATGCCGGCACACGCAGCCGTGCCCGGTGCTGGGCACGTGCAGCCGCTTGCCCATGGCCGTGCCGGTGCGTGGAGCGTGCTGCTGTTCTGCCTTGCGTGCGTGCAAGTGTGTGTGGGACGGGTGACGGGGTTTGGGGGGGGCCCCTGCTGCGGTGACTCACCCGCCCCCGGGTGTTTGCTTTGGCCGAGCCCCGGCACCGCTGGGCTGGCCGGACCCTCGCCCGTCGCCGGCTCGAGTTTCCAGCGCGGGATTTACACCAGCCCTGGCCCAGCCGCTGCCAAACCAAACACAGCCGGGGGAGCGGGGCTGGGGGGCGCGGGGGGGCTGGGGCTGGAAGGGAAGGGATGGGGATGGAGCTGCCAGCAGCTCCTGGGCAGGTGGTCGGGATGTGGAGAGGAGGAGCACGAGGATGAGGAGGGAGGAACGGCATGGGGAGGTGGGTGGCTGATGGCCAGGAGATGGTGGGATGCACCACCATGGCACAGTGGTGACCATGGCGCAGACATGGCCATGGCACAACAGTGAGGGTGGCACAGCGGTGGCGGTGGCCATGGCACAGCGGTGGTGGTGGCCATGGCACAGCAGTGGCACAGACATGGCCATGGCACAGCAGCGCCAATGGCCATGGCACAGCAGTGGCAGTGGCCCAGCCGTGCCGGTTGCCCTGTGGAGCCACCGCTCTCCCTCGCCCACCCCGGTCACAGTGTCTCGGCGCTGGGTGGAAAACGTCAGGGCAGTGGCACAGGCTCTGGCAGCCCGGTGGGGAGGAGGGAGGCGCGGGGCTGGCACGGCTGGATCCCGGTGACGTCGGAGAGGAAGAGCCCGAGGGTTTCAAAACCGGCCCTGGAGCCCGGCCAGGATGCTCCCAGCCCACGTAAGCAGCTCACGGTGTGGCTGCCCCGGGGTCACCCGCTTGTCACCGGGCGGAGCCGGTGGGCCGGGGGCACCGGACACTCCGGGGCACCCACGCTGCCGATGGCGGGTGGCTGGACACGTCATCAGTGCCATGAGCATCCCTCGCACACGTGGCAGCACGGACATTGCTCACCCGCCTTTGGCCGCACATGCGCGGAGCCACGGTCACGCCGGCGGGACCCCTGTCCTCCCGCAAGCCACCCACCCCCCCGGTGGCGCCGGTGGCCGGCGCTGGCCAGACCTCCCGGCGAGTGGCCGAGGCGGCGGCGCAGCCACTGTGCCGGGTGAGCTGTTCCCCGGGCATGCTGTGGGCAGAGCCGCCAGGGTCAGCGCTGACCACAACCCGCCCTGGAGCCGCTTTCCCGAAACCCTCGTGCAGAGCGGGGGCGGCCGCCGGGAAAAGGGGGGACCCTCACACCAGAGCCCCCCGCGGCCCCCGGCACCGCGGCGGGAGCCGCCGTATCTGATGGGCCGGTGTCCAGCAGCCAGCGCAGCCCCGTCCCACCCGGCGGCCCCATCCCCACGCTCAGCCCGGGAGGTCCCGCGGTCTCCAGTCCTGACCGTGGCATCGAGGACAAAGTCGCCCTGTCTGCAGGCAGGGACGGGCAACAGGCAGCGGCCACCGTCCTGCAGCCCCCACCGGCAGCGCTTAACCCTTCCCCGCGCGCCGTCACGGGGCGATTTCACGGCGTAAGGCGGCAGCCAGCCTGTGCCCACCGCTCCGTGGGTCTGGGGGTGGGTGACACTCAAGGACAGACACCTCTGTGTCCCCAGACTGGTGGCATTTAACCCCGCCACGGCTGGGGAGGTGACGCTGTGCCACAGCAGCAGCCCTGTGGAGATGTGAGGATGCTCATGGTCCGTGCCTGGACATCGGTGGTCACGGCCATCCCCGAGCACTGATGGGAAGGACACGTGTGTCCTTGGTCCCCGACAGCAGACATGGCCACTGCAGTGGGGTCCCCATCCCATCCCACCCCACCCCACCCCACCCCATCCCATCCCATCCCATCCCATCCCATCCCATGGGACACCACCTGCCTGCTCCCACCCTGCACCTCCATCCTGCCGCTCTCCTGGCTCCCAGCGCCACCAAAAGCCACCAAAACCCCCCAGCCCTGCCTGCAGCCCCTGCCTGTGGCTCCCCGTGCCCCCACCACGCCAGGTGCTGTGTCCCCACACAGCTCCTGGTGACCGAAGCCACTGCGCCGGGTGCGTGCGGAACCGGGGAGCAGGTGGAGATGCCGGGGGGACCGTGGCCCCGCGTCCCCCCCCACCCCAGCCATGCCTGCGCTCGCAGCGCTGAGTGTTTACATCCTGTCTCCTCCGTGTGTTTATAAATGCGGCCGCGCACGGGAGACTCCAGCGAGGCCGTAATTAGCCCGGGCCTGGATTTCCCATCCGGCTCCAGCCAGCGGCACGATGGAAACACTCCCCCCGCCGGTGAGGGGGGTGTAGGCCCCCTAATCCCAACCAGACCCCAGCACCCCGCACGCACGGCCAGCCCGGCATGGGCACGGCACCCACCACCGCATCGCGGAGCCGTGCAGCCCCCCAGACCCACGGGCAGCCCCCTAAACCCATGGGTAGTCCTCCCGGGCACCACTCTCGGGTGTTTCAACAGTGGGATGGTGGCACCAGGGTGAACCCAGAGCCAGAACGTGCTCCGGCGGAGCAGGGGACCCCATTGCCAGCCTACGTGGCATGTCCCTCTCCATCCCCTGGCACCTCCGGACCCGCTGGCATCACTGGTGTCTCCTGCCCAGAAGCCACCACCGTGCCCTGGGGACACTGCCTGGCCAGGTCAGCGTGGGACCGACATCTCTAGTGCTCATTGGGGACAGCCGTGCCGTGCCGCCCGCGCCGGCTCTGTGTCCCCCAGCCACCCTGTGTCACCCATGTGCCACACACAACCCGGGGCCACAGCACACGGATGTCCCGTCTGCGCTGGGACAGGCACATCCCCATGTGCCTTCTGGGGCGCTGGCGGCAGGCGAGGGACCACGGGCACCCCGTGCCGGGCAGCGAGGTGCCACCCCCGTGGCACAGGGGGACAGGCGCTGCCCCGGGGACCAGACAGGTGGCAGCGGGGCCAGGAGGGTGATTTATGGAGCTCTGTGCCACTTAGCAGGGCATAAATCTCCCCCCCAGCCCGGCCCTGTAAGCAAAAACCCTCCGCATTTCCCTTCGGAGGCTGCTCGCGGGCTGCGCCTAATGCAGCCCAGATGTGCGCCGCCACCGTGCCCTCGCTCAGCCTGCTAAATAGGCGCGGGGACACCGGGACTGCCGACTGTCCCCAAGCCCTGCCGGCACAAATGGCAGGGCCACCACCAACCGGGGATGCCCCAAAATGGGGAGCAGGGCCGGGGCAGCCGAACTCTGGCCCCAAAGCTCCGCTGTGCTGGGCTCGGTGTCCCCTTCCCTGCTCGTCCCAGCACCGGCAGAGTCCGGCTGTGCCACCGGGTCCCCAGGCACGTCCGGCGGCCCCGGTGGCAGGCGGGAAGGGGGAGAGGAAGGGGCGAGGGAGGCGACGGAGCCGCCGGGGATCCCGGCCTCGCTTTTCCGGTTCCCCGGCGCTCGCCCCACTTTGCCCATCCTGCGTCACCACCGGCACCGCGGGAGCCGGAGCCAAACCCGGCACCGGCCTCGTGCTGCCCCGGCCCCGGTCCCACCGGCCGGGAGCCCTGGGAAGCCTCGCGGCGCCAACCATTTGACCTTTTAAGGGTGTTTTCCAGCATTTTCGCCATCCTTTCCGGGTGAGAAGCCCCCGATCCCGGTGTGCCGTGGGGCCGGCCAGGCCCCCAGCAGCCCCGGCTCTCCCGGGACCCCCGAGGCGGCTGCTGGGGCTGGGGGAACAAAGCCACGGCCACAGCCCTGGGGACAGTCCCCTCCGGAGAGCGACATTTCCCCGGCACCCCAAAACCCCGCAGAAATCTCGCCCGCTCGAGCGAAGGCGTTCCGAAGCAAACCCCAAAATCCAGCCCCGGGGCAGGAAAAATAATTCTTCCTGCCTCCCCAAATCCCAGTGACTTTTCATTTTTCCTCCCCTCTGTCAGTCCTGGGGTTTAATTCTCCGTGCTCAGCGGCGGTTCCCTCCCTGGTAATCACAAACATGCATGGAAAAGAGGGAACGAGAGAAAGGGAGGAAAAAAAAAAAAAACCTAGAGAGGGGAAAGTCTTAAATCAATCCCAAAGCCAGACAGACGTTTTAATCACATCAAATTAAAATCAGCAGTGGCTCGGAAAGGAAAGAACCCGTGGCAGGCAGAGCGCAGGCAGCCCCCCGCCCCGGCCCCGCCGGCAGCGCCAGCACCTCGGTCTTACCTGAGAGCTCCCCAGCAACATTTAGCATAGTCGGGGCGCAGGATGGGGTTGGGGGGGTTGAAGGTGCGGAGCGGGGGGCGAGAGGAACCCAAAACGCGGGGCTTTGGCTCTTGCTCCGCGCCCCGAGCGGCCGGCCGAGCCCTGGCTCGCTTGCTCGCTTGCGCTCGCTCGGGGTTGGGTTTGGTTTTGGTTTTTCTTTTTTTTTTTTTTCTTTTTTTTTTTTTTTCTCCCTCCTCTCCCTATTTGTTTTGGTTTGTGTTTGCTTGGGTGTTAGGTGGAAAAAAAAAAAAAAAAAGCAAAAAAAATAAAAAGCAAAAAAAAAAAAAGCCGTGCGGGTCGGGTGGGTTTTTGGTGTGTGAGTGCGGACGGGTCGCACCACGCTCCGGCTGCCTCGCTCGCTGCCTTTCCCCCCTTCCACCTCCCTTGATTTGCTCTTTTGATTGGTGTCCAGGAATGCAAGAATAAAAAAAAAAAAAGGCAAGCTCGCATACACCCTCTCCAAGCTGCTGCCTCCCTTCTTTGCCTTTTTTTTTTTTTTTTTTTTTCGAAATTCAAGTGTTAAGCAGAACCAGGTTGCTTTCAAGAATGTATTTGATGCAATTGTACACAAGAGCGGGCTCCATTCATTCCCTCCTTCTCCCCTGGCCTTCCTCCCCCCTTCCTCCTCCTCCTCCTTATCCCCGGGGTCCCGGCCGGGCAGAGCTGGGGAGGCTGGAGCCGAACCCCGCTGGGGAGGGACGGGAAGGGGGTCCCGGGGTCGGGACGGCTGGGGGGAACCCCCCGTTTTCTCCCTCCCTTCGCCCCCCGGCTCTGGCTCCCGTTCGGCTTTTGTTAGTGGCAGCGGAGGGGCCGGTGCGGGGTTTTTATTGGCGGGGGGGGGGTGTCTCCTACCTGCTCTCAGCTCCATGCGGGACAGACGCGGGGTCGGGGCGGTGGGTTCGTGGTTTTGGGGGTTCCCGGACAAACAGGCAACGGTCCCGCACACCGGCCCGGGACTGCGGCTCCCATTTGCCGGTCCGAGCCCCCGTCTCGCTGTTGCTGCTGCTTCTTCTCCTCCCGACGTGCAGAGCAGCCGCCGCCGCTCGCCGAGAGCCCGGTCCCCGGGGGAGTCCGGGGCGGGGGGGTCCGGGGAGGGGAACGGGGAGGGGGAGAACGGGGCGAGGTGCGGCGGAGCGGCTGCTCTCACCGCCCCGCAGCGGGGGGGACACGCACACCGGGGGTGGTGAGGGGCGGGGGGTGCCAGCCTGATCCCCCCCTCCCCAACCCTCAAACCCCCCCCGGGGCTGGGGAGAGGTGGGAGCGGGGAGGGGCGGCCGGAGGGATGGGGAGGCGCAGAGCCGGGCGGGCGGTGGGACAGACAGACATGCAGGCGGGGGGAGGATTGTCCTCGCCTCTCCTCTGCCACGGCCAAGCCCCCCCCCGCCTCGGTAAAGACTCCCTGGGGACCCCCCATCCCCGCTCGCTGCCCCGGGAGCGCGGGGACCGGCAGCGCCGCTGTCCCGCCGGGGCGGCCCCGGGGCGGCAGGTGAGCGGCCGGGAGCGGCGGAGCGGGGACGGTGCTGGGGGGGTTTGGGGCGGGGGGGAGTGCGGCTGTCGGGGTCCCGGTCCCCGCTGCGGCAGAACCCGGAGACCCCTCGGAGCGGCGGCGACTCAGCCCCGCAGCCGCCGCACCGGTTACCGGAGCTTCCCTCGGTGCCGCGGGCTGCCCGAGCCCCCCGCCACGGCGGGACGGGGCGGGGAGACTGGTCCCGCCCGACCCCCCCTCGACCCCAGCCTTCCTCCTGCGGGGTGCGAGAGCCAAGAGCCGCTTCCTTCCCCATTAACCTCCCCGGCTAGGACACCCCGACCCGGCGGCCGTGACAGTGACCGTGGCGATGACCGCGGCGTTTCTCATCATCCCCCCGGGGTGCGGGCAGACCCCCCCATGGCCAAACCCTTCCGAGACCCCCCCACCCCATCCCTTCCCCTCCTGACCCACACCCACGGGCGGGTGCTGCCCCAGGGGTGAGCAACACATCCCCACCGCGGGCTAGGGGGCTCTTGGGGACAGGGGGAAATGTCGTCCCCCCCCCCCAAAAAAAAAAAACAAAAGCAAAAAGCTTTGTTTAAAACAAAGGCGCTGGCTGGCCGGCGCTGCTCGGGAGTGCTGGGAGGTAAAAAACAGATTCGTTTCCACTCCGGCCCTGGCCAGGTCTGAGCCCTCCCGGCAACTTTCCCGGCAGCAACTGCATCCTCCCGGCTCCCTCAGGGACACGGAGCAGCGGGTGCCCGGGGTGGGGGGCACGGCAGGACCGGCCGCTCCCCAAATCCGCAGGGATGCTCCATGCCCAACCCACCCGCCCTGGGTTTAGGGACCCCTTGTACAGATAAACCACGTGCTGACACCCGCTGTGACGGCTCCGCGGTGATTTATTGGTTGAAATCTGTGGATTTGGTGTCAAATCCGCAACAAAGCACCCACCAGACATGCTCTGGGGGGGATGTGGGGAATTCTGGACCCCCCGGTTAAGGCGGGGGGTTCTCCAGCTCATTCGCAGCGCCCGGTGTGGGGTCAGCCTCTCGCTGCACAGGGTATCTGGTTTCCCCCCCCCGAGCAAACATCCCCTGCCGGCAGCGTGGAAAGGTTGGCAAAAGCCGCCGGCACATCCCTGGGGGGGCTGCCAGCCTGGGAGGGGGCTCGCCAAGCCCTGCCTGCTCAGCGCTGCCCCGTCGCCTCCCCAAAAGGCAGTGCTGAGGTCGTTCCTGGAAGTTTATTCCGGCTCACGCTGGGCTAACACCTGAGAGAGGAGAAAGAGGAGGAGGAGGAAGGTAACGCGGCCCCCACTCTTGCAGCAGCCCCCTCACCCGCTGCTTTCCTCCCCAGCTCCCCCCCGCCTCCTCCACTGAGCCCCGCGCCAACCGGAGGTGCCAAGACGAAGCCCCTGCCCCGGGAAAAGTGGGGGGGGCACAAAGCCCCATCCTCCTGTTCCTCTTCCTCCCCCAGCCCTGCACACCCGCTGCCCTCGGGGACCACGTCACCGGCAGCACCGTGGGCAGCTGACATCACCTTCGGCCCTGCCGGGGTGGCACGTGCCCCCCCGGCCGGCGCCACTGCCGTCCCTGCCTCCCACTGCTGACCTTTGCGGCGGGCAGCTTGCTGCCTGCCTGCCCGTGGCCTCCCCAGGCCCTGTCTGCCCCGCAAGGGCCAGGGGAGACGCAAAAACCTCTGCACTTTGGGGGGGTTTAGCCCCAAACTGCCTGCAGCCCCTCGGAACCGTGGGCTGAGGCAGGCAGGGGACTGTCGTGGCTTGTCGGGGACACCCCCGGGGCGCGGGCGGGGGACATGTCGGGGCAGCAGGAGCCCGGCTGTCCCCTCCTGCCGGGCAGGGAGCAGGAGCCCAGCTGTGGCCGTCTGTCTGTCTGTCTGCCTGGGCGAGGGCACCGCGCCATGTGCCGGGAAGGAAACGGCGGCTCTCGGGGGAACCAGTGGGAGGGGACACCCAGGGAAGGTGACAAGGATGAGAGTCCCCAGCCCCATATCCAGCCGGGTCCCCGGTGCCTCGGGGCAGCCAGGGGAGGAGGGAGGGGTGCGCGTGGCTTTGGCCACCGCTGAGGTGTGTGTGTCACGACCGCAGCCAGCTGCGTCCTATCCGCAGTCCCATAAAACGCCGAGCCCCGAGGCCAGAGCCCCTCCTGGGGACGCTGGCTCCAGAGGAGCCCGGCTGCCGTTCCAGAGTTGGAACGGACGCTCGCACACACAATTCCGTCCTCCTCCTCCTCCTCCTGGGAGGAAGAGGCCGGTAGCCAGTGCTCACCCCAGGGGCGGAGGGAGCCAGATCCAGACAACCCTGGGGGGCCAGACCCCGAGCCCAGGCCAAGGCAGGCCTGGGAGCCCCCCGAGCTCCCTGCTGCTGTCCAAGCCCAGCCACACACACGTGCCTTGGCCCAAAGAGCAGCCCAACAAAGGTCAAAAGTTTCCCTACCTGGGTCCAAAACACTGGGCGCGGGGTGTTCAGATTGGCACTGCGCACCATCGGCACACCTGAGATGGAAAAGAGGCAGAGGGGGAGACGCCACGGCCACTTGTTGGAGGACGGCAGCCGTGGGGCAGGGGCTCTGTGCCCCTTCCTCTCTCAGGTGCCAGCCCCGCTGTGTGCTGGGGCCCCTCAGCTCGGGCTCCACAGCCACTGAGCCCAGGAGGAGGGACTTGGGCAGGCGCTGATCCCGGCTGGAGGACCCTGCTGTGAGTGCGAGGTGAGTGCCTTGCTGCCAGATCCCCCCCGGCCTCCCTTGAGGCCCCAACCTGAGAGCCAGTCGCTCCGGGCTGGCTGCCTGCGCCAGGAAAGCACTTTGCTGAGCTTCCCCCTTCACCAGCCTCAGCCACAGCACCGGCCTTCCAGGTATGGGCTTCCCGCTTCCCACCGCGGCGCAGCCTGCGGGATGGAGAGAACATTAACGGCTGCCAATGTGGCTACAACGTCCTCTGCTGCCTGCAGAAGTGAGCATTTCCTCCCGCCATGGGTTGTCCTGCTCCATGTAAGAAATAGCAAGAGCAGTAGAAAGGAGGGGTGTAAACCACCCGGTTGCCAAGCTTACTGTGCCTTGGTGCTCTACAGCAGACTGCGGCAAGATGAGATCTCCTGGACGAGCAAGCAAGAAATGCTATTTGAATAATTTTGAAGTGACCATGAAATATGCTTAGTAAGCCTTTCCCACATCGATACTTGGCAGTTTACAAAGATCACTAACAGAACGTAACATTAGCAGAGCCTCCCGGGGCAGGGACCCCGTGAACACCCGGCTCCACGGAGCCGCAGGGGTGGGCACCGGCGAGCACCGGGGAGCACCGGCGAGCGCGGGCAGGGTGGGTGGGAGCAGCATGATGGAGGGGGCTGAGCCGAAGGGAACGATGATGAAGTGGTGGAGGGCAGGCTGAGCCCGGGGGCTGCGGGAAGGGTCTCGGGGACAAGGGGACACTCACGGCTGGCGCTCACCCGAGGGGCAGCGGCGGGGGCACGGCAAGCAGGCCGGGGCCGCCACAGGCCCCACGGGGCGGCTGGGCCAGGCGGCCGCGGGCAGGGAACAGGCCCAGGACGAGCTGGGAGACCCAGGGAAGGAGCCGGGGGCGGGCAGGCGGGCTCAGGGACAGGACGAGGCCCCAGGGACCGGCCGGGGCCCGGGAACACCGACAGCGCCGAGCCGGGCCCGGGCAGCCGTGCGGAGATACGCACACCGGCCGCCCGGCGTCGAAGCCCCATTGGCTGAGCGGCACGTCACTCCAACGGCCGGCGGCGCCTGCGCCCTGTTGGCCAATAGCGAGCGACGGAGGGGGGGTGGGGGGCGGGCCTTCCCGCGCGCGCGCCGCCGGAGTGCAGGGCGGGGCCGCTCCCGGTCACGTGAGGCGTAGCCCGCCGCCGGGCCGTCACGTGGATCTCGCCGACCAATCGTCCGGCAGCGGGGGCGGGACGGAGGAAGCCTTGTATCCAATGGGAAGGCGGGCGGGAGAGGGCGGGGCGGGAGCGGTGCCGGCGCGGAGGTGAAGCGGGCGGAACCACTTGGGGGCTGGAGAGGGAGGCGGGCGAGACCATTCCCGGGGGCCGCTGAGGGAGGGGAACGGCACCGCCGGGGCGTTCCGGGGCCGGGGGGGAACCACTGCCGCGGTGGGGGGGAGCCGGGCGCGACCATCGCGGGGGGGTGGCGCGACCGCAACCATCTGGTGAGGGCGTGGCCTCGGTGCGGGGGCGTGGCTTCAGCTCGGGGGCGGGGCTTGGGGCAGGCGGGCGCGAAGCCCCCACGTGTCCGCCCGGTCCCGGTGCCGTTACCGGCCCCGCATCATGAAGTGCATCGTCACCGGTGGCAACGTCAAAGGTGAGCGGGGCCGGGGGGGGTGCAGAGGGGTGTGGGGGACACAGGGGTGCCCTGTGTCACCCCCCTCCTCCTGTCCCCACAGTCCTGGGCCGAGCTGTGCACTCCCTGTCCCGCATTGGAGACGAGCTGTACCTGGAGCCCACCGAGAGCGGGGTACGGGGCACCGGGGGGATGCTTTTGGGATGTGGGGGCGCCACTGCGTCCCCACCGGTGCCAGCACGCTGTGTGTCCTCCCAGCTGTCCCTCCGTGCCGTCAACTCCTCACGCTCCGCCTTCGCCTCCTTCCTCTTCGCACCCCTCTTCTTCCAGCTGTACGAGCCGGGCAGCCACCAGCCCGACAGGGAGCTCGTCCGATGCAAAGTGCTAATGAAGGTGCAGCACCCATCGCACCCCCAAAGCTCCCGGGGACACGGGGGGGGCAGGCAGAGGGGTGGTCAGTAGGTTGGACAGGTTCTCCTGCCCCTCTACTCTGCCCTGGTGAGGCCACATCTGGAATATTGTGTCCAGTTCTGGGCCCCTCAGTTCCAGAAGGACAGGGAACTGCTGGAGAGAGTCCAGTGCAGGGCCACAAAGATGCTGAAGGGAGTGGAGCATCTCCCGTGTGAGGAAAGGCTGAGGAGCTGGGGCTCTGAGCTGGAGAAGAGGAGACTGAGGGGTGGCTCATTCATGGTGATCAATATGTAAAGGGAGAGTGTCAGGAGGATGGAGCCAGGCTCTTCTCAGTGACAACCAGTGATAGGACAAGGGGCAATGGGTGCAAACTGGAACACAGGAGGTTCCACTTAAAGATGAGAAGAAACGTCTTCCTGGTGAGGGTGCCAGAGCCTGGCCCAGGCTGCCCAGGGAGGTTGTGGAGTCTCCTTCTCTCAGACATTCCAACCCGCCTGGACACCTTCCTGTGTAACCTCATCTGGGTGTTCCTGCTCCGGCGGGGGGATTGGACTGGATGAGCTTTCGAGGTCCCTTCCAACCCCTGACACTCTGTGATTCTGTGATGTCCGTCCCCTCCCCGCAGTCCTTCCTGGGCGTCTTCCGCTCGCTGCCCTCACTGGAGAAGACGGTGGGGAAATGTCTGATCCTGCTCAAACCCCGTGCGAACCGCCTGGTCGTGCAGCTCCACTGCAAGTATGGTGAGTGCTGGAGGGGACACACATGGGGTGGCAGTGTCGCCCTGCCCCGCTGAGCCGATGTCCTCGCTGGCAGGTGTCACCAAGACCCACAATTTGGCGTTCCAGGAGTGCGAGCTGCTCCAGGCCGTGTTCGACACCCAGCACTGCGCCAGCAGCCTCCGCGCCCCAGCACGGTGAGCAGGGGGGACATCAGGGGGGGAACTGTGGGTAGAGGCTGGGGTGACAAAAGGGATGGGGGTGACAAAAGGGATGGGGGTGACAAAGGGGATGGGGGTGGCAGCGGCATGGGCGGGACAAAGGGGACACTGTGGTGGCACTGGGATGGAAGGAGGGACTGCGGTGGGACCTGGGGTGGTGTTTTTGGGGTGCTCAGCCCCAGGTGTCCCCCTCCATGTCCCCACAGGGTGCTGGTGGAGGCTGTTGTCCACTTCCCCCAGACGCTGGCTGAGGTGACGCTAGGCGCTGGCCCCGGGGGCAAGATCAGCCTCCGAAACTATGTGGAGGACGAGGCGGGTGAGCCCTGTGGGGCCGGGGGGCCCCTTCCCCAGGCCTTGGGGTGCTGCCACAACTCCCTGACCCCCCTCCTGCCCCCCCAGCACCGAGCAAGACGATGGTGACGGAGCTGCGGTTGGCCGAGGACGAGTTCCAGACAGTGGCCGTGACCCCAGGCTCCCACATCACCTTCTGCCTCAAGGAATTTCGGGTGAGACCACACCCAGGCGCCCCCCTCCCGGGTCACTAATCAGCGCCCCCCCAACCTCCTCTTTGTCCCCAGGGGCTGCTGACCTTCGCTGAGGCCTCCAACCTGCCCCTCACCATCCACTACGATGCACCCGGCAGGTGGGAGCAGCCCCCGGCCCCCCCATGCCAGCCCTACCCCTGGTTCTCCCCACTCAGGCTTCTCTCTGCAACCCAGGCCGGTGATTTTCACTCTGGAAGACACGGTGCTGGAGGTTCACCTGGTGCTGGCCACCCTCTCGGACCCCGAAAGCGACCTGCAGCCCCCCACGGCCAACGGGTAAGTGGGGCCTGTGTTGGCCTCAGCTGCCATCAGTAGGGACCAGAGTGAACGGTCCCCACTCTGCTCACTCGCTCTCTCCTGAAGCGTCTCCCACCTGCCCGCCCCGTCAGACGACTTCGCCGATGACCTTGAGTCCTACATGATCGCCATGGAAACCAGCGCCTACGAGGATGGTCCCTCGGGGGTGCCCCCCAGCCCCACCTTCCCTCTGCGCACCCCCCATCCAGCCGAAAGCGACCCTGAGGAGGAGGAGGAAGGAGCTGTGCCAGGGACGCCCCCTCACAAGAAGGTCTGGGGTGGGCACGGGTGTGCCTGGGGACAGGGGGACGGGCACAGCCCCCTCCTGACCCCCACCTCTGCCCCCACACAGTTTCGCTCCCTGTTTTTTGGCTCCGTGTTGACTCCGAGGGGGCCCAGCCCGGCCCCCACCCAGGAGGTGCTGGCAGAGGACAGCGATGGCGAGAACTGAGAGCCTCGAGCTGCCGAAACCACCCTTACGTGACCCCCCAACCTCCAGGATGGGCACCACCCCAACCCCCAAACACAGGCACCCCCCCACGACCCATTACAAGTTTATTCCCAGAAAAAAAATCCTCCTGCCCCCCCCTCCATCTGCTGCCACCCCAGGGCTGGGCTCTGGGCTCCCCCCTCACCCCAGCGGTCCCTGTCCCGGGGGGTGGATTTGGTTTAGTGGAGCGTGGCGGGGGGGGAAGGGGGCAGGATCTTACAAATAAAAAAACCATGAGTCGAAAGAAAAGCGACCTGATGCTGAGGGCGGGGGGCCAGGCCCCACCTGGGAGGGGCGGCTCACGGCTCATTTCTTGGCTTTGGCAGAGTTGCGGGGAGGGGTGACGGGGCGTCCTGCGGGGTTCAGCCCACTGAACTGCCCGTATTTGCCCTTGTTCTTGTCAGCTGGCTTCAGAATCTGAAGGGGGGGGGGAAAACGAGGTGAATGGGGGGGCTGCAGGCTGTGCTCCCACCTTGTCTCAGCCCCCCACTCCCCTCCCACCTTTATAGTGGAGGCTCCCCCTATCCTCCTGCCCTCCAGCAGGAACTGGGGCACCCTGCAGCCCCCCCTCAGTCACCGCAGGCCCAACCCCCCCCCCCAAAACCACGTCCCCCAGCTCACCTGGAAGGAACACATCAGTGTTTCATCCACGCTCATCATGGCGCCCGCGTTGTCGAACTCCCCGCAGTAGTTGGGCGCCGAGAAGAGGGTGACGAGCTGGCGCTTGGCAAAGAACTCGTAGCCGTCCTCTACCACCTGTGAGGGGGTCACAGCTGACACCCCTGGGACAAACACCCAGCCCTGGGGGCAAACACCCACCCCTGGGGGACAAATATCCAATCCCTGGGGGAAAACACCCACCCTGGGGGGAAAACACCCAGGCCCTGGGGCAAACGGCCACCCCCTGGGGCAAATAACCCCAGGGGTCCTGCCCACAAAGTCCAGACAAGCCCCTCAAGGTCAAACATCCCCCTCTGGGGGCAAATACCTTCCCCCCTGTACAGACCTAGGCAGCCCCAAGAGCAAATATTGCCCTTGTGGGGCAAATACGAGGGGTAAAACACCTGTCCCACAGCCGATACCCACTGGGGACCCAAATATCCGCCCCCCCCAGCAGTGGGGTGCCCAGCAGTACCTGGTGCGCCCGACAGATGAGATCCAGGTCGTGTTTGTGCAGGAATTTGGCCACCACCTCGGCCCCGAAGGTGAAGGAGACGCCGCGATCATTCTCGCCCCAGCCCTGCACATCCTTGTCCGGGTCGGACCAGAGCAGGTCGCACAGCAAACCCTGATCCGGCACGTCCGTGGGACGCATGATCCGCCGGATCTGCTCCATCGATTGCAGGTCGGGAGACAGCCCTGCAGGGAGGAGGGGGCTGTGTCTGGCCCTGTCACCCCCCCAGGGCACCCCCAAAGCTCCCACCCCGCCTCCAGCCCTGTGCCCACCTCCGTGGCAGCAGAAGATCTTCTCGTCCACGATGGCGGCGATGGGCAAACAGTTGAAGCAATCGGTGAAAGTTTTCCAGAGCTTGATGTTGTACCGTCGCTTGCCTGCAAGGAAGGGGCTGTGGATGCCTCGTGCTGCCCCTTTGGGGGTACATGGCCTCCCATGTGGGTTTCTGTCCCCCCCGCTGAAGCACAGGCAGCTGCTCCACAGTGGCAATGTGTCACTGTGTGACACAGGGGGTGTCCTCCAGGCGCACGCTCGTGGCAGGAGGGGTACAGGGGCACGGGGCGAGCGTGGGACATCCAGTGCAGATGGTACTGGGAGCACTGGGGTGGCACAGGTTGGTTGTGGGTACGGGGATGGTGGCAGGAGGATTCTCCTGGTGACTGTAGGTCACCGCAGGGAAAAGCAGAGGGGTTGTGGGAGGGACTGCGGCCACAGCCCGGGCACTCACACTCGTCGTAGAAGCCATAGATGCGGTTGATGCTGGCACACTCGTGGTTGCCACGCAGGAGGAAGAAGTTCTCGGGGTATTTGATCTTATAGGCGAGCAGGAGGCAGATGGTCTCCAGCGACTGCTTGCCCCGGTCCACGTAGTCACCCAGGAACAAGTAGTTACTCTCGGGGGGGAAGCCCCCGTACTCAAAAAGCCGCAGGAGGTCGTAGTACTGTCCGTGGATGTCACCTGGAGTGGTGGGACAGGGTGTGTGTGAGACTCCAGCTCCCCACCCACATCCCTGGGGAAGCACGGGGACATGCTGGGACCCTCAGCTGGTCCCTGCGCCCATCCTGGGGGGTCACCCAGCCCATGCCCCCTCACCGCAGATCTTGAGCGGTGCCTCCAGCTCCAGCAGGATGGGCTGGCTGAGGAAGATCTCCCGCGACTTCAGACACAGCCCCCGGATCTCGTTCTCTGTCAGCTGCACGTTCTTCCCTGGCCGCGACCCTTGGACTGGTCCCAGTAGAGAAATAAATGTCAGGGACCGCCCCCAGCGCCCCATGTACACCCCACAGAGGGACAGACATGGGGGCTGTGGCGCACCCTGTGCCCAGGGACCAGCAGGAGCAATGGGGACAAGGGACTTGGGTGTCCCCCCACACCCAGAGAGGGTCCTGGCCGCCCCCACGATGGGTGGGCAGAGATCATCCCCCACCCCAGGGCACCCACCTCCTGCCAGAGCTGGGGTTGTGGCAGGGCCCCCCCAAACCCAGATCCTCCCCCCACCCTGGGACCCCTGTCCCCAACACCCCCCTCACCCACATCCAATGCTGCCCCTCTGGTTTATCCTAAATCCAGTAGTCCCCTTGCCAGCCCCTCCAACCCCACAGCCCCCCCACACCACCCCCCCCAATTTCCCTGCAGCCTCCCAGCCCAATGTCCAGGCCCCATCCCCTGCACAGCCCCCCAATATCCAGCCCCAAGATCCCCACCTCTACCTGCCCCAGCCCCCCCTCCATATACTCCAGGCTCTCCCACCCCCAAAAACTCAGCTCCACACCCCCCCTCAGCATGGGGGAGGCCCAGGGCTGGCCGGGGTTGCCAGTTTTTTGGGGGGCAGAGACTGCTGGGGGGGGACTGGGGCCATTCTGGGGGGCAATGTGGCTGGGGGGGCGGGTGGGGCTGGAGGCTGTTAAGGGGCCTGAGGCCATGGCGGGGGGGGGGCGGTGCTGGGGCCGTTGAGGGAGGAAATGGGGCTGTTTGGGGGGGCTTGAGGCCATTGGGGAAGAAGAATTGGGCTGTTGGGGGGAGGCTGGTGGTTGTTAAGGGGTCCTGAGGCCTTTGCAGAGGCGGAACAGGACCGTTGGGGGGATCTGGAAGCCGCTAAGGGGGCCTGGGGCCACTTGGAGGGGAGAACGGGGCTGTTGGGGGGAGAGAAGGGAGCCCTTGGGGGGGTAGAGGCCGTCGGGAGCCCCGGGACCGTTACAGCGGGGGCACGATGCCGTTGGGAAGCGGGGGTGGAGGCCCTTAGGGGGACGCCGGGGCAGCTGGAGGCCCCGGTGGGGGGGGGTGCGGGGGTCGGAGGCCGTTTGTGGGCTCCCGGTGCCGTTGGGAGCCCCGAAGCCGTGACCGGGGGGTTCCTGGGGCTCTTAGGGGTGGCGGGGCCGGCGGGTCCCGGGGGTGGCGGGGCCGCTCACCCTCCAGGAGGCGGCTGATGATGGAGTCGAGGTTGAGCTTCTCGGTGTCCGCCATGGCCGCCGGACGCTCCCGCCCCGCCCCGCCCCGCCCCTCGCGCCGCGGAGCGCCCGGCGGGGGCGCCCCCTGGCGGCGCGGAGGAATCAGCGCGGGGAGGGCGGTGTCCCGATGGCAACGGGACAGGGGACACGGTCCGCCTGGGGACACGGTCCGCCTGGGGACCCTGCGACACCCCATCCCCGGCGTGGGGGAACTGCAGGCGCTCCCGTCTGCAGCACAGCGACATGGGGACACTCCGGGCAGGGGGACACCCCGGGCAGGGCGACACCCCGGGCAGGGGGACACGGGGGTCCCCAATATCTGTGTCCCGGTCCTCGGGGCACAGGGACAGCCTGGGGACACGGTCGGAGAGGCGGGGAGCAGCCCAGGAGGTACTGTGTCAGATGGAGCCACCCGGACTGGGCTGTGACGGGGCGCGGGGTCAGGGGGACCCGGCAGGGGACATAGGGGGACACGGTGCTCAGGCCCCCATGGGACGGGTAGGGGCCCCGGTGCACCCCCCTCAGCGTGTCCTGATACCCAAAAGTTGCCAAAAAGGCTCCTTAACACTGTTTGGAAAGCGTTAAAAAGCGGCACTTTTATCGCTGGACGCTCAAAGGATCGTTTTTCTAATCGAGCGTGCGCAGGATTCGCACTTCTTGGTATTTATCACATGTAGCTGTTGCATATTCATTTGTTTCTACCGCTTAGTTCATGCATTAAACGTAAATTATCTACATAACCCCGCCCTTCGCCCGCAGTCCGTTGGTATTTGGGGGTCTCCATCGGGGGTCTCCAGTGGTCCCCAGTGTCTTTGCAACCTGGTGCCCCCCCCGCGGCGTCGGCTTCTTGACCGAATTTCTTGAGCATGCACATTGTCATCTTGTGCTACCACTCAGCGAAAGTTTCTTCATTTAGTGGAATTGAAGAGAAGCTGCCAAATTAATGTATACTGTGATTAAGTTATAAAAGACGTGCCCACCATTAACCGATTGACGTGATAAATGCTTCTGACCACCTGCAAAAACGGGATATTTTTCAAGTTTTAGATCCTTCTGCATGACAAGAGGAAGACAGAATATTCAGTAACGCATTGTTTAGACGCAGAGGGCTTAGTTTATATTTAACTAATAATTAACAGACGTATTGTAAATAAGAAACTAAACAATCATAACTAACATCATCAGTTATTTCTTAGTATAGATGTACGTCAAAATTTTCAAAAATTGTAATGCATCTGTGATAATTATGTGAATATAAGCAAAGCAAGAGCGTCCAGTCTTTGGAGCACTGATGGAGGATGATCCCCAGTGCTGATAAAATAAAGAACACCGCTTAACAGTAGAATTGACTCTGCTGTTAAGTTTATTTCTCTGTTTCAGAACATTCCGCTTTTCCAGCTCGCAAACCAAGGCCATCCCGCTTCGCCTCATGTCCAGTCTCTGCAGAGCTATTGTTTCTCTCTTAGGTTTCTGTTACGTTATTCTGAGTCTTGTTGCTTTATGCCCGGGGGTTTCTACAAGAGTCTTGTTCTTCTTATCAGTCCCCGCTGCGGGACTGTGGGGCCACGCCTGTGAGCAGCACCACCTGTTGCTGGGAGGCTGTTGCCACCCGGGTGTCCCCAGGGCCACCCCAAAGCCTGGGCTCCCCGGGCACCGCGCTGGGGGGCTCTGGGGACACGGTGGGGGTGGCACAGGGGGGTTCTGGCTCGCGGAGGGTGGCGGGGCCAGCCTGGGTGGGAGGAAAGGGGCACAGACATCATGTCTGTCCCCCTGCCTGTCCCCTGCCTGTGGCAGTCATTAATCAGCCCCCAAGGTGGGGCCTAGGTAAACAGGCAGGGGGGACAAACCGCAGGCGGCACTGGCGCTGCCACCACCTCCGCTGAGCTGTGCCACGCCGTGCCATGCCACACTGTGCTGTGCCAAGCCGTGCCGTGCCACACTGTGCTGTGTCAAGCCGTGCCGTGCCGCGCCGTGTCGTTCCCTGTGTGCCACGCCATGTGCCATTCCCCGTGTGTCACGCCGTGCCATTCCCTGTGTGCCGTGCCATGCCATGCTGCGCGGTCGGGAATAGCTCCCCGGGGGGGGTGACAGCCGCCTGGCCCCAGCCCTGACATTTCTGCTCCGTGGTGTCAGTTTTACAGGCGGCCCCGGGTGACCCCGCCGGGCTGTCCCCGTCCCCTGCCCCCCCACGGTGGCACCCCGGCTCCGCTGTCCCCAGCTCCCCGCCGCCTCCTTGTCCCAACACCCCGGTACCCGCCGGCCGAGGCTCCGCACCCCGCTCCCCGCCCCGGGCCCCCCGGGCCCCCCCGGCCCCGCCCCGATCGTCCCCAGGGCCGCCCCGCCCGGGCGGGAGGCGACACCGCCACCGCCGGGACCGGAGCGGGGACAGTTGCTGTGCGGGACGCGACAGCACCGGACACACCGACTGCCACTGTTACCGCCACTGTCACTGTCACCGCCGGTGGGTGCTGGCGCGGGTGGGAGTGGGGGGGGGTCCGGAGGGGTGTGCGGGGGCGGGGGTGGTGCTTTTTTGGGGAGAGTGTGTGTGCACACGCCGGGGGAGCTGGTGCTGGGGGGTGCAGGAGCAGTGGGATCGTGGTTGGGGAGTGTATGCGTGTGCATGTGTGTGTGCGTGTCTGTGGCATGTGTGTGTGCGTGTCTGTGTGCAGATGCATGTCTGTGTGCATGTGTGTGCATGTTGGTGTGCATGTCTGTGTGCATATGCACATGTGCGTTCATGTGTGTGCGTGTGCATGTGTGTGCATGTCTGTGTGTATATGCATGTCTGTGTGCATGTCTGCATGTGTGTGCATGTTGGTGTGCATGTCTGTGTGCATATGCACATGTGCGTTCATGTGTGTGCGTGTGCATGTGTGTGCATGTCCGTGTGCATGTCTGCATGTGTGTGCATGTTGGTGTGCATGTCTGTGTGCATATGCACATATGTGTTCATGCGTGTGCATGCGCATGTATGTGCATGTCTGTGTGCACATCTGCATGTGTGTGTGCGTACCTGCACGAGCGCACGATGTCTGTGTGCATGTCTCTGTGTGTGTTCATGCATGCTTGTGTGCATGTCTGTGTGCATGCGTGTGTGGGTATGTTGCATCTGCATGTGCACATGTGTGCGCACAGTGTGACAGTGCAGGGGTGCAGGGCTGGGGGCGGCTGTGCCAGGGGTAGCTGGGTGGCAGGGTGTGGGTGGCAGCATGTGGGTGGCAGCGTGTGGGTGGCAGGGTGTGGGTGGCAGGGTGCGCAGGGCTCCGCGGCGTGGTGGCCGTGCTGGTGGCTCCGTGCCTGCCGGTGACGGTGACAGTGACGCCGTGGGCAGCCGGAGCTAAGCCGGGGGACGTGCAGCATGGCAGCTCTGCCATGCTGGGGAGAGGAGGACGGGGAGGGGGGGCCAGCTTTGGGATGGGGACAGGGGGACAGGGACACCCCAGCACACTGAGCCACCGCACTGCAGCGGTGTGTCCCTACGGCCTCCCTGCTGTCCCTCGCTGTCTCTGGGGTTGGGGACAACGCCAGGGACAGGGGTACAAGCTCAGCTCAGGGCGAGGGTGCCAGCGCCTGGTGCGAGGTGCCCGTGCCCCCCCGGCCGTGGAGGGGACAATGGGGCTCTGTGTCGCCCGCGTGCCCAGCGCCTAATCCAGGGCACGGGGCCGGGGGCCGGGCACCCCGGGGTGGTGCGGGGGGGTTTAAAGGCCGGAGCTGACGGGTGTTCCCTGTGCCAGGCTTCCCCGAGCCCTCATCCCCTGCACGCTCTCAGGCCACCAAGGTACCCGGGGCAGGTGCGGGGGACACAGCTGCCCCAGCTTGGGAACCTCAGGGCCATCCCCCAGCCAGGGGCGGAGCAGGCACAAGGTGGTCCCCACGCTGGTGGCAGGGGACACACAGATCTGCAGGGACCCCTGTGGCTGCCGCATGTCTGGGTTTGGAGGAGTCCTCGTGCTGGGTGGGCAGGGGACAGAGCCATATGTCCTTTAACCCTGTCACCAGCTCCTGGCCACCCCATGGGGACACCCCACAGGGCTGGGGGAGCCTGCATGGGTGGCTGCAAGTGGGCACCGCTCAGCTCTGTGCCTCAGTTTCCCTCTGTGCCCGGGTGTGCCAGGCACCCTGCTGGGAGCTGGGGCACCCCACGGGGGGGGCAGGGAGGCCCCGAATGCCTGGGTCTGCACCCCCAGGGCACCTTGCCCCCCCGGGCAGGGGTTGCCCCACGCTGTGCTGAGCTGGCATGGGATTACGCTAATCCCTGCTCGGGCTCAGCCCGAGCTGCTGGGGTCACGGGGGCTGGCACCGAGGGGACAACCTGGGGTCACTAAGGGGTGCCCCAGGAGAGGTGGGTGCTGCTGGAGGGGTGCCCTGGGCGCTGCGGGGCTGGGGAGGGGGTGGCAGAGGGGTGACATGTCCCCAAGGAGCCCCACTGACTCTGCCCATCCATCTCTTGCAGCCCCTCAGTCACCAGGATGGTGAGTGGCCCCCGGGTGGGGGGTCCAGGCGGAGGTGGGTGCCCCGTCCCGGTGGGGCACGGCCCCGGTGAGCCCCGGCAGTGCCGGGCACGGCCGCGGGGACGCGGGCAGTGTGGCGAGCTGTGCCCACCCGCCGCGTGACCCCGCGGGGACAAGGGGACGCTTTGTCCCGGAACTGGCGGCCCCGGCAGCTGGCACTGCCCCGCGGCCCCGAGGCGGCGGCTCCGTGCCCGGCACCCGCAGCCCCCCAGCGCCCTGACCCCCCACCCACACGTGGGCAGCCTCACTTTGACCCCTCTGCCCCCTGACAGCCCATTAGTCCCATGCCACCCCACGCCAGGCTCATGCCAGTCCCTTAGCCCTGTGTCACCCTGTGCCAGTCCCGTGCTAGCCCCATACCCACCCCTTAGCCCCATGCTAGCCCCATGGCACCCCGTGCCAACCCCATACCCATCCCTTAGCCCCGTGCCACCCCCATGCCAGTCCCTTAGCCCCATGCCACCCTGTGCCAGCCCCATACCTGTCCCTTAGCCCCATAACATCCACTTAGCCCTATGCCAGTCCCATGTCAGTCCCTTAGCCCCATGTCACCCTGTGCCAGCCCCATATCAGCCTCTTAGCCCCATGCCACCCTGTGCCAGCCCCATTCCTGCCCCTTAGCCCCATAACATCCACGTAGCCCCGTGCCAGTCCCATGCAAATCCCTTAGCCCCACGCCAATCCCTTAGCCCCACGTCACCCTGTGCCAGTCCCATATCAGTCCCTTAGCCCCATGACAACCCCATGCCACGCTGTGCCAGCCCCATACTACCCCTCAGTCCCATACCAGTCCCCTGTAACAACCCCTGAGCCCTATGCCACCCCATACCAGTCCCTTAGCCCCGTGTCACCCCCTGCCACCCCCATGCCAGCCCCATCTCTGCCCCCCGCAGCTCTCGGTGGAGCAGACGAGCGCCGAACGGGCACCGATGCCACAGGAGCAGGAGTGGGCAGGGCCCGAGGCGCTGTGCCCGGGCTGGCTGGAGGACGAGGCCCCCGACGGCGATGTGCCCGAGGACAGCGGGGACCCGGACGGTGCCACCCAGGCCTATGAGCTGCTGCAGAGCACCCTGCGCCAGGAGGGGCTGCCCCGCACGCTGGACCGATCCGCAGAGCCCCGCACGGGTGGGGACACGGGGGTGGCAGGGATAAGGGTGGCACTGGGGGCACGGTGCCAGGCTGGGGACATGGAGGTGGCAGGGACAAGGGTGGCACTGGGGGCGGTGTCAGGTGGGGACATGTAGGTGGCAGGGACAGGAGTGGTGATGGGGGCACAGTGCCAGGCTGGGGACACGAAGGTGGCAGGGACAAGGGTGGCACTGGGGGCAGTGTCAGGTGGGGACACAGGGGTGGCAGGGACAAGGGTGGCACTGGGGGCAGTGTCAGGTGGGGACACGGGAGTGGCACAGACTGGGATGGCAATAGGGTCACGGTGTCAGGTGGGGACACGGAAGTGGCAGGGACAGGGATGACAATTGGGGCACAGTGCCAGGTGGGGACAAAGGAGTGGCAGGGACAAGGGTGGCACCGGGGCATGGTGCCAGGCAGGGGACACGGGGGTGCCTGGGGCAGGATGGCACCGGGGTCCCCGTCCCTTGCTGGCAGGGTTTGGCCCTCTGGACATGACCGTCTGCATCCTGGGCTCCCCCACCGCCTTCCTGCCTGTCCTGCTGGAGGGTGGTACCCGCTGCCCAGGTGGGTTTGTCCCCCTTGTCCCCACCCCATCCAAGACACCCATGAACCCACAGCAGGTGCTCCCCACGTCCCACCTGGCTGCCCCAACCCTGGGCCAAAGGGTTTCCCTGACCCACCTGCGCATGACTGGGAGGGAAACTGAGGCAGTGGGTGAGGGTGGCGCCAACTCCCCCATGTCCCACATCCACAGTCCCATTAACCCCAGTACACACCAGTGCCAGCGGCAAATGCCAGCCCAGGGTGCTGGGGCAGCCACAAGTGCCCCCTTTTCCCCCACCCGGGGGGTGTTTTGGGGCAGGGGACAGGTGACAGCCACTGCCTACCCCCCTGCCCACCCGCAGGTGCCATGGTGCTGTGCCTGTCACCCACCTGGGCCAGCCGGGTGCCCTCGGAGACGTCCCCAGGCACCTGGTCCCTGCTGCTCTCCCGCGGGGTGTCCTTCGGGGCGGGGGGCCACAGCACCCTGGACACCTTTGCTCCCCCCCGCCGGGCCAACTACGTGACCGGCACTTTTGCAACGGGGGGTCCCGAGCGGGGCTGGGTGGGCGAGCTAGCCCGTGACCTCGACTGTCCCACGGGGGGCTCGGTCCCGCTCGCCCACCGGCTGGAGGACCCGCTGGTCACCCGATGGGTGCTGGCGGCCCGCGCTGGCCTGCCCGTGCCCCCCACCCTGGCATTCGTCCTGGCACCGAGGGGGGACATCCCCACGGAGCCGGTGGCCCCCGGGGTGAGGCTGGTGCGGCTGGAGGATCCCCAGGGCCAGGAGACGCTGGTGCAGGAGGAGGTGGGCGCCTTTTTGGGGGGCGCTGCCATGGAACCCTACAGCCAGGTGGGCATGGGGAGAACCCATGGGGCATGTTTGGGGTGTAAGGGTCAAGGTCATGGGCATGGTAGGGTGTGCGGGGGCACCTGTGGGGCACATTGGGGCATTCAAGGGCACCCATGGGTCACACACCAGTAGGGTGTCACTGGGGATATGGGATGACAACTGTACCCAGGCGGTGGGGTGGCTGTTGGGATGGTGGTGGCACAAGATGGTGCGTGCAAGTGGTGGGATGGCAGAGGGTGGCACGGTGGCACGTGGGGGTGGCCATGGCGTGGGGTGACGTGGAGATGTCTGCAGTTGGTGGGCTGGCATGGGGTGACACGTGTGGGTGGCGGGGGTGGCCGCAGCACGGGGTGACAGGTGGATGTTCACAGGTGCTGGGGTGGCACAGGGTGATGTGTGGGTGATGGGGGTGACCATGGCGTGGCGTGACACGGGGATGTCCGCAGGTGGTGGGGTGGCACAGGGTGACACGTGGGGGCGGCCATGGTGTGGGGTGACAGGGGGATGTCCGCAGGTGGTGGTGCGGCCGGCGGGGTGGCGGTGGCGCGGGACGGGCACCCGCAGCACCCACAGGAAGGAGGAGGGGACGGCGGTGGCACAGGCGGTGGGCGCCCAGCTGGGCGGGCTGCGGGAGGAGGACAGCGTCCTGCTGGAGGCCCTGGTGCCCACCGCCCGCCTGCCCCTGCCCCCCCCACGTAAGACCCCTGCCCTTGGGCGCCCACCACCCTGGGATGGGAGGGAATAGCCCCCCGGGCTCCCCTGGGTCCCTGTGGCTGTGCCGGACACGTGTCCATCCCCTGGGATTGGGGGGTGGTGGCCAGTGGGGCAACCAAACTCCTGGGCTCCTGGGGCAGGGCATGAAGGCATCTAATCTGGAGCCCCAAAGTCCCCTGGGGTGGAGGGAAGGTCACCCTGGACCCCTGACATCCCATGGGGTAGGGGTGGGGGGAAGGTGGCCACCCTGGTCCCCTATTGTTCCTTGGAGTGTGGTAGGGAGAAGGTGGCCACTCTGGTACCCCATGGTCACCTGGGGTGGGAGACAATGTCACCCTGGACCCCCGTGGTCCCCTGGGCTGTGTGTGGGGGGAAGGTGGCCACCCCTGTCCCCCACGGTCCCCTGGAGCAGGGCAGGGTGGTGGGGTGACAACCTCCAACCCCTCACAGTCCCACAAGGCTGGGGGTGACAGTGGCCACGCTGGACCCTGCAGTGCCCTGGGGTTGGCCGGGGCCACCGCGGTGCCACTTGCGGGGGTCCCAGAAGCCCATATGGGGGCGGGGGTCAGGCAGGGTCCCCCGTCCCCGGCCTGCCCTGTCCCTCACCCCCCAGGCAGCCCAGCCCCGCGGCTGCCGATGTCCCTGCGCATCTGCACCCTCATCTGCAGGTCCTGGGGGGACCGGCCCCAGCTCTGCCAGGTACGGCCCCGCCCGCACAGGCTCCTCCCCTTCGGGTGGGTGTGGCCGGGTGGGTGTGGCCGTGGGTGTCCCCACCCGCAGGTGGGGCACGGCTGGGTGTGTTCCATCAGGTTATGGGGTGGTGGCATATATCCCCATGTCCTGGTGGCCCTGTATGTCCCTGGGCTAAGGTGGCCATCCGTGTCCCCATGTACTGGTGGCCCTGTATGTCCCTGGGCTATGGTGGCCACCCATGTCCCCATGTCCTGGATTACTCACCACCCCACGGCTTGGGTGACACCCTGTGTCCCCTCAGGCTATAGGGTGGTTGTGTCCCCATGCCCTAGTGGCAGCCCATGTCTCTGGGCTACAGGGTGGCAGCCTGTGTCCCCATGCCCTGAGTCAGTGTGTTTATGTCCCCATACCCTGGTGGCAGCCAGCATCCCCAAGCTATGGGGTGGCAGCCAGTGTCCCCATGCCCTGGTAGCAGTCCACATCCCCAGGCTATGGGGTGGCAGCCCATGTCCCCATGCCTTAGGTCAATGTGTCTATGTCCCCATGCCCTGGTGGCAGCCGCTGTCCCCATGCCTGTGGCGTGTCCCCATGCAGGTGGTGTGTGGCGTGGGGCGCGCAGAGGCTCCGGTGCGGCACGGGGCAGCGCTGCCCCAGGGCCTGGACTCCAGCCTGCAGCAGTGGGGAGTGGTGGCCCCAGGCCAGCGCCAGGCACTGGCCAAGCGGCTACAGGTGGCTGCCGAGGCCGCCATGGCTGCCCTCCTGGCCACCGAGGCCGAGTTGACTCCCCAGCAGCGCGGTGGCACCCGCGCCCGCACCGACCTCCTGGGTGAGTGTTGGGGGGACAGCGCCAGTCCCCAAGGCCACCCCATGATGGTGGCGCTGCCCCTGGGGTGCTGAGCGCGGTGTCCCCATCCCTGTCCCCAGGCATGGACTTTTTGCTGGCGTGCGTGGATGATGCTCTGGAGCTGGTGGCCTTGGCCACCAATAGCCAGCGGTGCCTGGAGACCTGCCTGCTGGCCGAGAACATGGGGCGCGCCGTGGGGGAGCCCACCGGTGACCTGCCCCGGCTGCTGGCCGAGGCCATGCTGCACCGGGCGCAGTGTCACCTGGTTGAGGGCAAGGACATTCTGCTCATCGGGGCTGGTGGTGTCAGCAAGAGCTTCGTCTGGGACGCAGCCCGCGACTACGGCCTGAGGGTGAGGAGACTGGTGGGCGCTGCCATCAGTAGGTTTCAGAGTGAACACTAGGTACCACCCCACACACAGCGGTTGCACTGTAGCAGTGCCCACGCCTCGGGTGGTCCCTCCACCAGCTCACTGTCCCAGTTGGTGGGGCGGGTGGCACAGCCACAGCACCGGGGTGTTGCGTGTCCCCGCTCTGCCACGGTGACACCTCTCTGGGGACGCAGATCCACCTGGTGGAGTCCGACCCGGAGCACTTTGCGGCGGGGCTGGTGCAGACCTTCCTGCCGTACGACAGCCGGGAGCACCGGCGGGACGAGGAGCATGCCGAGCGGGTGACAGAGCTGGTCCGCGCCCGGGGGCTGCGACCCCACGCCTGCCTCTCCTACTGGGACGACTGCGTGGTACTGACGGCACTGGTGTGCCAGCGCCTGGGGCTCCGCGGCTGCCCCCCCTCCGCCATCCGCGTGGCCAAGCAGAAGAGCCGGACCCACCAACACCTCCAGCGGTGCTGCCACGGCCGCCCGCCGCCCGCCGCCTTCGCCGTGCCGTGCCGCCGGCTGCAGAGCCACGGGGACGTGGAACGGGCGGCCGGCACCGTCCCCTTCCCCGCCGTGGCCAAACTGGAGTTCGGGGCGGGCGGCGTGGGGGTCCGCTTGGTAGAAAACGCCGGGCAGTGCCACCAACACGCTGCCCGGCTTTGGCGTGACCTCCGGGACGATGCCGACCACCCGGGGATCGGCTTGGGCTGGGGCAATGCTATGCTGCTGATGGAGTACGTGCCGGGCACCGAGCACGACGTCGACCTGGTGGTGTTCGAGGGGCGGCTGTTGGGCGCTTGGGTGTCCGATAACGGCCCCACACGCCTGCCCGCCTTCCTGGAGACCGCCGCCTGCCTGCCCTCCTGCCTGCCCGCTGACCGGCAGGCGCAGCTGGTGCGGGCGGCCCTGCAGTGCTGCCTGGCCTGCGGGCTGCGCGACGGCGTCTTCAACGTGGAGCTCAAACTCGGTCCCGCCGGCCCCCGCTTGCTGGAGATCAACCCCCGCATGGGGGGCTTCTACCTCCGCGACTGGATCCGGGAGGTCTACGGTCCCGATTTGCTGCTGGCGGCCGTCCTGGTGGCACTGGGGACGCCGCCGGTGCTGCCCGCTCGCCCCGCGCCCCGTGGGCACTTGGTCGGGGTGATGTGCTTGGGCTCGGAGCACGGGTGGACGCTGGGGGGTGGCGGGGGGCTGGCGGCACTGCAGGCGCTGCAAAGCCGGGGGCTCGTCCGGCTCAACCAGCTGTTCGAGGAGACGGCGGGGGACGGCGAGTACGAGGAGCCGTGTCTGAGCGTTGCCTGCGGCGGGGAGACGCGGGCAGAGGCTTGTCTGCGCCTGCTGGGGCTGTGCCAGGCGCTGGGCATCGACTCCCCCCGCTACCCCGTCGAGCATTTCTTGTCCCATTTTAAATAGCCACGGGCAGGCAGCGGGGCCGGCGGGGGAGCGGGGGGCACGGGGACAGACCCTCTGCCCTGGCACCCCATCCCGCAGCCCCGCCGCCCCGCTCCCTGGCATCCCCTGACATCCCGGTCCCTGGTATCCTCCAGGCACCCCATCTTCTGCCATCCCCTGACACCCCGGTCCCTGGCATCCCCCTGACACCCCGGTCCCTGGCATCTCCCTGGCACCCCATCCTCTGGCATCCCCCTGACACCCCATCCTCTGGCATCCCCCAACACCTCTGTCCCTGGCATCCTCCTGACACCCCAGTCCCTGGCATCCCCTTGTCACCCTGTCCCGTGACATCCCCCTCACACCCTGGTCCCTGGCATCCCCCTGGCACCTGTCCCGTGACATCCCCCTGCTCCCCTGTACCCCAGTCCCCAGCCCTGACACCCCACTCCCCAGTATCCCACTGCCCGTCTTGGCATCCCATTCCCTGAGATCCCCCCTACTCCTCTGGCACCCCATCTCCTTGTCCTGACACCCCATTCTCTGGTACCCCCCCAGCCATCCTGACACCCCATCCCCTGACACCCCATCCCCTGACACCCCATCCCCTAGCATCTCCCCATCCCCTGGCACCTCACTTCCCTGCTCCCCCACATCCCCCTGGCTTCCCTGACATCCCCCCCGCCTCTTTCCTTGTCCCTCCCCACCCCCCCGCACTCCCATCCCTGGGCTCTCTGTCCCCACCCTGCCCTAGCACCCCCAAACCTTGCTCCTGGTGTCCCCCTGTCCCCACAACTAGGGGGGTTGGTGACCCTCCCATGCCAGGGGACACGCAGGGGGACACCAACCCTCGATAGGGGGTAGGCAGGGTTCCCCCTTAACGAACCTTTGCTAATGGGGGGAGGGCAGCCCCCCAGAGGTACCCAGGCCACCCCACCAGAGCAGCGGGTGCAGCCTGGTGATGAGGAGACCCTACAATACCAAATCTGCCCGGGGACGCCTGCAGTAATAGACCTATGTGGGGAGACCCTACAATAACAAACCAGCATGAGGGAGACCCCACATAACAGACCGAAGTGGGGAGACCCTGCAATAACACACCTTGAAGGGGAGATCCCACAATAACAAATCAGTATGGGGACACCCCGCAGTAACAGACCTGTGCGGGAAAACCCTACAATAGCAGACCTGCACAGGGAGACCCTACAATAACAAAGTAACACCCGGGGATTCCCTGTGGTAGCAGAGCAGCTGGGAACATCCTCCAGGAAGAGTCTTGTATGGGGAGCCCTTGTGATAAAGGGCTGTCACTGGGGAGACCCGACAATAACAGCAGAGACCCTACAATAACACATAGCCCCTGTAGTGCCCAAGACCCCACAATAACACCAGTGACCCTACAATAACACAAAGGCCCTGTAGTACCCACGACTTTACAATAACACCAGTGATCCTGCAATAACATACTGCCCTTGTAGTCCCTGTGACCCTACAATAACACCAGTGACCCCACAATAACACACAGCCCCTGTAGTGCCCACGACCCTACAATAACACCAGTGACCCTACAATAACACACAGTCCCTGTAGTGCCCACGACCCTACAATAACACCAGTGACCCTGCAATAACATACAGTCCTTATAGTCCCTGCAACCCTACAATAATGCCAGTGACCCTACAATAACACACAGTCCCTGTAGTGCCCATGACCCTACAATAACACCAGTGACTCTGCAATAACACACAGCCCTTGTAGTCCCTGCGACCCTATAATAACACCAGTGACCCTCCAGCAACACGCAGCCGTATCAGCTCCGCGGTGCCACTAGCGTCCGTCCCCTCCAGAAAACCCGCGTGGACCCCGAGCGACCCCGAGGACTCTCCGTCTCTTCCACGGGCGCTCCTGCCCCCTTTAGCTGTCGTCACGGCGGCGCCGATGATGTCACAGTGACGCAGAGGGGGCGGGCCCGAGCGGGGGAGTCCTCAGTAAAGGCTGTGAGCGGCCACCCCGGCTCTGTCGTTGTCCCTACGCGCCCCCCCGGGATCCCCCCCGTTCCCCGGAATCCCCCGGTTCCCCGCGGGACTTCACCTCCCGGCGTGCCCCGCGCCGGGGATACCGGGGTACCCCCGGTGACGTCAGGGCGGGGCGGGGCCGGAGGGGCGGGGCCGGGGGCGTGGCCAGCGGGGCGGGTCCCGCCGGGGTCCCGGTGCGGCGCCGTCATGGCGGGGGTGTTCGATATCGACCTGGAGACCGAGGAGGGCAGCGACGGGGACGAGCCCGAGCTGGGCGCCGTGAGCCGCCACCGGGGCACCGGGACCGGCCGGGGACGCGGCGGGGGGACACCGGGGCTGGCGGAGCGTGGAGCGGGGATGGGGACGCGGCGAGCGGGATAGGGACGGGGACACCGGGAGCGGCGGGGAACGGGGATCGGGACGGGGGCACTGATGGGGGGTGAGCGGCGCCGGGACCCGGTGGGGACGGGGGAATGGAGGGCAGCGTGGGGATGCGGGACAGACAGGGGACAGGCGGGGGACAGGGGGCAGGCGGGGATCCCGGCGCAGCTCCGCCGGTACGGGAGGGCAGAGGGAGGTTCCCGCTGGGCAGGGCCCGATCTCAGCCCAAAAACATCCGGCTGGGCCGGTGCGTGGCACCTCGCCCCGCTCTGCCTGCTGCGGGCGTCCTGCCCGCTGCCTGTCCTGGGTCCCCTGCCTGCCGTGTGTCCCCTGCCTGCCGTGGGGACCCTGCCTGCCGCGTGTCCCCTGCCTGCCGTGTGTCCCCTGTTTGCCGTGTGTCCCCTGCTTGCCGTGTGTCCCCTGCCTGCCGTGGGGACCCTGCCTGCCGTGTGTCCCCTGTTTGCCGTGTGTCCCCTGCCTGCCGTGTGTCCCCTGCCTGCCGTGGGGACTCTGCCTGCCGTGTGTCCCCTGCCTGCTGTGGGTCCCCTGCCTGTCACGGGTCCCCTGCCTGCTGTGGGTCCCCTGCTCCCCATAACCCCCTGCCCGCCACTGACTGTGGGTTCCCTCCCACAGGAGATGGAGCTGGAGCCCCGGGGGAACGGCCTGGAGTAAGTGAGGGACAGGCAGGGGACAGGCAGGGGACAGGCAGGGGGGTCTGTCCCCACTCACCCCCTCTCCCGCCAGGCCCGTGGGGCACTACGAGGAGATTGAGATCTCGGAGACCAGCGTCAACAATGGCCCCGAGCACATCGGTCCCCACTGCTTCGAGCTGCTCCGTGTCCTGGGCAAGGGTGGCTACGGCAAGGTGGGGGGGCACAGCAAATCGGGGGATGGCTTTTGAGGATGCTTCGGGGGGACCCAGCGTTGCCCGATGTCCCCAGCCACATCAACTCCATCCTTCTAGGTATTCCAGGTCCGCAAAGTCCAAGGCACCAACACAGGGAAGATCTTTGCCATGAAGGTCCTAAAGAAGGTAGCGCCACCCTGGACCTCCCCGAGACCCCCCTGGGGAGCCCCCTGCTCACTGCGTGTCCCCCCCAGGCCAAAATCGCCTGCAACGCCAAGGACACAGCGCACACCCGGGCCGAGAGGAACATCTTGGAGGCCGTCAAGCATCCCTTCATCGTGGACCTCATCTACGCCTTCCAGACGGGTGGCAAGCTCTACCTCATCCTGGAGTGCCTCAGCGGTCCGGGGGGGACCAGGGGGGACGCAGGGGGGACAGGGATGGCTCAGGGGCGTCCCACTTGGGGTTGTCACCTTGCAGGTGGAGAGCTCTTCATGCAGCTGGAGCGGGAGGGCATCTTCCTGGAGGACACTGCCTGGTAGGGATGGGGTGAGGGGGCTGAGGAGGGGGGTTGTGGAGGGGGGCAGGATGCCGATGCTGCTCACAGCTGCCCCCCCGCTCCCTAGTTTCTACCTGAGCGAGATCACGCTGGCACTGGGCCACCTGCACTCCCACGGCATCATCTACCGCGACCTCAAGCCGGAGAACATCATGCTCAACAGCCAAGGTGGGCTGGGGCTTTTGGGGAGGTGCGGGGGGGGCCCCCAAGGACGACACTCACCCCAACCTCCTCCTGTAGGTCACATCAAGCTGACGGACTTCGGGCTGTGCAAGGAGTCGATCCATGACGGGGCTGTCACCCACACCTTCTGCGGCACCATCGAGTACATGTGAGCCGGGTGTGGTGTGGGAGGGATATAGGGGACCCCCTCCCACTCAGGGACCCCCCCATTTCCCCTTCAGGGCCCCCGAGATCCTGGTACGCAGTGGGCACAACCGGGCGGTGGACTGGTGGAGCCTGGGCGCCCTGATGTACGACATGCTCACAGGATCGGCAAGTCCCACTCCTGCTCTTTCCTTCCCCGGGGAGGGGGGGTTAACATGAGCGGGGGGGTCGTGGGTGTGTGTTTGGGGGGAGGTCCCCAGCGGGGTGATGCTGAGCCTTCCTCGCAGCCCCCCTTCACCGCCGAGAACCGCAAGAAAACCATCGATAAGATTCTCAAGGGGAAGCTGGTGCTGCCGCCGTATCTGACGCCTGACGCGCGGGACCTGCTCAAAAAGGTGCTCCCCCCCCGCCCCGTTTTATTTGCATAGGTCCTACCAAAACACTCCCCCTGTGCCCCACTCTATTCCCCTTTCTCTTCCAGTTCCTCAAGAGAAACCCCAACCAGCGGGTTGGGGGTGGCCCAGGCGATGCGGCTGATGTGCAGGTACAGGGATGGACACTGCGCAGGGGGGTGCCAGGTGGACCCCTCCACCCCCCTGACCCCCCTCCCTGCAGAAACAGCCCTTTTTCCGTCACATCAACTGGGAGGACCTGCTGGCCCGCAGGCTGGACCCCCCCTTCAAACCCTGCCTGGTAGGGATGGGGTGGGGGGGAGGACAGGCAGGGTGGGTGTTGGGGGGCACCCATGGGAGCACCCATTGCCCCCCACCCCGCAGCAATCGGAGGAGGACGTCAGCCAGTTCGACACCCGCTTCACCCGCCAGACGCCCGTTGACAGCCCGGACGATGCCGCCATCAGCGAAAGCGCCAACCAGGCCTTCTTGGTACGGGGGGGACAGTGGGGACCCCTCCCCGGGTGCGGTTGGGGACCCAGCCCCCCGATGACTCCCATCTCTGCCCGCAGGGCTTCACCTACGTGGCCCCCTCGGTGCTGGAGAGCATCAAGGAGGGGTTCTCCTTCCAGCCCAAGGTGCGCTCCCCCCGCCGCCTCAACAGCAGCCCCCGCACCCCCGTCAGGTACCTGCCCATCCCGGGGGGCATGTGGGGTCGGGGGGGCTGCTTTGCGATGGGGGCATAGGGGTGGGGGGTGTTGGGCACAAGGGTGCCCCCCTCACCCCCCCATGTGTCCCCCCCTAGCCCCGTGAAGTTCTCCCCCTTCGAGGCGTTCAAACCGGGGGAGCCGATGGACCTGGGGGGCAGCCTGCCCCCCCCCCCACCCGAGGGCACGGCCCCGCTCCCCATCAAGACTCCCGTGGGTGCCAAGAAGCAGAAGGGGGGACGGGGGCGGGTGCCCAGGTAGGGGTTGGGGGGCGGGGGGTGGGGGTGACCCCGGGGAGGACACCGGGCGCTGGTGGCGGAAGGGCGCGGTGCCCCCGTCACGGGGTTGGGGGGTGCACAGGTGTGCCCCCCCGCTGCCAGGCAGGGCTGGTTTTGGGGGTGCGGGGGCACCCTGGTGTGGTGATGGGGGGTGTGGGCCCCTGGGGTGTGGCCCCCCAAGGGTGTGGCCCCCCCAAGGGTGTGGCCTCTCCCCGGGGTGTGGCCCTGGCTGCTGGGCGCGTGCCAATTAAAGGACTTGATGAGGCCTCGGTGGTCCTGTGCTGGGCAAGGGGGGTCCCGGGGGGGCATGGGGGCCCTTGCACCCTGTCCCACCCCTTTTCTCATCCCCCACCCCTTCCCCATCAGGCTCCTCCCCTTCCCCAGGCTCCACCCCTTTTCCCATGCCACACCCTTTCATTTGGTCCCACCCCTTTCCTTGGCCCCGCCCACTTTCCCCCAAGCCACGCCTCCTTCACCCCCTAAAGCTGACAGCCATAGGTGGGGAGAGCTTTTTGGTTTTTTTTTAATTGGTTGGTCTCCAGGTCCGTGCAGCCAATCAAAAGGCAGGCAGGGAGGGGTGTCACAGGGCGGTGATGTCATGGGATGATGATGTCACAGGGCAGTGATGTCACAGGGCGGTGATGTCACAAGGCAGTAATGTCACAGGGCGGTGACATGGGGCCGCGCGTCCCCCCACGCCGCCGTCCCCGAGAAGGCGTGGAGGTCGCTGAGCAGAGCCTCGGCGCTGCCCCCCGCCACCTGCCCCCCACTTGGGGGGCTCCCCCCGACCTCGGGGGCGGCTTCAGCCTCTTCATCCTCCTCCTCCTGCTCATCCTCGTCCTCCTGCTTCTCCTCTTCCTCCTGCGGCCGCCGCTCCCGGCTCCACGGCATCAGCTCTTCCTCCTCCTCCCTTGGGGCCGCCGCCGCCACCTCCCTGTCCCCAGCCTCCTCCGCGGGGTCACCTTGTCCCCGCAGCCGGTGCCACTGTCCCCGCAGCACCGCCAGCGCCCGGCGGCCCAGGGGCCGGGGGTGGTACCGTCCGGCCGACAGCCGGCACAGATGGTGCCAGGCCAGCGCCAAACCCACCGCCAGGCACAGCAGGACCCCCAGCAGGGCGCCCACGGCCCGGTCGTTCCGCGTCCCCGCCGGCTCCCCCGCCGCCACCAGCCCGGCCACCGCCAGCAGCGCCGGTGCCAGCGCCGTCACAGCCTGTGGGTGAGGGCAGCGGGGTCAGCGCCGCGTCCCTGGCACCCAGCCCGGCGCCTTCCCACTCCCGGCGCCGCCACCTCGTCCCGGAAAGTGGGGTAGGGCCCCGGGGGCGAAGGGCGAGCGGGGCCCTGGGCTGTGTCACCCGCGTCCCCTCCCTGCCGGCGGGTGCTGCAGCACCTGCGGGTGCTGGGGGAGAGGAGCCGGGAGCTGCCGCCCCCGCGCTGCCTGTGGGGCTGCCCCATAGCAGCCCTCTTCGCGCTCCCTTCCCACAGTGCTGCAGCCCCATAGCACCCCCCATGAGTCCAGGCACCCCCAAACCTGTCTCCCAGCCCCACCACGCTGCCCTCACCCCTCCCAAACTCCCCCCCTACCAAGCCCTGCACCCACAGTCTCCGACCTGGACTCCTAGCACCCAACCTTCCCCCCAGTGCCCCCCCAGACCCACCATGCTGCCCTTATCCCACCCGAAATCTCCCCACACCACGCCCTGCACTCACAGTCTCCAACCTGGACCCCCCCACCCCCAAACCTGCCCCCCAGACCCATCACATTGCCCTCAGCCCCCTCACATGCCCCCCTGGCCTCACTGGGCTGCCCTTGTCCCCCCACCCCCAAAAACTTGTCCCTCGCCCCCCCACATGCATCACTGTGCTGCCCTTGTCCCTCCAACCCCCCCAAAACCTGCCCCCCAGCTCCAGCACCTCCAGGCGCTGCTGCCCCCCACCCCAGCCCCACTGTGGGAGGGGGATCTGCCCCAGGGACCCCCCCCACTGCCTCAGCCCCTCAACCAGGGGACGGGGGGAGCCCGATTTGAATGAAGCACAGCACCTCCCCAAAGATTCAGCAGGGGAAACTGAGGCTGGAGAAGGGCCTGCCCCCCCAGCTCACCCCCATTTTAGGGGGTGCCCCCCCCCCAGGTCCCAGACTCCCCCTGTCCCACCCTGGCCGTTTTTGGGGTGCTCACCATCAGCGGGTGCTGCCGAAGCGGGTGCTGTTGCGGCGGGTGCTGGGGGGGGGAACCCTGCGGCACTTCCTGCCCCCGCACAGCGGATGTATCGGTGCGGGGGGAGGCGAGGTGCTGCACCCCCCCCCGCCTACCCGAAATGCATGCAGAAAACCCAGGGGGACTCCCAGGTTTGGGGACCCGCTGTGACCCCCCCCCCTGCTGTCCCCTGCTCCCCATTACAGCCCTGGGGTCACTGGAGCCCCCCCAGCTGTTTGGGGGGGGCATCCCCTTGGAGACAATCTGTTAGTGCTGCGTCCCCCCATTTCCTGCGCGAGGCGGGTGAGCTGGTACCCGTGACCACTGCGCCTTCCTGTCCCCCCCCTGCAGCCCTCAGCGCTCCCTGGCCCCACAACGAGCCCCCCCAGACCCATAGCAAGCCCCCCCCAGAGACCGCCCCCGCCCCGGCATCTCTGCCCCAGCCCCTGGCCTCACCCAGCACTTTTCTTATAAAGTCCTTTATTTGGAGTGAAAATATAGTTTTTGACCCTGCACTGTAAGGTGGGAGGGGAGACAGGGAGGGGGAAGAAGCCCCCAAAATATAGGGGGGACAATATTCCACAGTTTGGAGGGGGAGGGAGCAGGTCATGCCCAGTCCCACAGGAAGGGGGGGAAGACCCCACCCCACCCGGGGCAGGGACGGGGTGCAGGGGGTGGTGTTTGATCCCAGTAGCAGCCCCCAGCCTGAGAACATGGTGGGGAGAGCTGGGGGGAGAATGGTCCATGATTTGGAGGGGGGAGATAATGGTCCATGATTTTGGGGGGGCAGCACCCAGTAAGGCAATGGGGGTGAGGGGGGGGAGCTGCCAGAGGGGTGGCCAGCCCTCCGACGGGAGAAGGACCCGGCAGTGGGGTGGGGGGGACAGACCCCAGCTTGAGGGGGGACAGACCCCAGGGAGGTTGGGGGAAAGGCTCAGGGGACCCTGGGGTGCAGGCGTGGTCCCTGGCAGGTGGGGGTGTCCCTGGGGATGGGGGTCCCCAGGGGGGTCAGTGGTCCCTGGGGGAATCAGTGGTCCCTGGGCGGGGTCAGTGGTCCTCGAGGGGGGTCCCTAGACGTGGCCATTCTCGAGGCGGCTGAGCTGCTCCTCCAGGCGGGTGATGCGCTGTCCCTGCTCCGCCACCAGCGCCCGCAGAGCCGCCACCTCCTGCAGCACCTCAGCCAGCCGCCCGCCCCCCTGCGCACCCCCGTCAGACACGCCCACCGCCACACCCCCGCCCACCGCCACACCCACTGCCTCCACCACACCCACTGCCACACCCACCGCCACACCCCCACCCACTGCCACACCCACTGCCACACCCCCACCCACTGCCACACCCACCGCCACACCCCCACCCACTGCCACACCCACTGCCACACCCCCACCCATTGCCACACCCACCGCCACACCCCCACCCACTGCCACACCCACTGCCACACCCACTGCCACACCCCCACCCATTGCCACACCCACCGCCACACCCCCACCCACTGCCACACCCACCGCCACACCCCCACCCACCGCTCCTGGCTCCACACATCACCCCAGGCTGGCCCCACCTATGTGAACAGCCCCGCCCACTGTTCTGGCCCCGCCCACACTGACCACGCCCAGCGTTCCAGCCTGCCCCCCCCCCAGAGACCCCGCCCACCACCCTGCCTCGGCCACACCCCTTAGCAATTGCCCCACCCACCTCCCCCAGCTTGGCCCCGCCCACTCCAAGGTGCCCACCCACTGCCCCACCCTGTACACCCCACCCACCCACAGACCCCACCCATCTAAAGACCCCACCCAGAGACCCCACCCCCCGAGACCCCACCCCACACATACCGTGGGCGCAGAGGGGCCGGTGCCCAGGGCCGGGGGGGCGCTGAGGCGGGTGGGTGCGGGCGCGGCGGGGGGCGCGGCGGGCGGTGCGGTGGGGCCGGCGGCGGGGGGGCCGCTGTCGTGCAGCAGGGAGCGGCGGTTCACCTTGAGGTCCCTCTGCTTGCTGGGGACATAGGCCTGGCGCAGGGACACCAGCACCGGCCCCGCCGTCCGCCCCGCCACCCACTCCTCCGCCTCCATCGCTGCCTCGGGGCCCGCCGTGTCGGGGTACAGGTCGTCCTGGAAAAGGTCCGACTGCGCCCGTCCCCCCAAAAAAAAAAAGTCAGAGGGGCTGGTGGGACCCTCCTGGGGATCCTCACAGGGGCCCCTACCCAGGCACCATGTGCCATCCAGGAACCCCCACCCAGCCCCCATGTCTCGCCAAGGGACCCCCACCCAGGCCCCATGTCCCATCCAGGGACCCCCACATAGCCCCCTGTCCTGCCCAGGGACCCTTATCAGGGCACTTGGGGACCACCCCCTACCTAGCCTGATTAGCGACCCAGCACCCAGAGACCCCCACCCAGCCCCCATGTCCCACCCAGGGACCCCTATGATTGCACTTGGGGACCCCCCCACCCAGAGACCCCTACATCCTACACAGGGACCCTCCTCAACCCCCATGGGGACCCCCCCGGCCTTATTGGGGACCCCCCCCACCAACCACCTCCCCCTGCCCAGGGACCCCCACTCTGCTGCCATGTCCCAAGGAGGGGGGGGTTGTCCCAGTCCCCCCCACCCCACACCCCAAAGTCCCCACTGACCTTCCTTGGCACCGTCATGATGATGGGCTCACACTTGCGCTCGTGCAGCTTGTAGAACCTGTCGGGGGGGGCACAGAGAGGGTCATGGGGGGGGTCGGAAGGAAATGTTTGTGTCCCCACCCCGTGTCCCCATGCCCACCTGGCGATCTCGCACTTGCTGACGTCCAGCCCGCGCTTGGGCATCCAGCCCATGCCCCGCTGAGGCTCCTTGCTGGTGAAGGTGTTGAGAAAGTGGATGTAGGGGGGCTCCTCCGTGATCTCAAAGTACCGGATGCTCGAGTCACCCTGGGGACACGGCATTAGGGGGGGTCCACGGGCTGGGGGGGTCGCAGGTGATGTGGGGGGCGCTGTGAGGCCGTACCTTGCCGCAAACATAGACGACGTTGGTGTCGGGGTCGTAGAAGGGCAGCAGAGCCCCATTGCTGGAGTCCAGCTCCTGCAGCCCCATGGGCTCCTCCAGGTTCTCCTGCGGGGCAGGGTGTCAGTGCCAAGGGACAATGTCCCCACGGCACCCCCCGACATTGTCCCACGGAGCCCGCGGGGCGCTCCTCACCGTGTCCCACAACGCCAGCTGCCGCTCGCTCATGCGGCTGAAGCCGGTGGTGAAGATCTTGCCGTCGGCCAAGAAGATGGCGCGCATGGGCCGTGCACCCTCGTGCGCCCGTTCCTTCTCCTGGGGAGGGGACACAGGGGTCAGTGACACCATCCTGGCACCCCAGGGAGGGGCAGGGGACAAGGGCACCCAAGGGACAGCGGGGAGCACCGGGGACAATAGCAGGGCTGGGGGCGGTTCTCCCCCTGAGGGCCAGGGCAGGATGGCGCCTTGGGGACACGGGCACGGTGACAGGTTCCCCGGGGACTCACGGCCACCACGGTGCCACGGCGGGGGTCGATGACGCGGACGCTCTTGTCCTTGCAGGCGGTGCAGAAGCGGGAGCCGTCGCGGCTCCAGCTGACGCTGTAGATGAGGTCGGGGTGCAGCCCCTCCAGCCGGTACAGCTCCTCCGCCGTCCCCACGTTCCAGATCAGCACCACGTTGTCACAGCCTGGGTGACAACACGGGAAGGGTCACCTCGGCCGTATACTCCCTACAGAACACCCCCCGGCCCCGCGCCCCCCCCCGTACCTGCGCTGAGCAGGACGTTGCGGGCGGTGGGGTGCCAGGTGACAATGCCAACGCGCTTCGAGTGTCCCTCCAGCACCACCACCGGCTCCGTCAGCGGCTGGCTCAGCCCGTTCTCGGGGATCTGCCACACCTGCCAGGACACAGGGGACAGTAGGGACAGCAGAGGGACACCTGCCACCCCCCCCAGACCCCTGCCATCCCCTCACCATGACGGTGCAGTCCTCCGAGCCGCTGGCGATGACATAGTCGTTGTGGGGACACCAGTCGATGTCGAGGACGGGACCCGTGTGCCCGCACACCGTGGGGTACGACTTGTCGATGCGCCCGGTCTGGGGACAAAGGGACAAAGTTGAGGCGGGGGGGGTCACCCACCAGAAAGGACACCCTCTGTCCCCACGCCGGCACCCACCCCGGTGTCACCTTGTGCAGGGGGAGGACGAGGAAGGCGCCGCCGCCGCTGGCCTCCACGATGATGGCGACGAAGGAGGGGTTGACGGCGCAGAAGGTGCTGTCCCAGGTGACACGGGACACGCGGATGTCATCGTAGCACTGATCCGTCTTCACCGGCTGCCCGAAAACGTGACGGAACTTGCTCTGCCGCACCACCTTCCGAAACGACATGGCTGGGGGACACCCCCCTGCTGGGGTCAGTGCGGGGGGGGCCCAGCCAGGGACAGGGGTGGTGGCACTTGGGCGGCCAGCCCTAAGGAGTGGGGGTGTCCCCCGCTATGGGTCATGGGATGTCAGGGGGGGTTGTCCCTGTCCCCTGCCCTGGGTAAAGGGCGGCTCGGCCCCTCCCCGGAGCGGGAAGTCGGGGTGCCCTGTGCCCGCCGGGCAAACAAACCCCGCCCTGCCCCGCCCCAGGGTGGGGGGGACAGGAAACATCCCTCCTGGGATGGGGACAAGGACAAGGGTGTCTCCCTGGGTTGAGAGATGGGGATTAGAAAGGAGGACAGGGACAGCCCTGTTGGGTCAGGGGACAAAGACAGGGATGGGGACAGGGATGGGGACAGGGATGGTCCCGCTGGGTAAGGGGACAGGGATGGGGACCGAGATGGTCCCGCTGGGTAAGGGGCAGGGATGGGGACAGGGATGGGGACAGGGATGGTCCCGCTGGGTAAGGGGCAGGGATGGGGACAGGGATGGGGACAGGGATGGTCCCGCTGGGTAAGGGGACAGGGATGGGGACAGGGATGGTCCCGCTGGGTAAGGGGCAGGGATGGGGACAGGGATGGGGACAGGGATAGGGACAGGGATGGTCCCGCTGGGTAAGGGGACAGAGATGAGGACGAGGACGGCCCTGCTGGGTAAGGGGCAGGGATGGGGACAGGGATGGTCCCAAGGGGTAAGGGGACAGGGATGGGGACAGAAAAGAGGAACAGGAACAGCCCCATCGGGTCAGGGGACGAGGGGGACAGGGGTGGGTGCAAGGACGGGACAGGGGTGGGTGCAAGGACGGGACAGGGGTGGGTGCAAGGACGGGACAGGGACGGCCCCAGTGGGTAAAGGGACAGGGGTGGGGACAGAAAGGACAGAGCCAGGGATGGCCTCACTGGGTAAGGGGACAGGGGTGGGGACAGGGACGGGATGACCCCCTGGGGAGGCGGATGGGGGGCACCGCGGGGGCCGGGGACCATGCTGCGGATGGGGCCGGGTCGGTGCCCCCAGGCCGGGCCCCGGGGCTGCCCCATCCCCGCGGCGGGGCAGGGGGGCCCGTCCCCGCACTCACCGGCGGGCGGGGCGGGGGCCGGGGCCGGCGGGAGCGGGCGGCGGCGCGCGGGGCCGGTGCGGCGGGACGGGGCGGGGGCAGGAAGTGAGCGGAGCCCCGCCCCGCCCCGCGCGTGCGCACCGGCACCGGCACCGGGCGGGCAGGGGGGAGCCACGGGGATGGTGCCACCGTGGGGTGATGTCACCCCGCGGGGCAGGGTCACCCATGGGAAGGGGTCACCCCGTGGGAAAGTGTCACCCCGTAGGGCAGGGTCACCCCGTGGGAAAGGGTCACCCGTGGGATAATGTCACCCCGTGGGAAAGTGTCACCCGTGGGGCAGGGTCACCCCGTGGGAAAGGGTCACCCGTGGGGCAGGGTCACCCCGTGGGAAAGTGTCATCCGTGGGATAATGTCACCCCGTGGGGCAGGGTCACCCCGTGGGATACGGTCACCCCATGGGAAAGTGTCACCCGTGGGATAATGTCACCCCGTGGGGCAGAGTCACCCCGTGGGACACGGTTGCTGTGGACAGTCACCCCATGGGACACGGTCACCCCGTGGGTCAGGGCCACCCCGTGGGCAGGGTCACCCTGTGGGACATGGTCCCCGTGGGCAGGGTCACCCTGTAGAACGCGGCCACCCCGTGGGATAGTGTCACCCTGTGGGACACAGTTCCCACAGACAGAATCACCCCATGGGGCAGGGCCAGCCCCCCATGTGGTGTCCGGGCACATGTCCCCCATGTCCCCACAGGTGGCTGTGCCCCACCGAGGCCCCATCTGCATGGGTGGACAAGGGGCTCAGCCCACGCGTGCAGCCACGGTGGGGATGTCCCCAGCCGGGGGCACAGCGGAGACATGGGCCCGTGGCACCCCACAGCCGTGCCAGATGGGGACAGGGGGGACAGCTCATGGAGATGTTGATGGGGACCCCACGGGTGCCGGTGGGTGGGTGAGGGTGGTGGGTGGCACAGGGGTGACAGTGACGGGTGGCCCAGAGGTGATGGCAGCGGGGGGCACAGGGGTGACAGTGGTGGGTGACCCAGAGGTGATGGCAGCAGGTGGCACACAGGTGACAGTGGTGGCTGGCACAGGGGTGACAGTGGTGGGTAGCACAGGGGTGACAGTGGTGGGTGGCCCAGAGGTGATGGCAGCAGGTAGCACATGGGTGACAGTGGTGGGTGGCACAGGGGTGACGGTGGTGGGTGGCCCAGAGGTGATGGCAGCAGGTGGCACATGGGTGACAGTGGTGGATGGCCCAGGGCTCAGGGTGGCGAGTGGCACAGGGGTGATGGCAGCGGGTGGCACAGAGCTGATGGTGGTGAGTGTCCCATGGCTGATGGCAGTGGATGTGTCAGGGGTGACAGCGGCAGGTGACAGGCAGGCGAGGACAGCCCGCGGCAGGCGGGCCAGGCGGTGGCCGGCGCGGGTTCCCAGCAGCAGGTAGAGCCAGGGGTTGACGCAGCTGCTGAGGTTGAAGGCCAGTCCCAGCAGGTACAGCAGGTGACCGTGGGGACCGGGGGCCACCAGCTGCAGCAGCTGGGTGACCTGGAAGGGCAGATGCAGCAGCACGTAGGCGCTCAGCGTGGCCGCCACGATCCGCTGGAAACGAGCCAGCGGGCGGCCAGGCCGCCACCGTGCCACCACCAAGGCGACCCCGTGACACGCCACCACCACGCCAAACGGCACCAGTCCCTCCACCGTCACCTCCAGCCACCGCATGGGCTTCTCCCAGCTCCCCCTCTCGCTGCGGCAAACGGCCCAGCCGGGCAGCAGCTCCTCGGCCGACGACATGGCCGCGTCCGGCACGCTGCAGCCCCCCGCCGTCACCCACGCGCCCACGCACAGCGTCACCGGTAACCACGCTGGCCGCCGGCACCGGTACCAGAGCGGGGCGGCCACCAGTAAGCACCGGTCCAGGCTGATGGCCGCCAGCAAGAAGAGTCCGCTGTAGTAGCCCAAACCGTAAAGAAACTGGTGGAGGCGGCACAGGGGCGTCCCCAGTGTCCACCGGTCACCCTGCGCCACCGACCAGATCTGCAGGAGCGAGTTGGCGAGGAAGAGGAGGTCGGAGGCGGCCAGGCTGAAGATGAAGGTGGCCAAGCCCCGGCAGCGCAGCCGCCAGCCCGTCAGCCAGAGCGTGAAGGCGTTGGCCGGCAGCCCCAGCGCCGCGCAGGCCACCAGCAGCTGCCCGTCCCACGGCAGGGGGCCAGCGGGTGGCAGGGACGGCGGGGGGGACACGGTGACATTCGGCAGCTCCATCACCCCGGCTCCTGTGGGCAGCACGGGCGGCTCAGGGCTGCGGGAAAGTGTCGCCCCCGCTGGTGTCACCTCCTCCCGTGCCACCCCCTTCCATGTCACCCCATCCATGCTGTGACCCCCCCCAGACCCCCCTGATCCTCCTGACCTGGCTTTCTCCTGCCCTGCCCGCATTTTGGGGTTCCCTCCGCCATGGCACCCCTGTCCCCCACCGGCTGTGCCACCCTGTCCCCACTGTGCCCATCGTGCCCGCAGGGACACCCCACCAGCCCCTGCCCCGGGGAGTAAATGAAGTAGGACCTACTTTAATGGTGGGGAGCGCTCGGTGCTGGGACAGCGGGTGTGTGCAGGGGCCAGAGTGTCCCCGCGATGTCATCTCCTGCCACGCGCTGGCTTCCTGCTGTCACCCGCCCGCAGCTGCTGTGCCCAGCGATGGTATCGCAGGGACACGGGGGGGCCCTGCGCCCGCCACGGCACCCGCGGTTGTCACGTCCCTCCTGGGGGAACAGGTCCCCAGGCTGGGGATCGGGGTCTGGGCTGGGGACACGGGTGGTGGCCACGGGGTGAGAGCGCTGGGGACATGGGTCGGTGCTGGGGACATGCTGGCGGTGGCCATGGAGTCAGTGTTGGGGACATGGGTTGGTGCTGGGGACACTGGTGGTGGCCATGGAGCCAGTGTTGGGGACATGGGTTGGTGCTGGGGACACTGGTGGTGGCCATGGAGCCAGTGTTGGGGACATGGGTTGGTGCTGGGGACACTGGCGGTGGCCATGGAGCCAGTGTTGGGGACATGGGTTGGTGCTGGGGACACTGGCGGTGGCCATGGAGCCAGTGTTGGGGACATGGGTTGGTGCTGGGGACACTGGTGGTGGCCATGGAGCCAGTGTTGGGGACATGGGTCGGTGCTGGGGACACTGGTGGTGGCCATGGAGCCAGTGTTGGGGACATGGTTTTGTGCTGGGGACACGCTGGTGGCCATGAGGTGCCAGCACTGGGGACGTGGGCCAGTGCCAGTGCAAGGACACAGAGGGTGGCCCCGGGACACCCCCTGGGGACCCATCCGGTGGCCGGGGGGGCAGTGGCCGGTGGCTCTACCCGGGCACGAGGCCATGGAAGGTGACAGTGGCCATGAAGGGTGACAGCGGCTGGTGGCCGGTGGCCATTTCCTGCCACTAATCAGCACTAATTGGCTTTGCCCGGGAGCCCGCGGGGGGGTAAGAGGATTTCCCTGTCACCTCCTTCGGGCTCGGCCGCCGCGGGGTCCCGCTCCCTGCCCACCCATGCCACGCTCCCGCGGGGACAAGGGGACCCCCAAGGACACGGAGACCCCCAGCAAAGGGAAAGGTGGGGGGGAGGTGGGTGAGAAAACCCCCAAACCCCCCGAAACCAGCAGCGCCCCCCCGGCTGGCAGCAAGAGCCCCGGTTCCGAGTCCCGGCATGGTGGCCAGAAGAGTGGCAAGAAGGGACACGGGGACCCCCACGCCGCTGCCGCCAAGACCTACTCGCCCTTCCTCAACACCGTCTTCGGCAAGGTGGGGACGGCTGGGTGGGGACACTGGGGACTGGGGGGGACATGGGGACAAAGTTGGGGGTGGCCGGGGAGTCTGGGAATGGAGGGGACATGGGGGTACTGGGGATGGGGATGGGGACAGTCCAGGATCCAGCGGATGGAGGGGACATGGGGACAAAGTCAGGGGTGCTCTGGGACCCTGGGGATGGAGGGGACATGGGGACTAAGTCGGGGGTGCTCTGGGACCCTGGGGATGGAGGGGGCACGGGGGCACTGGGGATGGGGACAGGGACACTCTGGGATCCTGGGGATGGAGGGGACATGGAGACAAAGTTGGGGGTGGTCGGGGAGTCTCAGAATGGAGGGGACATGGCGGCACTGTGGATGGGGACAGGGACAGTCCAGAACTCTACAGATGGAGGGGACATGGGGACAAAGCTGGGGACACTCTGGGATGCTGGGGGTGGAGGGGACACTGGGCATTTGGGATGGTGTTGGGGACCCCCCAGGGCCCTGGGGATGGAGGGGACACCCATGGGGACATGCTGGCTGTCCTCCGCAGGGGGACACACGCTGCCCCCCCATGGAGCACCCTGGGCAGCACCCATGGGTGCCGGGCAATCCAGGGGGTCCTGGGCAGCCCTGGGGGGTGGTGACAGAGGGGACCCGGGGGACAGGGGTGCGGCAGGGGGCAGGGCAGGGCTTTGCCTCCAATCCCTCTAATCCCTCCCGCCGGAGTTAATTTTGGCCCCCGCTTAACGAAGGTGACACTGCGGGTTGTGGGGGGGGGGTTGGGGTTGAGCTGGGTCTGATTCTGTCCCCACCCCATGCATGTCTGTCCCAGGAGCGGGACTTGTCACCAGAGGAGCTGGACGGTGAGCAGAGGAGGGGACAGCGGGACACGGGCGGCTGGGGTGGGCTGGGGGCACGGGGGGACACGTTCTCATGGAGGGAGCTGACATGGGGACAGTGCCATGGGGACATATTGTCATGGAGGGATGTGACATGGGGACAGTGCCATGGGGACACGTGTTGTTGGACAGATCTACCATGGGGTGCAGTGTCATGGGGTGCAGTGCCATGGGGACACATGCCAGGGAGGGAAGTGAGGTGGGGACAGTGCCATGGGGATATATTGTCATGGAGGGATGTGACATGAGGACAGTAACATGGGGACACGTGTTTTTGGACAGATTTACCATAGGGTGCAGTGTCATGGGGTGCAGTGCCATGGGGACACGTGCCATGAAGGAACGTGCCATGGGGACAGTGCCATGGGGACATATTGTCATGGAGGGATCTGCCATGGGACATGGTGCCATGGGGACATGTGCCATGGAGGGATCTGCCATGGGGTGCAATGCTATGAGGACACATGCCATGGGGCACAGTACCATGGGGACCCCTCTCACGGTGGGACATCCAGGGAGGAGCCTGCCCTGGGCTGATGCAGTGCCAGAGTGACCCCCACACCTGACGGTGTCCGTGTCCCCGCGTGTCCCCGCCTGTCCCCAGAACTGCTGGACGCCTTCAAGGAGTTTGACACGGACCAGGACGGGTACATCAGCTACAAGGACCTGGGCGCTTGCATGCGCACCCTGGGCTACATGCCCACCGAGATGGAGCTCATCGAGATCTCCCAGCACATCAAGATGAGGAGTGAGCGGCCGCCGTGGGGACAGGGAGGGGACCGGGGGGACGGGGGACGGGGCGTGGGGTGCTGAGGGTGTCCCTGTCCTGTGCGCAGTGGGTGGCCGCGTGGACTTCGAGGACTTTGTGCAGATGATGGGGCCGAAGCTGCGGGAGGAGACGGCTCACATGGTGGGCGTGAGGGAGCTCAAGATCGCCTTCCGGGAGGTACGGCCACCGCCGCGGGGACCACGGCCACGGGAGGGACCGTGGGCACGAGGGGGCCCACGGGGGCGGAGGGGACAGCAGCCCTGGAGACACCATGGTGGGGACAATGACCATGGGGGTGACCACAGGTATGGAGGGGACAGTGACCACAGGAAGACCATGGGGTGACCACGACCGCAGGGGAATGGTGACCAAGGGGGTGGTCACAAACATGGAGGGGACAATAACCACAGGAAGACCATGGGGTGGCCATGTTCATGGAGGGGTGGTGACCATGGGCATGGAGGAGATAGTGACCATGGGAAGACCATGGGAGAACAATGACTATGGCGGTGACCATGGGAAGACCGTGGAGTGACAGTGACCACAGGGAAATGGTGACCATGGTGGTGACCATGGGCATGGAGGGGACAGTGACCATGGGAAGCCCATGGGGCTGACCACAGGCATAGAGATGGTGACCACAAGAAGATCAGGGGGTGACCATGACCACAGGGGAACAATGACCATGGGGGTGACCACAGGCAGGGAGAGGATGATGACCACGGGAAGACCAGAGGGTGACACTGACCACGGGGAACAGTCACCATGGGGTGACCATGGTTGTGGAGGGGCTGGTGGCCACAAGAAGACCACAGGGTCGCTGTGGCGGGTGGGGAGGGTGACCCCCCACCTGCGGGCGCCGCAGTTCGACATGAACGGGGACGGGGAGATCAGCGGGGCCGAGATGCGGGCGGCCGTCACGGCGCTGCTGGGGGAGCAGCTCAAGGCGCAGGAGGTGGACGAGATCCTGCAGGACGTGGACCTCAACGGGGACGGGCGCGTGGACTTCGACGGTGAGGGGCCCTCCCGGTTCCCTGCAGCCCCCCCTGCCCTCCCACAGGGGCTGCGAGGGGGGCTCAGCACCGGGTCCCCTCACACCCCCATCCCTCCTCCCGCAGAGTTTGTTATGATGCTGTCATCCCGGTAACGAAGCTTCGGGGCAGGAGGAGGGGACCTCCCCACCCCGCCCTTGTCAGGAGAAGGGGACCCACCCCCCGCCACCTCATCTTTGTCAGGAGGAGGGACCCCCCCACACACCCCATCTTTGTCAGGCGCTCCCTGCTCACACGACCAGCCCAACCTCGCTGCCACCATTAGGGTTCAGAGTGAACAACCAGAGCTGCGCCCATGTCTGGGAGCTGGGCAGACACGAGACCCGCCCACCCCAACAGCCCCCGGGGGTGGCGGTAGGGCCGGGGGGCGCGCTGGGGGAGCCAATAAACCCCCTTGATCAGAGCTGGAGGTGTCTGTTGGTTGTTGGAGGGGGACACGGGGTGGAACGTGGGGTGGCACCATCCCCAGCCCCTGACACCCCGAGTCACCTCTGCCCAGGGGTGAGCACACGGGGGTCACAGGGGAGGTCCCAACTGGGGACATCCCCTCGCAAAATGGGGTCCCTGGACTCCCCAAAAAAGTCACGTTTGAGCAGGAAGTTTTGGCTCCACTGGGGCTCGAACCCAGGACCTTCTGCGTGTAAAGCAGATGTGATCACCCCTACACCATGGAGCCGCCCAGGGGGGCTGCCCCGGCCCCCCCCCAATCCGGCAGGGGACCTGTGGGGACACTAGGGACACCCCCCAAAATCCCCACCGTTGGGGAGTCCCAATGGAAAATGTGTTGGGTTCTCAATGGAGGGGGGCAAAGGTTGGGTGTTTGAGACCCACCAGCTGCTGCCTTTGCTCAGGGGGGACACACACAGGGACCCCCAGGACAGACCCCTCTGGGCAGGGTCTGGGGGACAAACACCCCAGGGGCTGTGGGGTCACCCTGTGGACAAGTGTCCCCCTCCGTGGGTTTGACCCCCACTGTTCCCTTTTTTAGAGGGGTGGAAACAGCGCCAGGGAACCCCCAGGGCAGGGGGGCACTTGGGAGGGGGGGACAGGGGGTTCTTGGGGGCATCCCCACAGGGTGCCCACCCCAGGGTAATGGGGACAAGGAGCTGTGTCCCCAGGGCAGGGGGCACCTGGGGACTTTCAGGATTGGGGGGGGGGGGGGGGGGGCGGTGCACCTGGGGGACAAAGGACACTGAGCCCCCCACAGTGGCATTAGGGGGACACATTTTGGGGGGGCCCGTGATGGCAGCACATCCAGGAGAAGGAAGAAAGAGGAGGATGAGGGTTGAGGAGTGTGTGCCCCCCACCCAGATACTCCCCAGAGCTGCCTGGGTAGCTCTGCTGGCAGAGCATCAAACTTTTAATCTGAGGGTCCACAGTTCAAGTCCATGTTTGGGCACTGCCCCCCCCTTTTTTGGGGGGGTGCAGGGTGGGCCCTCAGCTCCCCCCAGTGTCCTGGGAAAAAGGGGGAGCCCCCCGACCAGCACCCACCCCCCCAACAGAACAGGCACAGCCAGGCTGGGGCATTCACAGATTTTAATTTAGTTGTTTTCCTGAAGGGGTGAGGGGAAAAAAAAAAAAAAAAAAAAAAAAGAAAAAAAAAGAAAAAAAAGAAAAAAGGCATCATATCCCCCCCACTTTTCAAGTTTGGGGGTGCAGAGACATCCCCCCCAGCCTTCCCTCCCCCAGCCCCTGTAGTGTTTGGGGTGCAGGGGCCCGCTGCTCCCCGGAGATGGATGGGAGAGACCCCCGCCCCCCCCCCCAAAACCCAGGACCTCCCCCTGCCCTACACAACCTCTGGGGAAGGCACCTGGGGGGGGGGGACACATCCCCAAAGTGTGTGTGGGGGGGCCGGGTACCCCCTCCCCAGAGTGCTGCAGGAAAAGGGGACCCTGGTTGCTCTCTACATATATATAATATACACCTATAGAACAGGCTGTGGGGTGGAGTCTGACCCCCCCCTCCCCAGCACCCCAAAGCCTGGGGGGGGCAAAGGGGACATGAAAAGAAAAGGGGGGGGGGGGGCAGAGACCAAGGCCAGCCTCGGGCTCACCCCGCTGCACCCGCCGCCGGGGCAGAGCCGGCCCCTGCCCACCCGGGGGGGCTGTGCCCCCCACCCTGGGGGGCTGCTGGGGAGGGGCCCCCCCTTAAAAATCAGGCCGGGGGGCGGGGGGGCTGTTCCACCACGGCATCAAGGTCAGTTTGGATGGGCTAAGGCAACCCCGGCAGGCGCTCGCGGCCACGGACAGACGGACAAAGAGGGGCACCGCGATGAGCTCCCCCCATAGCATCCGCCTGGCTTTTTTGTGTGTCCCCCCCCCCAGCTCAAAAAATGTCCGGACACAAGCTCCAGTCCTGCTTGTCTTTGCTCTCCCAGTACCCCCCCTTGTAGACGTGCGCCAGCTCCTGTGTCACCGGGTCCTTCCTGCGCTCGAACCACAGCGGCTTGTAGGGGTCGTAGGGGGTCCCTGGGGGGGCACAAAGTGGGGTGAGCACCAGGGGGGTACGCAGGCAGCTGGAGGGGGGGGAAAAAACCCCTTTTTTTACCATCCTCGGTGGCACGGGCGGCTTCGGCCTCGCGTTTTTTGCGGGAGAGCCGCTGTTTCTCCTCCAGCCGCTGTTTTTCGGTGTTGGCCTCGTCCCAGCGGCCGTTCTCCATCAGACGCTGGTCGGGGCGGCGGCGGCTGTCGGTGGGGGCCGTCCCGCTCTCGGGGGCATTCAGCGTCAGCGCCAGCTCCGAAAAATAGTACATGTTCTCCGCGTACTTCCTACGGGGCAGGGGGACGTGACAAAACTCAGCCTCGGTGACAAATCTCACCCCCAAACGACAAATCTCAGCCTATCCAGCAACAGGATTTACACCCAAACCATCAAAACCAGCCCCCCGCCGCGGCTTTGGGGACACTTTGTGTTGTGTCCCCAGCACTCACGGGAGGGGGTTTCTCTTCCACAGCAGCACCCGTGTGTCCTCAGCGTCGTGGGGTCTCTGCCGTCCCTCCGGTGCGTTGTCCCCAGCGCCCATCGGTACCTTGTAACACTCCATCTTCTCGTCCCACGTGCCCAGGAGGACAAAATGTACCTTCCCCGTGGGGTCTGTCACCTCCCCGGTGACCTGTGGGGACAGGGGACAGCCTGAATGGGGACACCCAGGAGCCAGCAGCACCCCGGCGCATCCCACGTCACCCCCCCGTCCCTACCTTCCTTGCCACGTCCCGCGAGAAGTAGCTGTAAGGGACAAACTTGAGGTTGCACTTGTCACCCGTCTTGTGGTTGACAATCTCGATTTCCCCCGACTGTGGAAGAGGAGATGCTCAGAGAGGGGAAACTGAGGCACGGGGGGGAAACTGAGGCACAGAACAGGCACAAAGGGGTCCCCGGGAAGCCCCATCGCCAGGTTTTTACCCCACCTGGTCTATCCAGAGCTTCCCCACGATGATGTTGTGCACGGTGGTGGTGACTTTTTTCCACGTGTAGTGGTTGCCCGAAGAGTGGAAGACGCAGTGGATGGTACCTGAGGAGGGATGTTGCGTTGGGGACAGTCCCCTTGGTCTCCAAACCCTGATGCTTCCCCTCCCTGAGAGTCTCCCTGCTCACCCAGAGGCATGACGGAGAGATATTTGCCCCGAAATTTGCTGGTGATTTTAATTTCCTGACGAAGCGTCCAACCATTTTTGGAGTCGGCGTGATGGGCGGCAGCTGGAGGGTGGTGGCTCACCTGGGTGGGACAAGGGGACAAAAATCAGCACTGGCCACCCCGATCGTACTGCGGGGGGCTGGGAGAAGCAGGTTTGGGGGTACCTGCTCGCAGAGGGAGCGATAACCGTTCTCCTCCAACCGATCCAGCTCAAACGTTTCCCCCAGGAGGGGGTTGAAGGGTTTGCTGGTGCGGAAAACTGTGGTGGAATAGGAGGAAACGGTGAAAGCCGCCACGTAACACAACTGCTCCAGCGAGTTCTCGCATTTGGCCGCTCGGTCCAGCAGCTCGTGGTACTCCAGGTCCTCCGTCAGACGCTGCAGCATGGACAGGGGCTCGTTGAAGTTCACCTGGAGGGGACAAAGGGGTTAACGGGGGTTTCCTGGGTGCCCCGTGCCCCCCCGAAAGCTCCCGCCCCACTCACTGGCATCGGGATTTTGGACAACTCCTTCCCGATGCAGTTTTTCATGATGCTCCAGAGGTTGAGGCTGTAATTGGGTTTGTAGGGGATGCGGGTTCTCTTCTCCTTCTTGGTGTCTTCTACCTGGTGCTTGTACTGGGGAGGGGGCGGAACAAAGGCTGTTGTGGCCCCTGCCATGGGAACTGGGGCACACCCGGTTCCTCTGCAACCAGCTCTGCTCACAGAACCCCCCGTCCCACCTGCTCGTCCAGGCTGATATCGCTGCTGGTGCCGCTGATGTTGCTGCCGGTGCGTCTGGGGGGGAGGAGGGGGGCAGAATCAGTCCCAGGGGGGCAGAATCAGTACTGGGGGGGGAGCCCCACAAACCACCACTTACTTGTGGCCCATGCTCTCTGGCATGGGGATGATCTCTGGGGCGTCGAAGAACTCATTGTCATCGTCCTCGTCGCTCAGGTCTCCTTTTGCGGGGCAGCACGGATCTGGGGAGAGGGGGACAGGGTCAGGTGAGCTCAAAATTCCCCTCAGAGGGTCCCTTGTCACCTCCTGCCAGGCGAGGGGACACTGAGAAGGGACAGAGGATGCTTAAGGAGGAGTGAGAGCAAAGTAAATGAGGTTTTGCGGCTGTCGGTGCCATAAGCTGCACGGGAGGGACCAGACAGCCCCGTTGCTTGGGGACAGCGATGTGACAGCAGCTGAGCCACGCTCAGGAGCAGGACGAGGAGCAGCCGGTACCTTTGGCAGAGCCGGCGGTGCCAGGTGCGGCGGCGGGCAGGACGGTGGCGCCACGGAAAGCCCTCTCCAGGTGGTTGTGCTGCTTGGCCAGTTGCTCCAGCGTCTCCTCCAGCCAGATCCGCTGATCCCGTTCGTGCTGGAGCGATTTTTGCCACTTTTTGCTGTGCGTCTGGGCCAGCAGCAAAAAATCCCGACAAGCCTGCGGGGAAATGGAGCCACGTCAGCGTCTGGTCCACATTTTGGGGGTCAAACCCATCCCCCAGGGCCCCTGTAGGGTGCGGAACTCACGTTGATCATGGCGTTGGAGGTGATGCGGAAGAGGGTGGCTCGTTCGTTGACCTGTTTGATCTTCTCGGTGCTCTCGGCCGGGAGGCGCAGGGTCTCCAGCTCACTGAGCGAGCGCTGCAGGGCCGTGCCGTGCTTGGCGATCAGGTCGTTGCAGGTGCTCAGATCCTCCACTTTGCTGGACAGGGTGCGTAACGTGCTCTGCAGCTCCGTCTTGTCCGTCTGCGACACCGACTCATCGCCGGAGTCATCTACCAGTGGGAAAGGACGTTAGTGTGGCTGCATGGGGTATATTGGGAATAATTTCTTCCTGGAAAGGGCTGTCGGGCATTGGAACAGGCTGCCCAGGCAGTGGTGGAGTCACCATCCCTGGAGGGGTTGGACAGATGGAGATGAGGTTCTCAGGGACGTGGGGCAGTGCCAGGGCTGGGGGAACGGTTGGACTCAATGATCTCGAGGGGCTTTTCCAACCAAAACACTTTTGTAATTCTACGATCTTCCCTTCCCGACAAAGGGGGAAGAAGGAGAAGCTGCACACTGGGAAGAAGTCCCCAAATTCCCCCCTGCACATAGGGCGCTCCCAGTCACTGTCACAGCGTCCTGAACGGTGATGCCAGAGCAGGGAGCGGCAGCTCAGAGCAGATGGTCGATGTCCTGGCACAGGAGCGCTTGCGCCAGCGAGGAAACACGTGCCAGGGCTGCTGGCGGCTGCTCGAGCCAGAATTGGGCAGTGGGGAAGGCGGCTCCACACCAGCGGGCAGGACACCCCGCCAAACCGTGCCGAGGGGACAATGGGGAAAAACAGGTTTGGAGGAGGCTCAGGAACAGAAAGGGGACATGGGGACATGTCTGGAGGAACAAAACAGCCCCTGTGTTCAAGGAGAGGGACCCACAGGAATGTCTCTCTCTACAACTATCTGAAAGGAGATTGGAGCCAGGGGGGGTCGGGCTCTGCTCCCCAGGAACAAGTGATGAGAGGAAACAGCCTCAAGTTGCGCCAGGGGAGGTTGAGGTTGGATCTGGAGAACAATTTCTTCCCCAAAGGGCTGTGGGGCATTGGAACAGGCTGCCCAGGGCAGTGGTGGAGTCACCATCCCTGAAGGGGTTGGACAGACGGAGATGAGGTTCTCAGGGACATAGGGCAGTGCCAGGGCTGGGTTAATGCTTGGACTCAATCTCGAGGGGCTTTTCCACCAAAATGACTCTGTGATTCTGGCGCAGGGTCTGACACACTACCTGGCTTTGGGGGACCAGGGGACGCCCCAGGGCGGTAGCCGTACCTGACTCCTCCAGCATCTTGACGGCTTTGGCCTTGGCCAGCTCC